>NC_059167.1:81565344-81872171 GCF_019923935.1 Bubalus bubalis
TCCCTCTTGCAGTCTAATACTACGCCTGGTTTAGGCATAACCCTGCTTACAGCCAGAATAACTTCTCTCAACTACCTACTGGCACAGGGAGAAGAGAGTTGAAGAATTACATGACACCTGGTTTTAACACATGGCTTATTTTCTGCTTTACTATTTTGTTTGGTAGCTGCTGTTATTTGCTATTTGTGATCTGTTTAGAATGGCTGGGTCAGGCTCCCTTGAGTGGAAGGCACCAAAGGTCATCACCAGCTCGTCTAAAGGCCTCTTGATTATATGGTACCTTTGGCTGGCACCCAGACTCAAAGTGTGCCTGCCCTGCTGACTTTTGGATCATAAAGCAGGCATTAGTAGACAACAAAGAGAAACAAACAGTTCTAAAGGTAAATGAGGAGAAATAAACATTGTTTGCTACATTACAACGTTCCTTAGTAGTTGCCCTAAGTAGTTATTAGAGGAAAAAAGAAAGGAGACAGGTGAGTTCAGGAAACTTTCTGTTCCTTCCCGGATAGCTCAGCTGGTAAAGAATCCGCCTGCGATGCAGGAGACCTGGGTTCCATCCCTGGGTTAGGAAGATGCCCTGGAGACGGGAAAGGCTACCCACTCCAGGATTCTGGCCTGGAGAATTCCATGGACTCACAAAGAGTCAGACATGACTGAGCAACTTTCACTTTCTGTTCCTTAAGGGCTTCCATGATTATTTTCCTTGTAAGTAATGGAAGGATAAGTATATGGAGGGGGTAGGCGCTCTTGCAGCCCTGGGGATCTTAGTGTGTGTGTGTGTGTGTGTGTGTGTGTGTGTGTGAGGGGGTGTCCTTGAATAATTTATCGTATTTGCCTTTTTGACCATACAGCAGTTAGATAATTTAGCTTTCAACTCTTGGTGCCATGAACTGATGAAGGAAGAAAAAAGTGACAGTGAGGGGTCATTCAAGAAATTCCAGAGCATGAGAGCTGAAAGGAAGTTTAGAGGTTATTTAACAGTGGCATGTGGCTTAATGGGTTTGGGGATCTGAAAAATCCTGACCTTGACATTCAACCACTCCCTCGCTGTATACTTTTGGCAAGTCGCTCTGAGCCTCAGTTGCTTCCTTTGCTTATTGAAGGTACTTTGAACATGTGGTTGTCACATGGACCAGCACCATCATTTGCATGCAGAGACTGGTTCAGGAAGTGATGTGGATGGCATAAGTTCATGAGCTTGTGAGTAGCAGAACCAGGCCCCAGATTTAGATTTCTAGACTTTTAGCCCAGTTTCCTTTCTACCACCACACAATGTAGTCTTTTTTTATTCTTTTTTAAAAATTAATTAATTAATTAATTTTTTGCTGTGCTGGGTCTTCGTTGCTGCGAGGGCTTTTCTCTAGTTGCGGTGTGCAGGCTTCTCATTGCGGTACAGGCTCAGTAGTTCCCAGCCTCTAGAGCACAGGCTCAATAGTTGTGGCACACAGGCTTGGTTGTTCCGAGGCAAGTGGGATCTTCCCGGATCAGGGATTGAACCTATGTCTCCTGCATTGGCAAGCAGATTCTTTACCACTGAGCCACTGGGGAAAACCCATTCATTCTTTAAGTAGAAAAAGAAAAAAACATGCTACCAATGCTCCTCTCCCCTCTCCCTCCATTACTTATTCTTTGCTCTTCTTTGGGTGTAGAGAGACAAACTGGGACAGAAACCCTCCAGAAGTACAGGACAGGAGGCGGTATTCAGTGGGACAGGCTTCGTTGACTAGCTTAACAAAACTGGCAGCAAACCGGTGTTGCTGGGTCCAGCTCCAGCTCTGAGGGTGAGGAATGCACTTTGAGCGCCTCCCTTCTTTCCTGTTGTGCTCCCGCCAGCTGCGCTTGGCCGGTACCAAATGGATGAGGCTGATTGGAGCCAGCATCCCATGGGATACCTCTGTCTCCTGCTCACCAGGAGCTGCTGAGAGGAAAATGTGCAGTTGGACTCTGAGATTTTTCTGCAGTCTGCAGAGGGAAAAAATGGTACAAGGGGGTGAAACTGGAACGTCCAAGGCTGAGGCTCTGGTCTCAGCAAGAAGATGCTAATGCCTGGGAATCTATGGCTCCCTTATGGCCAGATTCTGCACAGATTTTGCCCTGGATGAAGGGAGTCAGGAACGCTCACCCACTCTCCTTCCTGAGCTTGTGTCAGGGACTGTTGGATCCTGTGCTGATTAGCATGGCTGCCAGAACTCACGTCACTGGCACCCTCTGCTCTAGACCTTTACCTGCCTTTCTGGATCATATTTTATTTTTTCATACCCACCCCTCTTCCCAAAAAGCCTTATTTTTGTTAGGAGACAATGAAACAATGAAATCAGCTGGTCACTACTAATGAGTTTGCTTTCTCATGGTATCCTTCCCAGGTCCCAAATGCCATGACCTAGCCTAGGTAAGAGAAGCGCATCTGCCGGCAGAAGGCCTGAGGGAACACTCCAGGCCTGGGCCACTGGGGTGCGTGGTGTCTGCTGCTGCTGCTGCTAAGCCGCTTCAGTCATGTCCGACTCTGTGCGACCCCATAGACGGCAGCCCACCAGGCTCCCCCGTCCCTGGGATTCTCCAGGCAAGAACACTGGAGTGGGTTGCCATTGCCTTCTCCAGTTCATGAAAGTGAAAAGTGAAAGTGAAGTCGCTCAGTCATGTCCGACTCTTAGTGACCCCATGGACTGTGGCCCACCAGACTCCTCCATCCACGGGATTTTCCAGGCAAGAGCACTGGAGTGGGGTGCCATTGCCTTCTCCGATGGTGTCTGCAGCGGGCGGCATTTGCTAGGCGCGCACCCAGTCTTTTCCATTCAGCATTGTCAGGTGCTGAGAGAAGACACCAGCCCTCATGGAGGAATCCACGTCTAGAAGGGAGTCAGGGGCTCTCCTGGTGGCTCAGTGGTAAAGAATCCTCCTGCCAGTGCAGGAGACATGGGTTCAATCCTTGATCCAGGAAGATCCCACATGCTGCAGAGCAACCAAGCTGGTGTGCCACAACTACTTAGCCTGTACACCCTAGAGCCTGTGCCCTGCAAGAGAAGCCGCTGCAATAAGTCCGCAGACTGCAACTAGAAAATAGCCCTTGCTCGCTTCAGCTAGAGAAAAGCCCACGCAGCAATGAAGACCCAGCACAGCCAAAAATAAATAAAGTTATTAAAGGAAAAAAAAGGAGGCAGGCATGCTAAAATGGTCACTGTGGTATAGAGTGTGTGCTGGAGCAGACCATTTCTATGCGGCCCCATGTGAGATGAACTGAGCAGATCCATTAATCAGGGAGATCTCAGGGCCTCAGTCCTGGCCTGGGTGGTAGCCATGGAGAGCCTCACTTTAGCTGTCTGTGGACTCAAAATCTGACGAAGACCTGATACTGTGGTGGATGCAGAACTCTTGAGGGCAGTTTATGCTGGAACAAGCACAGCCTGGCATCTGAGAGGAATTTTCTTGGTGGAGCAGAAGCCTTAATAGCATTGTTCGGTCACACCCGGGGTAGGGACAGTCTCCACGTGCTCTCACCCAGGCCTCTTACCTAGTGGCAGTAGTGCAGCGTTAGTTGCTCAGTCGTGTCCAACTCTCTGCGACCCCATGATCTGTAGCCCTTCAGGCCCCTCTGTTCATGGGATTCTCCAGGCAAGAATACTGGAGTGGGTTGCCATGCCCTTTTCCAGGGGATCTTCTCCACCCAGGGGTCGAACCCAGGTCTCCTGCATTGCAGGTGGATTCTTTACTGTCTGAGCTACAGGGAAGCTGTTACCTAGAGAATAACTTTTAATGAGCACCAGTCGTGTGCAGAGTGAATATGGGAATCAGACGTACAGACTCCTTCCTTGACCCCAAAAGCCCCTGGCCACAGTTCAGGGCAAAGCTTGTAGGACCTAAAAAGGAAGGGTGAATGTTTAGTAATTACTATTAAAACAACTTAATGGTAGGAATTCAGTTACAAATAATAATGTCCTTTTTTTTTTCTTTCTTTTTTAATAAGTACTCTGTAGCTCTTTACTTGGAGCAAGTGTTAGTCGCTCAGTCATGTAAACTCTTTTGCGACCCCATGGACTGTAGCCTGCTAGGCTCCTTCCTCTGTCCACGGGATTCTCCAGGCAAGAATACTGGAGTGGGTTATCATTTCCTTCTTCAGTGGATCTTCCCAACCCAGGGACTGAACCTGCATCTCCTGCGTTGGTAGTCAGATTCTTCACCACTGAGCCACCAGGGAAGCTCTTAATAAATAGTTGAGTAAGATCAATGAAAGATAAGTTGTGTGTGTTTTTTTTTAATACTTTTTTTGGCTGCATCGCATAGCATGTGGGATCTTAGTTCCCGGACAAGGGATTGAACCCATACCCCTTGCACTGGAATCTTGGAGTCTTAACCACTGGACCACCAGAGAAGTGCCATAGGAAAGTCATTTCTGAGGACCTTGGTTAAGTGATTTGCATCCCTTGAAATAAAAGAAATCTCCCTCAACTTTGGGATCCTTGGGAGGAGATGGTGAACTAAAGGCAGAATGCCATCATTAGTCTGGCCCATGCTACTGAAAAAGACTTCTCCTGTGATAGACAGACATAGATAGGTAGGTAGATATTAGTCCTTCTTTATAGATGAGGCAACTGAAAAATGGGCTGAGTCCCCCAAATTCACCCAGCTGGTAAGTGGTGGAAGTGTCTTGTCTGTCATTCATGATCCAAGGCACTTTTCTCTACCCCATGTGACCTGAACTGAAAACATAGGCATCTCACATCTCATAACAGTACATGGTGAAGTAACTGAGGCCAAGAAAGGCTCTGTGACTTCCAGATTATGTTTTGAGTTGACCCTATCTTTATTTCTGAGAAAGATGTTTGGGCAAATGTTGTCTTCTCTGTGATCACTCCATTCAAAATTGCCCCTTGCCCTTCTCTCTATGTAGAGACCCCAACCCCCCTTCTCTGCTTTATTTTTCTCTACAGCATTATCACTATCTAACATTTATATGGATGGGGGAGCCTGGTAGGCTGCAGTCCATGGGGTCGCTAAGAGTCGGGCATGACTGAGTGACTTCAGTTTCACTTTTCACTTTCATGCATTGGAGAAGGAAATGGCAACCCACTCCAGTGTTCTTGCCTGGAGAATCCCAGGGACGACAGAGCTTGCTGGACTACCATCTATGGGGTCGCGCAGAGTTGGACACGACTGAAGGGACTTAGCAGCAGCAGCAGAGAGGGCTTGCCTACTGAACATTGCCTTATGTTCAGTAGGCAAGCCCTCTTTGGGGCTGGCATTTCAGAAACTGAGGAAGGAATACAGTGATCAGAGTGAGCCAAGACATTGTCAGTCTTGGGCCTTGTCTTCTGTCTGAAAGCGGGTTCTGATGAGCAGAAGGGTCTTGGAAGTCTGCTTAGCTGAGCTCAGCTTCAGGTCATGGACAAAGCTAATAGTAGATAACATACGGAAGAAGTGATGTGGGTGGTAGGACTCTTGGGTTCCTTTTCTCCTGTGCTTGGTCCTGGGCTCCGTTGTGGTGAGGGGGGCCGGGAGGGCTCTGAGGGCTCAGATTCTCTAGAGTGAAGTCTACAGGTTTGTCCAGTTATGGATAAACTTCAGATCTACGTAAGATGTGATGGTTATTGAGTGAGGGATTACTCATGAAAGGATTCTGGGCGTCTGTGTGCTGTGGATGCCAGAATCCTCGACTGAGACTTAGCAGCCCCAGGCTCTCATCTTGGCTCAGCAGCTCATCTTCTGGGTGGCTTTATGGAAGGCACGTCAGTTCTCTAAGGCTGGCTTTCCCTGTGTCTCTTCAGATTGTAAGAATCATGACAGGTTTAAAGGTCTTTAAGGCCTTTGAAGGAAGGAGGACAAGGAATATTAATTAGCACTTATTTGGTGATTCCTAACTGTCAGCTATGGAAATCCCACGGACAGAGGAGCCTGGTGGCCTACAGTCCACGGGATTGCAAGACCAGTCAGACATGACTTAGCAACTAAACAAGTGTCAGCCACAGCATAAGATGTTTTCATTGGGAGAACTAGCTCAGATATTCTTCACAACCACTTTTAAGACAAGGGAACTGAGGCCCAGGGGTTTGTCCTCAGTCAGGAACCTTTTCAGGGTTCTGGGTCTGCTGCATGAGCTCCTTCCTCAGACATGGGCCTTGGCCCTCAGGAGACTTCCAGGTGACCCTGCCCTGGGTGTTCTTTGGGGCACAACTGCTTCTCTACTGAGCTTCAAGATGAATAAATAAATAGATTTTGTTATTCAGTGGTATTAAAATGGAGATCATGAAACACAGCAGTCTTAAGCAGTGTTCTTTGTCAACAGCTGGGGACTGGGGAGGTGTATAGATTAGAGTGGTTAGAAGATCCTGGGCTTTGCCTGAACTCACTTGACCCCAGCATTTGACCTGTTGATCGCTTCTCCTTGAAATGCTTCTCCCTTGGCTTCTGTGACCCACACTCTCCTCTTAGTCTCTGTCCCTCTGTTCTTTCTTGGTCTCTTTTGGCTCAAGCAACTTCTCCCACCCTTTTATGTTAAGATATCTTAAAGAGTCTGTCCTCTTCATTTCTTACTTTACATGTTCTCCCAGAGTGATATCATTCATTCCCAAGGTTCTGACTCCATGAATTTCCTAATAATTCCTAAATCTCTATCTTCAGTTCAGATGTCTTGTTGAGCTTCCAACCCCTATATTCATTCATCTGCTTGTTGGTAATCTCTGTCTGGATGATCCAACAGACTTGAGCGTAACATTTCTAAAGCCAGCTTCGTCATGTTGCCATCTCATCTACTTCTTGTATTCACTTTCCCAGGAGATGGTTCCATTATCTTCTTGATCACCCAAGCTCAGGTCCTGATCACAGAACCTGAGCATCATCTGGATGTTTCTCTCCACTCTACCCGTATGCCATCAGTTAAGGAAAGCCGTAACTACTTCCCCTTCCTATTTCAGTTTCCACTGTTTCAGTTCCTAATCGGCTGTAACTTCTACCAGCCACAACCTCCAGTTACCCCTGCGTCATTCAAATCTAGCCTCCAATTAAATACCAAAGCCATCTCTCTGAAGCACAAATCTTACCATTATCCCCCTGCTTAAACTCCTTCAGTTGCTCTTAATAGGCTGCAGAGTAACACTGATGTTTCTTAATGTGGTGTTCACAGGAGACCTCTGGACCTTCTCCTGTGTGTCTGTGTCTTATACTTTATGCTGCTCAGCAACAATCTGCTCTTGGTCCCATGCGCTCACTGCTGCTTTTTTGCAGGTGTAGCCTAGTGCCTGGAGTAGAATAAGTGCTCATTAGTCAAATGATAGTGAATAGTATAAATATGGGACCCACTGAACCAGAAGTATCCCAGGGTTGGAGCTTCTAGAATAGGATACTAGTGAACCAACTTAGCCCGAAAGTTCCCCCAACTGAGAGGGTGTGTGGACTCTACTGACTAGAAAATCATGCCACACAGCTTATGGATCTTAGTTCCCCAACCAGGAATTGAACCCCAGCCCACAGCAGTGAAAGCACCAAGTCTTAATCACTGGGCTGCCAGGGAACTCCCTGTAAAATTCTTTTCTGCTCTTTGATTTTGTGGTCAGGACTTGAGTCTCAGCTCTTTTCTGGGATTCAGAACCCTTAGACCTAGTCTTAAATCTGTCACTTGGGGCAAATCCCATCCCATCCCCAAGCCCAGAAGCAGTGAGTGAGCAAAGGAGCTAAGAGAATGATTTCCAGAGTCCAAGCTGCCTGATTGGAGCTCCTCCCTATCGTTAACCTCTTCTTGCCTCAGTTTCTCCATCTGTAAAATGCATGTGATAATAGTGCCTATCTCACACAGCTGTTAAATTAAATGAGTTAATATAGTTCCTGATGTAGAGGGCATGCCAAATAAATGTTGGTTGCTATTATTGTTGTCGTTATTGAAGGAAATATATTAACATTTGGCCTTAGGAGACCTCCAGATGACAGATAATTATGAGCTTAACTTAGCAGAGGTATAGAGGGAACTGAGGGCTCCTTTTCAGTCCCTAGTCCTGGGGTCTGACCTAGCAAATCATGTCTGAGTGACTCAGTGGAATGGGCATGAGTAATGCTTGTCTCTAGTAAGTTCCTGAAGAGTAGAAGAAAGACAACTGGGGTTAAAGAAGCCCTTAGGGTGTCCCCTGTCTCTGTTTGCGTCTTCTTCTTAGATGCTGTACCCTGGGCTCCCAGAGCCCTCATGCTGCTCCTCGGACCCTGGGATGGCCATGATACCCCTTCGTGCTCCTGGCGTGTTTCTCTTCTCCCGGGCCTGTACCCTAGAGAATCCAGGAGTCTCTGTGCTGAGGTCTGATTGCTTGTGCTTAGCAGTTACCCTTCCTGGACAGTCATAGTTGCCCAGGGAGCAGTGGCCTCAGTGTTTGGAATACTGAGTCCCTTTCAGCCCCGTCCATTAGAGCCTGTTGGGCAGGAGTGTATGTTGGACCCAGTACTTGGAGGCACTCCAGCTGAGCTCAGGCCCAGGCCACTGCCATGATATATATGCTGGATTTCTCCATATAAAATGGACAGAGGCAGATGATTCCATCATTCTAGACATGCTCATTTTTACCTGCTTACTTTCCAAGGTGAGATACTTAAACTTCGAACCTAACTGCTAAAGAAGCTGTGCAGGATGTGAGGTACAGGGTCAACACACTGGGATGTGGGCATGCTTTACCTTAGCTCTACACTCCACACTGCTCCTTCCTCCACTTCCTCCCTTTCTGTGTTTCTCCAAAGTGCTAATTCTTTGTTTCTGGTAGAAAAGAAAATGGCAAGCCCACCTCACAGGTCCGTTTCTTCTGGTGCTAGAGCCACATCCTGGAGTTAGGGAGATGCAGAGGAAACAGAAATACAGCCCACTTAATCTATTAATAGCGTAAGTCTGCACCAGAGTTCCTCAAGGTGTGGCCCAAACAATACCTGTTCTTGCCATCACCTTGGGGAGTGGAGAGTGTTGTTAATTATTTCTGGATCCTTCCCCTGTCTTATTGAATCAAGAGTCTCCAGGAAGGTGGCTTGGGAATAAGCACTGTAAACCAGCTTATCTGTTGGTTCCTGTGCTTACTCAAGCTGGAAAATCAGGGCTGTAGAGGTTGGTGTTTAGTCTGGGGCAGCTTGAAGCAGGGGACTGAAGTCTTGGGAGGAAGGCTTAGCAACCTGACTGAGCACCAGATAGCAATGTGCTTGGGGTTCGGCAGAAAATATCCCACTTAAACATCCAGGTTTTCCTGAATAGCATGTTCTAGAGGCTGTGATGGAGACAGGAGGATGTGGGGCATTCACCAGCCATCTTGCTGGAAGGTAAGAGAGCACTGAAATGATGACCCATCTCTCCCTGTCCCCAGCCCCAAGTGATGGAATTAGTCAGATGGGGCTGACCAAAACACGCACCCTTCTAACTTCAGCTTTGTTCATTCAGCAAATCCTTTTGAGCTCCACCTATGTGTCAGGCACTGTTATTGGTGGGTTCACTCATGAACAAAGCCAAGATCCCTACCTTTGTGGAGTTTACCTGCTGGAGGTGAGAGTAGAAAATAAATAATAAGTCAGATAGAAGGTAACAAATGCAATGGATAAAGGGAAAAGTAGAGCAGGGTAAAGGGCTTGGGTGGGGTCAGGAGTCAGTGTTGAATGGGAGACCTCCTGAGTAAAGGGCAGGAGGAGGGTGGCAAGCTGGCTGTGCAGTTATGTAAGGAAGTGCACGGGGCTTAGAGAACAGTCAATGCCCAGGCCTGCAGTGGGGAGCAGATCGGGTGTGCCCTTCAGTCTGTGGCTCAAAGTCTTAAGCCCTTTTCCTAGGAAACTTACTACCATGACCCTAATTCTTTTCGTGCTTGGGACCAAAAAGGAGACCGACAGTAGCCTTAGTAGGCATGGGCTAAGCTGCAGAATTGGAGGTCAGTGCTGGGAGGAACCCCCTTCCTGTTCACTGTGTTAGATTCTTCTGGGGAGTTCTCTTTGGGATTAACCCTCACGTTCGGCTGTGGAAGTGGTGGATTCAGAGGACTTTTCATCTTCCCTGAGGGTCCTCCCCCGCACCGAGGCCATTGCTAACCAATCTCTCTCCCTTCTTTGCTGCCAATGGTGGGAGCCCTAGAGAGTGGCTGTCAGGCAGAATAATGGTTCTAGAAGACAATATACGCTCTATCAATATTGAATTTTGTAGCTCGCTTCTGCTGCCACTGTAGGAGGGAGCCGGCCAGGCTTGGCAATGTTATTTGATAATAGAATAATCATCATTTATATTGCAGCTCGGAGTGCCTCTGCTGCTGACAGCGACTCAGTGCCTGGGTGTTGGGGAGATAAAACAGACTAGAAGGGAGAGTGAACTGGCTTGGGATCCAGGACCCTGGAAAGTTGGACTTTGGCCTCTCTCACTGATCTCTGAAAGGGGAGAATTTAGCAGAGATGTCCCCCAGGGATAAAAGCAGCCCTAAAATGCTTTCTATAAAACAATGTAAAAAAAAGGGGGGGGAGGGACCCGTGACCACATCTAGGTCTTACCTCCTGCCCACCCTAGTTGGATAGTTGACTCCACTTTGTCCCCCCTTTATCACATCGTTCTTCAGCTGGGGGCGTAGCCAGCAGCTGGACAGCGGGGCACACTCTGAAGTGGCTCTGTGAGCTCAGGGGCGAAAGGCCATCCTGTTGGGCACATGGGAGGGAAGGAGGAGAGGAGTCAGCCTGTGCACTTACAGATTCTGAGATTAGAGCTCGAGGGACCTTGTGATGTGCAAATTTGGATGTCAATCTCTTAAGCAAATCAAAATTATCAAAGCTATTCTGTCTTTAAATGGTGTGGTGAGTTATCTTGTGAAGAGGGCCATCATTCTTGTGCAGTTGTTGGGTAGTTTATATATTGGATGGGTGGCTGTGAACTGGGCCAGACTCATACAATAGGACCCATGAAAGAAAGTAAAAGTCACTCAGTCGTGTCCAACTCTTTGTGACCCCATGGACTGTAGCCCAATGCCAGGCTCCTCTGTCCATGGAATTCTCCAGGCAAGAATACTGGAGTGGGTTGCCATTTCCTTCTCCAAGGGATCTTCCCAACCCAGGGATTGAAGCTGAGTTTCCTGCATTGCAGGGGTTTCTTTACCTTCTGAGCCACTGGGGAAGCCCTTAATAGGACCCATATTCCCCTGTATATTCCCACATAGTGAGGCTCTCCTGGAGGTCCAGTGGTTAGGACTCCATACTTTCACTGCCGAGGGCTCGGGTTTGATCTCTGGTCGGGGAACTAAGATCCCACAAGCCATGCAGGGTGGCCAAAAAAAAACCCCACAGTTTAATACTGTTCTTCAGCATTTGAGATGTGCCTGACCCCATCAATCTCCATTGTCTGCCAGCTCCCCAAAGGTCTATGCTGGAAAAGATAGGCCCATGCTGTGGCAGAGGGATGGGTGTTCAGAAACTCGGGGGGCTGTGGGCCCTGGCACGTCTCCAAGGCTGGCTCTGGGGTCTCCTCGCTCTCGTGAGTCATATGTCCCTGCAGGTTGAAGACAGCCCATCCTCCTAAGGACTGATGGCAAGGCCAAGCAACCTTGGGGACTGCAGGTGCCAAAGTGAGAAGGACAGGAAGAGGGAAAGTTGCTGGGAATATAGCAGGGGGTGTCCCAGAGACATCTGGGATTTCCTGACCAGGATAGGGTGGAGTCTGTGATGGGAGTAGAAGCTTGGGGTCAATACCAGTGATGCGTAGTGGGGTTGGGGTGTCCTGGAAGGGAGGGCAGAGATGGCTCAGAGCTGATGTTGTGAACCCAGGGTACCAGGAACACTTGGAGAGAGTCTGTAAAATGTGAACTCCTGCCACCCATCCACACCCCCAAGGGAGTACACTCTCTGAAGGCGGTGGATGCTGTGGGTTCTGGCAAGCGGGCGGGGCGGGGAGGGTGTTTAGAAGAGGGAGCCGTAAGGGCCAGGGCAGGGTGGGAAAGACAGGCCCAGGCCTTAGTCACAGAGGAAGAAGCAGGTCTGGGTCAAACTTCTAGATAACATGTTTGTGATAAAACCTGTGCTGGCCTTGCCTGAAATTTTAATAGCAGAAAATAGAGGAGCAGAGCTAGAGGTCAGAAAATCCCAGTCCTAACATAAATGTTCAGTGACCTTGGACAGGCTCTGTTACCTTGGACAAAGCACTTCACCTCTCTGAGTCTCGGTTCCTCTTACTCTGAAGTGAAAGGATTAGGCTCAGTGGTTGCTGAGGTGTCTTTCCAGCTCTGAAGATACAGGTCTGTGACCCTAAGGGTGATATCGTTTCTCCTCCGTGAGCTGGTTTGGTGCTTCGCTGTGCTGCACTTGGAAGACCGGAGCCTGGGCGCTGTGCTTTCTTTCTGGAATGCCACACCTGGGGCCAGCTTTTCGAGCTGCTGGCTTCCGGGCCAGGACCACCCCTGAGCACTTGATAGAGCTTTCCCCAAAGTGGGGCACTGCTTCTATGGGAATAAGTACATTACATTAGGAAGATTTTAAATCAGAGTTCCAGGTCCCAGTGAGTTTGAGAATTGGGGTTAAAAGCATTCAACACTTTTTTTTTTACAGAATTTCTCAGCGCCTTTAACACACCACTCTACATTTTGAATCTCTTAAGATGGAAAATATAGAGTATTTCCCAAATAATTTGATTATAAGATCCATTTTTCTGAGGCGCATCTCATCAGATTCGCATGTCATAGAGCACCCTCAGGAGTTTTGCTATACTGACTGGCATCTCTTTTTCTTTAAAAACAACAACTCAAAATTATTCTTACTGTCTTTTCCCCAAATTCTTGGTCTTCAAGGTGGGTAGGAGTGTCCACTTTTCCTCCTCTGGAACCCTAAAGGGACTGTCTTTGTCACAGTCTAACTAGGGCAGCCTCGCACGCAGTGTTGTTCAGCAAACTGCCGTTGACTCCTGTGAAACTGACACCCCTCATGGGTCCCCATACACGGCCGCATGTCTCCCAGCAGCAGAGGCTCACAGGGTGCCCCCCACCTTGACAAAAGGTAGGGAAGGCCAAGTCAAGAGGGCTCCTGTGAGCCCAGAGTCTGGTCTTGGTGACCTAATCTGAGGGTCATTGTGGTTGGATGGACAGGTAGTAGCTGTTGACTGGTTTGGAGTTGGTTTTCTCTAAGAGACAGGATAAAAGCAGCCAGAGTCTCCCACCCTAGGAATATATACTGATTCTTCTCCAGGCTGGATGGGGACGAGCAATAAGCTGTGTCTCATTCGGGCAGGAAAGCCTGGGTCACTCTCACTTGGACTCAGTTTTCCATGCCATTTTCCACGCCCCTGTCTCATCACTCTGTCCTCTTTCTCTTTCCTCTTCTTTTGGGTTCTCTCCATCTGCCCCCACTGTGCTCCTAAGCAGACAAGCTCTCTTTCCTCCTCCCCGATCCCAGTCTCCTCTTCATACCCCTTCTGTCCCCCCAGCCTGGCAGCCTGCCCTTTAGGAATGTTAATTAGCATTCATGGTTTAATTAATTCAGTAGCTAATTAATGATTGGGGGCTGGGAGTGGAGAGCTTGGGTGCAGGGGAGTTGGGGGCTGGAGGTGGCAGGGAGGAAAAGCGGAGGCTGCAGAAGGCATCACAGATGGCTGTGCGGTGGCTGGCACAGTGCCCACCGCCATGGATGCAAACACTCACGCGCACGCACACGCATACACTCATACACAAAAAAGGAAAGGGTGATCGAGGAATAAAATCAAAAGCAGGGAGAGAAGGGCACAGGGGCCCTGGGAACTGGGGGTGGGGAAGGCTCTAGGTCTATTTGAATCTGCTCCGGAAGTGGAAAAGGAGGAAAAAAAAAGAAACCACCACAGGCGCAGAGAGAAGAGAGCTCTCCCGGTACCCCACCCCACCCCCACCCCACCCCAGCCACCCCTCCTCCCTGGCATGGGATTCATGGGCACCAGCTGAGGACAGGGTGCCCTCCCTTTGCCTGCCATAAACATTGGCACCGAGGACCCAGACTCAGAAGGACACAACATTCCCAAAGAAAATAGTTTTCCTTTTAAGTTGCTTTGTAAAATATACATGTATCTGTTTTTTAAAAACATTGCACCCGTCTTGGTGTGAGGGCGAAAGCGAAGGAAAGAAGGTGACCGAGCCAGAAGGAGACAGCACAGATGGCTTGGTGGTGGTGTAGTGTGGTGAGTTGTGGGAGGACGAGAGGGGTCCGGCAGAGGTTGGGGGTGGGCGGGATGAGGACCCTGTTTTCCTCTCTTCGTTTTGCTGTGGATGAAGGAGAGAGAGAAAGAGAGAGAAAGGGGGTGGGGGGAGAAGCGAGACAGATGGCAGAGTGGAGAGGCAGCAGCCAGTGCCGGCACTGCCCAGCCTGGGCGGACCCAGCTCCCCCCTCTGCCAGCCTCCAAATGCCACCCTTCCCCCATCCTCCCTATCCCCATCCCCCCAGCTTGGCACTGATCTCGGAGAGAGAGGGAGGGAGGCTGGGCAAAGAGCATCTGTTCCCTCCATTCTCCCAGCTCCATCGGCTGCCAACCTAGGGCCATCGCCTGCCTCCATCACCCCTCCGCCCGCCTGCCTGCCCGCCTACCCACCCAATCCCAAATGGGTGCTGGATCAGGTGCCGAATCTGGCTGCCTCCTCGGGTATACCAGTCACTATGCATTGCTGTGTGTCTGCCACCGCTGCCTGGCACTCAAGGGGCCGTGTGTGTGTGTGTGCGCGCGCGCGCGTGCGTATGTGTACGCAGAAGTGAGTGTTATATGTGAGCCTCCTGGGCATGGGTGGGGGTTGGCACTGCGGTCGCCAGTCTAGTGTCCCACCCGAAGGACAGAGGGATGGGGTGGAAGGAGGGGAGAGGTTTGGGGCCTGGGCGAGCAGAAGCAGGTGCCTGAGTTGCTTCACGCTGCCTGCTTACAGGCATGGCCCTGCAGCTGCCACCCTTGTGCCTGTGGAGATGGAAGGAGGCAAATGGGGAGGGGGCAGTGGCGGGAGTCCTGGTGCTCTGGGAGGAAGGCTCGGTACCCAGGAGCCATTGGCATCACATCCGTCAGGCTGGCGCTCCGAGCGGGTGCCGCGGGAATGGGCCCCAGGAGGCAGAGAGGAGGGGCAGGGATGTTTCTGATGTTGCTGTCCATCTAGAGCTCAGCTCTGGGAACTGGTCGGACTGTGAGGTGGTTAGTCCTCTTCTAGCCTGGGAACGTGAAGTGGTGGAGGGAGAGGCCAGGCAAGTGCCCAGAGAGCTTCTAAGAGCCAAGAGGAGAGGTTGTGCCACCGCTCCCCAGGGAGACTCTTTGAGCTGGCAGGCCGGCCTTTTGTTGGGGCACCGAAGAGGCAAGGGGACCCGGCAGGAGGCGGGTGGGTGCTGGCAATGCCCAGGGAGCCTGGCACGGGCTCTGGTGTTGTGTGGAGCGGGGGAGGGTGGCAGTGCCTCTTGCCAATCTGGTTGAGAGGCTTGTTGTGCCAGGAGTGAGAAGGGAAGAGGCAAGATGTTGGGTGTGAGAGTGTGTGTGTGTGTGTGTGTGTGTGTGTGAGAGAGAGAGAGAGAGTTGTTTGGGAACACAGACTTTTTTCTGCCAGGACCTCCTTCCCGTTCCCTCTTAGGCATGGGGAGTAGAGCGACAGACGGAGAGAGGCGTGAGGACACAAAGGAGAAAGCACGCCATTGCCAAGACCCCAAGGAAGGAGGATGGAGAGGCTGGCAGTCCCGCCTGGCCCCCAGCCAGCTTCCTGCTAAAGATGGCCAGATCCTCTCGCCTGGTCTGTATATGTTACTCTGCGGGCGTGGCGGGGGAGGGAAGGGCTTGCTTGCTAGCCGGGGTCTGGAATGAGAAGGGCATCTTGCTGTGGATCCCATTTGGACGCTCCACTCTAACAAGTGAGATGTCTGGTCTTCTCCCTAGTGCCCTCCGCCCCTCCCCCCTCCCTCCACCCCAGCCCCGTTTCATCTCCATCACCACCTGGGTCCTACCGCTTGGCACCCAACCAACTAGATGCCGCCACACTTGGCAGCGCTGCACTGGCACGTGAACGGCATCCCAGACCCTGGCACTGCAGCAAACCCAAAGCCGCTGAACATGCTCACGACCGCCACTTGGTGGCAGGGAGAGGGGCGCACACGGGCGTGCCAGGTACTGGGTGGAGCCCTGCTGTGGGGCAGCACAAGGATGTCCTCCACTGTGGGGCTGGGTCTGAGCCCTCTAGTCAGCTTCGACTCCGCCTTCCTCCCAGCCAGACCCCCCTGCCTTCTACCCCCACCACCTCCAAGAAAGGGGTTGAGATGGTGCCACTATCCATATCTGAGCAGAATTCCAAGGGAAGCTAGAGCATGGAGGGATCAGGGCATGTTCAAGAGTCACAGCCAAGGCGCCAGGCTGGTGGACTCCACTCCTGTCTGGGGAGCAAGGACAGAAGAAAAAAAATCCTAAGAGGGCAAAATGAGATCCTAGAGAGAGGTCAGCCAGCTCTATTGTCACAAAGATGGTGCCAGAAGAGACTTGAAGGGAAAGACGAGAAAGAGGGAGGGGTCCTCAGGCCTTGCTGTTGGGTCGTGGGGTGGCTGGTGCCTGTGTGGATTTCGTTCTGCCCTCTGTGTGTGATTGGCTTATCTGTGGTTGAGTTGAACCGGTTCTTTCTCCCTTGCGATAAGGCCCATATTCAATAGCAGTCCTAGAAAGATGGAGAAGTGATCAAGGCCTAGAGTGGTGGAAAGGTGTAGGGAAGACAAAGGCACCTTGAACTTATCCTTCCAGAAAGACTACTCTGGGAGATTTTGTGTTTACAAATTTCTCCTTGGCTTCCCAGTTCAAGGTGGACAGATTTTTCTATTTTTGAAGTCCACTCTTGGAAGAGAGACAACAGATCAGCAGTGAGCCCTCTGGGGTAGAACGGAAGCTCTTAGGAGCAGAACCCAAGCATCAGTGGTAACAGAGACTGTCCCTACACCTCCAGATGCAGTGCCATCAGCAGTCCTGCTCAATTGGACTATGGGCCTCCATGCAGCAGGTTGGGCTTTCCTTGCTTCCAGGGTAGTCAGTGACTAGGAAGGTCTTCAAGTAGAAGAACTGGTGGCTCTGGATGATGTCATGGGAGCTTGGGTGGCTCTGATGAGGGCAGGACCTGCCCAGAGGCCAGTAAAGCCATTGCCCGGGCTGGGGGTATTCTGATTTCAACACCTCTGGAAGTGGATGCAGCTCCAGAAGGTGGTTTCCACAGCAGAGGAGAAAACAGGGAGGACTCAGCCAAGGGGGTGAGTGGGTGATGCCTGTAACTTTTTTCCTGTTCAAGAACAGCCACCAGGAGCAAAAGACACAGTCAGACTTCCAAATGTCAGGGTAATGAGGAAGACAATCTGAGGTGATGCTAGACCCTGTGGCAGCCCTGGGTGTAGCAGGGTTGAGCCTTGGATGCTGGAAAGTGGTGACAGGTCACAGATGTCTGTGGGGCTGAGCAATACACACCCGTCATTCTCAGACTTCAGAAAGCACAGTCGCTTCAGGCCTGCAGAGAGGTTATGCTGCAGGCTGGTTTAGTTGGTCCGCAGTGTGGTCTAGGAATGTGCATTTAAGACAAGCTCTCAGGTGACTGTGATGCAGAGGGACAAAACTCTTGAGAACACTGTCCTAAGAGATGGCAGTCACCTTAGAGGACAGTTAATCAGGTCTGGATTTCCCATGTCTTTTGCATCTTCCTTCATCCTCCCCAACCATATTTGTGTCCTTATGTGGTCATTGTGGTGGGATATACGTATTGTGGGTTGTGGGGAATGTGTGTTTTAGGTGTGGGCAGCAGGAGGAAAAGGAGAGATTATGAGGTCAAATCAGGTAGATTTAACTTGTGAAAACTAGGTTTCTCACTGATAGGCATTATTGCAGAAGAATCCCTCATGGGACGCTTTCAACCCCCAGGTTTGATGGTTGGCCGCCCTGTTTCTGAAACCTCACCACTGAGAACCCCTTAGGTTAGGAGTGTTGTCGGGAGATGGCTGTCTGCGGCATAGGCAATTGGGTGTGGACCGTGCAGCTCAGTACGGGCTGGGTCCTAGTTACGCTTCTTTCTGGAAGCAGGTGAAGGTCCCTGGAAGTGGAAGCAGGGCTTGGCAGAGGCCAGTGCTTAGTGAGCTGCAGCCAATGCTGCTGTTTGAGCACTTAGCGGGGCGGTCCTGGTTCGAGCACAGTGAGGGCAAGCTGGCAGAGAGAATATGCTGTGGGCTGGGATATCAGGGACGGCCTATAGATGTGGGCAGTGCTGAGCTCCTGCTGATGACTTGTTCCAGGCTTTTAGCCACTGTCTGTGTAAGAGTCTGTGTATGGCCAGGGTGGGTATGAGTCAATGCTGGTCACCTTTCCCCACCTCACTGTCTTTCTGGTCCACTGATAATCCACCTGCTTCCCTGCTAGTCTCTATCAGACACCTCTCCATGGCTGGGAGCTAAAGGAAGCATGAGGTTCAGACTGCTGACAGGGAATAATGCCGTTGAACCCTTGTGTCTCCTTTGTCTGAGGTTGTGGGGATTCTCTACACGAAGGAGAATGGTGGGGTGGGTCCTCACTCAATTGTATGTTCTTCTCAGAGTTTATGTCTTTCCCTGGGAGGCTTCCCCTGAGGATCACTTCCCATCTTGCTCTAAATTTAATGAGTGGTGGTCTAGGTCTTCTGCAGACATCCTCTCTGGGTTTTCTTTCATTTAATCTTTTCACGGTGTAGCCACGCTATAATGCTGTAACCCCTTGAGGCTGGGCCACTAGACTTTCTTATCGGAGCCAGAGCTTCGTTAGAATCAGGGCATTTCATCCTTACTCAATCCTCTAGGAATGACATCCTGAGGTCTTACAAGTTTCTTATTAGTTGCTCCCCAATACCTGGTCCTTCCTGTAACACAGGCTCCCAGCCTAGTTTATCCCTGTGTTTTCCCCGGAGTTTCTCTCTGGTTTCTCTTCTACCTCCCTCTTCCCAGCATCACACAGCAGAGGAGTTTAAGGTCCTCTCCATGGATTAGTGGTCAACATTTGGTCACTCCTCCTGATACTGGTTACATTTCTCTGTTTATAAGCTTTTCTGAATTAGTGTTGTGTGAAGAAAATGACTGTGTATTGGAGGGTGTTTCTACTGAACAGGAGGGCCGCTGGAGACTCATGGCCCTTGTGCCTGTAAGCCGTGCAGCCTCTCCTTGCTGGCATCCGTGTGTATCCATGCAGCTTTCTGCGTGGTTCTGATGCTGTTTCTGAAGGTGTGCTTGCTTGTTCTGTTGGTGCAGTTGCATTTGCAGCGTGCTGTATTTCAGGTGTATGTATCTATACAGGGGTGAATGATGAGATGATCGAGTGATCAGAGTGGCCAAGATTTGGGGATCAGTGATGTGGTCTAAAAGCCCTGAATATAGGGAAGGAACAAATAGAAGGAATTAAACAGGTGGGTGCCACTGTGCCAGGAGTAACTGGCTTTCTTGGTTCTTGCGTGTGCTTCTGTAAGTCTGTGCCAGGGGCCAGCAGGTCAGGGAAGAACAGCTCTCTTTCTGTGGTCCTTTGGCAGACTCTGGCCCATTTGCCCAACAAGTCTTCAGATTTTCTCATGTTCTACAGACTTTGATTTTTGCTCCTAGTTGAGAATTGGGTACCTTAAGCTATCTCCACATAGGCTCTGGCTTAGAGCAAAGACAGCTAAGATCACAATAAGTAGGATGGACCAGAATTTGGGTGCTTTAGGACTTATGTATGTCAGAAACCCTAGGCCTTTGCCCTAAGCCGTGGAAGACCAATCTTGGGAGCCATGATTCAGGCTCACTTTAGAGCTGGGGGGAGGGGGGGGGGCGGGTCCTACAGGATGCGGTGGAGGTACTGTGTCCACCACAGGAGTGGAGGTACAGTGCACGCAAGTTGGTTTACTGCTTCACAGAAGCTACACGTTTTAATCTGGGCAACTTGGCGTTCACCTGTAGCGTTCTTCATGGGGCCATGCCGACTCAGCCTCTCTCCACGGAACTACCCACTCATGTAATCTCCAGAGCATAAGTGGAGGACTTGTCTCGGGAAGGGGTTGGGGAGGAATGCTTCACGCCACTGGGAACGTGGAATGGCACCTTCCAGAAAGAAGCATGTTGATTGGCTTTAGTCAGCAGTTGGCCAGACTCTTGTGTCCCCAGATTACAGGATTCCTGGTAAGGACAGCTCTGTAGTCAGCTCCAGTTCACGACTGTGAATGGACATGGTGTCTCCGCACCAGGGAATCTGGGTGTAAGAGATTGTGTTGAAGAGCAAGAGGAGGATGAATCTGTGGCTATATTAACTCCTGGAGAAAATATTCATAGTTCAAACTAAAGCCAACCTACCCTGGCTGTAAATCCCTAAAACGCATGATACCACACCTCTAATCATGCCACACCAGCTGTTTGCCAGTGTGTTTTATAAAATATTTCCTCTTTTCCTTTTTTTTTCTTCTAATTTTTGTTTGTAACTTTTATACACAAATCACATTCCCAGAAAGCACAGAGTGAAAAAGCTTCTTTCCTTATATACATGCTGCTAAGAAAATAATTTTATACACAGAATTTCAACAGGAGAGAGCAAAGGATGGGCGGTGTGCATGAGAGATGCTGGGGTGGGGCAAGGTGGGGGCCGCAAGAGCAAGCCCGTGGTTGGGCAGTTTCACTCCTCTTGCCTGCATTTGTAACTGGCATATTTAGCATCATCAGGATAACTAATCCAGCCAACCCCTGATTTGCTAGAGTTGGAGCTTTTAATTTCAGAAATGAATGGGCCCGGAAGTGAGATTCACAGAACATATGGGGACTAGAGACCGAGCAGTTTTCCCTCCCCTCTCCCCTCCTGTCTTTTCTGCACTGCTTCAGCATGAATATGTTCGAGGAGTGACTGACAGACCACGAAATCTCAGTCCCAGGGCTGGCTGGATGAGCGGTGTGTATGTATGGAATGGTTAATGGTAGCAGAGCAGCCTGAAAGGAGCATGTGGAAGGAAACCACCTAGAAAGGGGAGGTCTTAGGGGCAAGGGTTGGAGGAGAAGCCATCTGGAGGACTGGAAAGTTTTTGCAGGCTTCTGCTAAATACCTGCTTCTCCACCCAGTGCCACTGCAGGTAGGCTTTGGGGTTGCCACAGTTACCACTTGATTCTTACAGAAAAACAAGGTTAAAGATGGTTAAAGGTTAAACCCTTCTTCTAGCTGGTTCCTCATCTGTTGGTTCCCTGGGGGATCTCACCCTATCAAAGATTGACCTTGAGCTTCAGTCATCTCCTTGCCCACCCAGCCCCTTGGATGTCATCGGCTCTATGCCCTATGAGCCTCATAGGGAGCACCTCCTTTGGGGGGGTACCCCCAGAAGCTTCTGGTTCCTGGAGGTAGATGTGGCTGGAGGAAGCTGGAAGCCAGGGCAGAGGATAGGGTTGGGGCGGGGGGGAAGAACACAGATGGAGAGGAAGGGTCCCCACAAACAAAAAAGTTCAAGAAGTGCCAGAAATGTGAAGGGGGCACCAGGAAGGCAACAGAAGAGTTTTGTGAAAGAAGTGAATGAGAGTAGATGGAGGCAACTACATGCCTAACTGCCCAGTCCAGTCCACCCTTTCCTCCTGAGATGGCCAAGCCACTGTGAGTGACACTGACTTTTCTAACCCGCAGCTGAGAATGAGGGGATGTTACCTGTCCTGAGAAAATACTCAGTTCAGGGGGCAAGGATGGGTCTCTCCCAGCTTCCAGGTTAAAGGTGGTTAAAGGTTAAACCTTTAACATTTTCCCCATTACCAGCTTGTGGCTGGGCACAGTATGGGGCAGGGCTGTACCGCTGGCAGTCTCCAGGACCGCTGTACCCAAGCAAGGACTAAAGCCATTGATCTTCCAGAGACAAGGTGGTTCAAAGAAACCCTTAAAATGGGGTGGGGTGGGGAGTGACACAAACAGGAAAAAAAAAACACTTGTTTGATGGGAGAGTTTTCAGGCTTTTTTTTTTTTTTTTTCTGTTTTCCAAGTTTGTCATTAGTTCATTCCTCTGGTCTGGTCTCTTCATCTCTCCCACATGAGAGTTCGTGCTCTCTCTCTTTTTTTTTGGTTGTGTGTGTGTTTCAGTTTTTTTCAAAAGAACTTTGGATTTGCCGTTGGTGGGCAGCGCCGGTCCCGGAGGCTGGATCCCCATGTGGCAGGGCTGGGACAAGGGGCAGGCCCACGGCTGCTGAGAGGATCTCTGTGTTTAAAGCCTTTGAGAATAAGTTAACTGCAGTTCCCAGGGTGCAGGGTGGGGGTTGGCAGAGGGGTTCCTGGTGCCGGCTTCGTCTAGAGTCCAGGCCGCAGGGGCTCCCCTGTCAGGTGAGGAGGGAGGGCTGTGAGGAGAGTAAGCCGGAGCACTTCTCCCTGCTCACCTCCAGTTTGGTTAGAGTTTCGTGGGCTCCCTGCCCATCTCAGGCTTCATCCTTGGGAGCCAGCTGAGTATTTGGGAAGAGTTTGTGAGCCGTATGGTACTCTAGCCGAGGAGGGTAGGAAGAAGGGGAAGTGGCAAAGTTTATTTTCCTTTCCCCTTCTTTGTCTTGGGTTTTCTTGTTTTCCTTTCTTTTTTTCTTTCTTTTGGCGTTTTCTCAGTCAGTGGAACAGCATGAGATAACATGTATTTGCATGGTTATAGGCGTTAAGGGGTGACTGGGAATTCAGTAGGAAAGAGGCTGTAGGAAGATGAAACCAAGGAGAGATTTTGTGCCTGGTGGGCAGGCAGACCTTAATGGATAGTCAAGATGGGAAGATGGGTGTGTGCGCCCATGGAGACCAAGGGGCAAGAATTTGCGAAGGATCGGCGTGTCAGTGGGGGTGGGGGAGGAGGCAGGATTCTGCTGGAGGTGAGGTGTGAAGCCCACTGGGGGTGGGAACGGAGATTCTCGTGAGGTGGGCGGGGCCGGGGGGTGAAGGATTTGCGCTCCCCACACACCCCTTGGAGGAAGAGAAGGAGACCTAAGGCCCACCCTTCCCCCACATCTTGGTTTATCTGTTTATAAAGCTAGAAGTGTAGAGGTAGTAGTCGTTTTGGGGTTGGAGTCCGTGTGAGGTAATCTTGCTTCCTCTTTGGCAAAAGCCACCGCAGCCGTGGCGGCAGTGGCAGCGTTGGTGGCCGTGCCAGGTGGGCCCCCCGGGGGCGGGGCCGCCTTGCGCCTGTGGGCCGAGGAGCGCAGGTGCGAGGCTAGGGCCTCTCGCCCACTCAGCAGCACCTCACATGCCAGGCAGTGGTAGGTACAGACGGGCACCCGCAGCGGGGCGGGCATGGAGCCCCCAGAGCCCCGCCCAAAGAAGCAGAAGGATCTCTGGTGAGCAGTGGCCAGGGCCTCCCCGTCAAACGCCATCTTGCACTGGCGGCACAGGTAGCGGTGGGTCACATCCACGGTGGAGATGCCAGGGCTGCCCGTCAGCAGCTCATCAGCCTCCCCAGCCTCCCCCTCCCTGGAAGCAGGCAGTTCGGGTGGCTTCAGAGGCGCTGTGGCTGTGGGCTCGTGCGCCTGGGGCGGTGGCTGGAGGAGTGCGTTGGGGAGCAGTCCGATGAGGGTCTGAGGTATCACCGGGTTCATGGGGAACAGCCCCTTCTTCATGCCATAGAGCTGTTGGAAGTAGGCTCCCGGCAGCTGGGGGCCAAAGACCGCTGGCGGTGTGGCACCCCCTGCAGGAGGCAATGGGAAGGGCAGGAACTGGCCCCCCAACAGGGCTGGGACAGTAGCCTTCAATGCTTTGAGGTTCTTGAGGGCGTCAGCGGAGGAGTTGGTGGGGGCTGCGACTGGCTTTCGCTCACCAGAGACCTTGTCCCCAGAGGGTTCAGGAGGTGGGCCCGGGGCAGAGTCAGTGGTGCCTGCTGGAGAGGGCTTGGTTTGGTCAGGAACTGGTCTCTGAGGTAAAGGGCAGCCTGGGCTAGTGGTCTGGACCACTGTGGTAGCAGGTAGGACCGAAGTGGCAAGGCCAAGGAGGCCTGAGGAGGCTGCAGGGCCTAGGAAGATGAAGAGTGACGATCAGCCACCTCCCAGCACCACCATCCTGCCTGCTGGAGATGACCTCCTGCACATTCACGCCTTCCACCACCTAGCCTCCATGCTCCCTTCCCTCCCGCACCAGTAGGAAACACAGGGAGGCCCAGGAGGAGACTGGAGGCAGAGGAGTCAGGAAGGAAAAGGAAGGACACCCCATTAGAGGGAGATGCCCTCTGAATCCCAGCTCCTCCCAAGCTCTCACTCACCTGAACTGAAAGGAGCTAGGCTGCCCAGTGGGGGCTGGGCCAGAGTTGGGCCAGACAAGAGGACCGGGGCCAGGCGAGGCAGGGCCGGGGCAGCCCCGAGGGGCACAGAGGCAGGTGCAGTGGCGGGCGGAGCCTTGGGAGCCGGGGGTGCCTCAGGTGCCGGTGCCAAGTCGTAACACTTGCTTTCACTCTTCAGCTGGGCTCGGACTGCCTCCTTAAGCTTGGCCAGGTGCTGGCGGGAAAAGAGATGGCCTCGGCAGGAGACATAGAAGTCATATTTGACGTCACAGTAGGGGCAGTCAGTGCGCTGGGCTGCCAAGGGGCTCTCACTGCTGCCCCCAGCCCCACCAACTGCTGCCCCTTGGAGCTTGGCCTTCTTCTCCTTGGCACGAGCATTCTGGAACCAGACCTGGATGACTCTCTTGGGCAGCCCGATCTCCTCACCCAGCACCTCGCACTCCTGCATGGTTGGGGTGCGGTAGGCTTCATAGCAGGCTTTCATGATCTTCAGCTGCAGGCTGCTCATCTGGGTCCTATAGCGCCGCTGCCCCATCCCATCTGGAACTCCACCTCCACCTCCTGGGCCCCCACTGGCCCCTCCAGCCCCAGGGGACTCTGGTTCGGCCAGACTGGAAGCTGACGAATCACTTAAATCCCCTGCTGATGGACTGCAGGCCTCACTCTCTGGAGAAGCTTTTGATGGCTCCTCCGGGCCCTCGTCCTCACAGGGTGGAGGGGGAGCTGGGAGAGGTAGAGGTGGCTCTGGTGTCAGAGTGGGGGGCTCTTTCCCAGGTGGCAGGAAAGGCAGGGGCCCAGCAGCCGGGGTGACCGTGGGGTAGGGAAGAGCAGGTGCATCCCTCTTAGGGGCCTCCCTCCCAGCCCCATCATCTGCTTTGCCCAGCAAGAGGTTGAACTTGGGGAAGGGTGCAGGGCTGGGTGTAATGGGGGGCTTGACTGCCGGATTGGGCACTCCCCCAGGGGTGCTTCGAAACTGGCCCTTCCGCTCCCGGGCCCTGGTGTTCTGGAACCAGACCTGCACCACTCGCTTCTTGAGCCCCACCTCCTCAGAGATGCAGTCGAGCATCTTGCGTGTGGGATTGGAGTCCTGCATGTACCAGCGGTACAGGATCTCCAGCTGCTCGGGCAGGATGGTGGTACGCAGGCGCTTATCCCTGGGGGGCTCGCCCTCCCCACCCACCCCTGGTTCACTGCCCGTTGGGGACAGGCTACCGTCCTCGTGCTTCCGTTTGAGGGGTGGCACTGGCGGAGTGCCTGCCACCAGGGGGTTTCGTTCCCCAAACACAAGCATGGGCAGGTCTAGGAGGTGGGGGGCAGCGCTGGGCTGCACAGGTGACAGGAAGTGGAGCCGGCGGTGGTTGGCCAGGAGGTCCTGGTTGGGGAAAGACAGGGTGCACTGGTCACAGGTATGGACTGGGGAAGGCGAGGGAGGGGCCCTGCCTTCGGGCTCTTTGCCCTCTGGCTTTGTGGCCTCTGCCTGGCCCAGCTCCTCCCTGTCTGGGGGTTCTGGTGGTGGGCCCTCAGGCCCTGCTGGGGGCTCCGGGCCCTGTTCCTCCTCTGCATCATCCTCTGCCTCTTCCTCTTCTTCCCCTCTTTCTGCCTCTTCCTCCTCCTCGTCAGCAGGCTGGTCGTCATAGCATTTCTTGAGGTGCCGCACCAAGTCAAAAACACAAGAGAAGGTCGCATGGCAGCGCCTGCAGCCGGAGGCTCCCCCGGTGCCTCCTCCACTGGGCGCAGGCCCACCATCGCTGGCATTTTTACGAGCTTTCTGGCGGGCGTTCTGGAACCATACCACCACCACGCGGCTAGCCAGGCCCAAGAGGCTTGCGAGCCGCTCCACCTCGCCGTCCTTGGGGTAGGCGCTGGTCTCAAAGAAAGACTGCAGGGCTTGGGTCTGAAACTCTGTGAACTTGGTTCTGGAGAAGCGGCGGCCTGCAGGCACCAGGGGAGGAAGATTCCCTCTGGCGCTTTCATCCTCCTCTGGGGGCCAGCGTCCTCCAGCCCGACCTCGCTCCTCAGGAGGACGGGCCCCCCCTACCTCAGGCTCTGGGATCAGGAAAGGTGGGCCCAGTTGGGGAGCAGGGGAATCCAGGGGCCCATCAGGTGGTTTGGGGGACTCTGCAGGGGGCGGGTAGAGGCTATCATAGCTCTTTCGAAACTGAGCAGCGTATCGGCTCAGGGCCTCGAAGGGCAGAAAGCGGCGGTGCACGTGCTCCTCGTGAGTCTTGAGGATAAGCATATTGGAGAAGAGTTTCCCACAGGCCCTGCAGGCCAACTTGTCCCCGCCCCCCAGGGCCTCTGGGGGGGGCGGGGTCGGGGGTGGGGGCCCAGTCTGCTTTCCTTCGTTGTACTGGATCACCAGCTCAAACCCGAAGTTTTCTAGAAGGGCTTTGGCTGCGGTGCGGGCGGCCTCGTTGGGCGTTGGGTGCAGGGGTGAGGGGGGCCCTGCCTCAGCCCCCTCTTCTGTTGTAGGGGGCCGCTCCCACTCTTGCTCGGCCAGCTCAGCCTTCGGAGGCGGGGGTGGGGGAGGAGGGGCGGCCGCCGGCAGGGACAGCAGGGGTGCAGGCCCAGCCAGTGCTAGCTTGGGCCCTACCTTGAGGTCGTGGAGGTAGAAGGGCAGGAGCAGCTGCTGCTGCTGGAGCTTAAGCAGTGACTCGGGCATGAGAGGGAAGGGGGGCAGGACTGGGGGGGTGAAGAGTGGGGCTGGGAATCGGTGCAGGTCCAAGGGAGGTGGGGGAGGGGACAGGAAGGGCAGTCCAGATAGGAAGCCACCAGGCTCAGGGCCTTTCTTCTCAGGGCCTGCCTCCCCCTCAGTCTCGCCTTCCTTGGGCTCTTCTGGGCCTCGCTCTGGCCCCTCGGCCTTGGCATCGGTCTTGGCTCCCCTGGAGCGAGTTTGGTGCAGGACGGAGCGCATGTGGATCTCCAGGGTGGAGCTCTGGTTGTAGGAGACCCGGCAGACTGTGCACTTGAAGGGCTTGTCTGTGGCGGCAGCAGTGGCAGGCGTGGTGCCAGCTTCTCGTGCTGGGCCAGAGGGGTCAATGGCGGCCTTCTTCATCTTGTGCAGGTGGGAGACCGAGTTATAATGGACCAGGAGAATGTTCTTCTGCGTGAAGGACTCCTTACACACAGTGCACTTGTAGGGCCGAGCAGGGTCGAGGAACTTGTCCAGGGCAAAGTTGGTGGTCTTCCGATAGGTCAGAGGATGCCGAGAGTCAGCCGGAGCAGGCTCTGCAGGGCGGGGCTCCCCACCAGCCCCCTCTTCCTCCTCAGCCATGGCAGGTGGAGGCGCTACTTCCTCAGCTTGGGCATCAGGACGAGGGGCTGGAGACTGGGCTGGAGATGGGGGCTGGTCAGGGCTTCCCGTGGGCTTGTCTGGGGCCTCGACTGAGGGTGGGGGAGGCTCGGGAAGAGGATCGGAACTGGCTTCTGGGGTCAGGTGAGGGCCTTCTAGGGGAGAGAGAAGGGGTTGCAGTGAGAAGGGAACCATTTCTGAGTCAGACCCCACCCACTTAACATCTAGGGTAACTCCTCCTAGCTTCGGGCTTCCCAGGTGGCGCTAGTGGTAAAGAACCCACCTGCTAGTGCAGGAAACATAAGAGACGTGGGTTCAGTCCCTGGGTTGGGAAGATCCTCTGGAGGAGGGCATGGCAACCCACTCCAGTAGTCTTGCCTGGAGAATCCCCATGGACAGAGGAGCCCGGCGGGCTACAGTCCACGGGGTCACAGAGAGTTGGACACGACTGAAGGGTCTTAGCACACATGGTCCTTGCCTCAGTTGTCTTCAGATCTACTTCGTTCAAGGACCCCAGGTCCCCTTTCCTGCCACCTTGGGAGATCTGCCATCCAATCCTTACCTGCGGCTTGGGCTCTGCTGGGCACAGGCTCAGGTGCGGGAGAGGGGGGCTCTGGGCCATCCCCCAGAGGGCTTAGAGCAGGCCCGGGCAGCACTTTGGTCGTCAAGGTCATCTCTACAGTTGTGGCCTGAGATGGAAGACAGGTCAGTGACGTCCCCCCACTGGCCCTCTACTCCAGAACCCCCGGCTCCACACCTGGTCGTGCCCAGCCTAGCTCTGGGCTCCTCTAATTTCCCACCTAACCCCTGGCTGCGGCCTCTACTGTCCTACAGCCTCAGTCGTGCCTGCAGTGGAAGCCAACTCCTCGTACGCCTCAGTGGTGCTTCCTCCCCAGCGAGCAGAGGCTGCTGGACAGGTTCAGCCCCCAGGTTGCCTCCAGCTCTCAACTCCTGTCAGATCCCCACAGAGCCACTTCCTTCAGCACACACTCCCAGCCACACAGCTGCTGGCCCCCGCCCCCTGGACTCACCACGAGCAGCAGCCTCTCCACACACTCGGGCACCACGTTGTGGAGGTGGCTGAGGTGGAAGTGCAGGGCAGACCGGCCCACCAGCTGCTCCTGGCATAGCGGGCACCGGAACGTGGGCTGCACCGCGTGCTGGGAGAGCGCGTGAGCCCTCACCTGCTCGGACTCCGGGCTCAGGAAGCTGCAGAATGGGCAGCAGAATGCCTGGGGGCACACGGGCGGGGTGTCAGGGATGGGAGGGCCCCACCACCTCTGGGCCCTGGGGTTTGTGGATGTGGCTGGGTCCCCCCACTCCTGATGGAGGAGGAGCCCCAGTCCTGAAAGCTGACTCCGCCCTCGCTTTTCTCCGACGGGAACAAAGGCCCAGGCAGAACTGCTCTCGCCTGCCTTCCTCAGCCTGCCCTCCGCTCCGGTCTCCTTCATTCCGGTTCCTCTTGCTCCCTGTCTCTGCTGCCTGCTCAGGTCTCCAGCCGACACAGGGCCCTGTCCCTACCCCTCTGGTTTAGTTTTCTTTTCTTACCTGCCCCTGCCCTGCCTGTATCTCCTCCGTGAAATGGCCCCCTTTCCCTCTGGCACTTCCTGGACCCCACAGGCTCCCTGCCCGCTCTGCCTCTCTGAGGAGCGGGGCTCCCTACCTGTCTGCTCAGAAGCCGCCTCATTCTCCCTCAGAGACTCAGCAGCTCCCACATTCTCCGCCTGCCTTTTTCTCCCCTTTCCTTTTTAATGTAAACAAACACGACAGCTCCCCCAGTGGCCCAGGAGAATTCTGGCCTGGCTTGGCTGGCACATTCCTGCCCACACCTCCAGAGGGTGGGGCGGGGAGGCCCCTCTGCTTCCGCCTTCGTCACCTGACTGCCTGATCTCCAGCCTGCATTTCTGTCTTCCTGGCTCACTTCCTCCCCTTGCCAGTGCCATTGGTCCAGGACCGCAGGTGAGGGAGGGAATGGCCAGAATGGAAGGGTATCCAGATGCTCAGCCTAATGCACTCAGGCCTGGGAGCGGACATCTCGAAGTCAGGATGCAAGGGAGCTGAGGACATACGCCGTTACTGCAGTGTCTGCAGTCGTAACACACACGGGGTGTGCGGTCCAGTTTGGAGAGCTGGGAGGCAGGGGTGGCACCTCAGGACCAGAGGCTGGGGATCCCCCCAGAGTCAACCTAAATTACCCTTGGGTCCTGCCTAGGTAGGCATCCAGACTGGCAGAGCTTGCTGTCCGGCTCACCTGGGTCAATGGGTTAGTTCCTCTGCCCAAGGAAGGAGGTGCCAGGGCAGCGCCACCCAGGGCTCTCAAGGAGGTGAACTTCACGTCTCATCTTTCTGCTCCCAACAGAAATAAAGAACTGGGCAGCAGCTAATGTTTTATTTTTGCCTTTCTCTTTTCATTTCTTTCTTTCCTCCCTCCATCTACTTCCAGTCTTTCCTCCCCTCAATACAGTTTCTTTTGTCACCTTTCCCTCAAATTCCCACCATCGCTTCCTGTTTGTTATCTCCCTTGTGCTCCACCCCTCAGGGTCAACTGTGCTCACATCTGTAACCAGACCTAGGTGCAGAACTGTATTCAGAGTGACATGAGTCACAAGCATGACAAAATTAAGTCTACCTTTGGTCTGAAATCCCTTGTCTGTAAAGATCTACAGTTCAGCCTTTAGAGTGTGAGCAGATCTCAGTAAAATCAGAGCCCCCCCAGCTCTTCCCCGTTACCCCATTTCTGACCGTGGTCTGGTTGGCACTGTCTCCAGGAGGGCCAGTCTTGTTCTCTGCCTCTTCAGAAACTGAAGATGAAAAGAGAGATTCAGAGACTGTGACAGCCCTCCCTCTTCCTTTCACAGACCCCGGGCCCTTAAGATGGTCTGATGTGTAGCGCAGGGCTTGCAAGGTAGAGGGTGGGCCCTGGAGAAAGGGCGAAAGAGCAGAAAACTACAGAACTGCACTCATGCAGGGAGCAGGGCTTGGCAGGGCTGACCCCAGGCTGGTGGGATGGCCAGAGGGCGGAAGCACCCAGCTCTCTGTGGCTCTGCCTCCCTTCCCTCTGATGAGCCATTTCTTTTGATCATGGTAGCTCCTTCTGGACAGGAGGCCTTGCTGGGTGTCTGGATTACCAAGAGGTTCCATGAGCACCTCAGAATGTATGAGAATTGTGGGGCGGGTGTTGGGGGGTGGTGAGGAAGACAAGGGATGGAGGGAAAAATGGACCAGATGAGCAACTCACCCAACTGTTCTGTCTTATTCTGGGCATCTTTCTCAGGGGTGGGTGGCCCAGCTAAGAGGGTGACAGGAGTCTTCCCTGTGTAGGATGAAGGGAGAGTCAATTTAAAAGGATGAAGCACTACAGAAGGGAAGAAAAAGGGCAGAGGAAGCAGGACAAGCGGCCAGGCAATGAAGGAGAAAATGGGTAGATAAATCAGTAGGCAGGAGAAGACAAAAAGCTGCCGAAAAGAAATACAGAGAATGAGGGGCAAAATTACAGTGTTAAGACTGGTTACTGTTGTTTTAGTCGCTAAGTTGTAGCCTATTCTTTTGTGACCCCCTTGAACTGTTGCTTGCCAGACTCCTCTGTCCATGGGATTTCCCAAGCAAGAATACTGGAGTGGATTGCCATTTCCTTCTGCAGGGCCCAAGAAATCTTTGTGAGTCTAGCCTGGACACTTAAAGACGAGGGAACAAGCCCAGCAGTAGACAGGAACAAGACCAAACTCAGCTCCCTGTCTTGACTGATCCTGGGAGCAAGGGAGCCCAGAAATGTAGTGAGAGGCACCAAAGTGGGGAGGTGAGGTTGAAGGGAAGCAGCTGTGGTGAGTAGGAGGCGGCAGGTCTGGCTGGGAAAGGAGATTACCACTCAAGCAAGAATTGACAGATGTGTAGGAATTTATTTTCGGTGGCGGCCTAATTAAAGTGTTAAAGTTCCTTAACTCCATTCAGCCCTGCGCCAGAATCGTTAGCTATTGATCTGGGCCCCTCCGGCACTTAACTCCAGCCAGCGTATTGGCAATTCAATTAGCACCAGTCAATGCTGCCTGTGCCCTCACCCTCACCCACCGCCGGCCCCTGCAAAGCCCAGACGCCTGTGCCCACATCTCATAGTCCCTTTCAGGCTCTTCTGCACTGCCTGGATCAGTGGTACCTGGCAGGCTGTTCCCAGTCTCTCTGGTACAACCTCAGCTGCCTAAGGGGGGCCCTTAAGCTCAGCCTTGGGGCTGAAGAGCTCCTCGGAGACAGGAGGAGGCTGGGGAGCTCATCAAGAGCATCCCATCCTGCTGCCTTCGGGCCATACCCCTGGCTCCCACCTCCTTCTGACAAGTCCTGGCCCAGCCCAAAGCTGTCTATTGTTTTTCTGTTCTTCTCCCTCCTCCTTTCCAACCAGCTCCTGCCACCCCCCCCCACCCTCAACCCCGCCAGCACTGCCAGCACACAGGTCACTACTCAAGACTCACTGGGTGGTTCCTTCTCACCTCCCTCCCTGCTCTATTTCTCCACCCCGCAAAATCTCTGCTCTTCTCTTCCTTCTCCTCCAATAGCCTCTTGTCCCCACTTCCCTCGGCTGCCCCAGTGTTCCTGAAAGCCAGTTTCAGCACCCTTCACGGCACCTTTCCACTTGCTCTGGACTGCACACAGACCCGTTTCTCATCCCTGCGCCACTCTCTCCTGGGCCCCCCGCTCCCGCCCGGGCTGCCCTTCCCTTCCTCTCCTGTCCCCTCTTCCTTACCGTGAGGCCGGAGCTGCCCATGGCTGAAGCTCAGGATGCTCTGAAGAGCCGGGAGCCCCTCGTCAGCCGCGGGGCCGCTCTGTAGCAGCTGCAGGCGCCGCTGGGCCTGGGCGTCGCGGTGGGCAGGTGCCCGCAGGTGCTGCAGCACCGCGAGGCGGGAGGGCGTCTCCCAGGCACACAGCAGGCAGCGGAACAGCCCCAGTTCCGGCCCCGCGGTCGCGGTCCCCTCCATCTCCAGCAGCAACTGAAAGCACAGAAAGAGGCTGCTCAGGCCCAGAAGGACGGATGCCCCCAAGTCCAGGGGGCTCCTTTGCTTCCCCCAGGGGAGCCTGACCAGCAGCAGCACCCCCACGTCCCTTCCTCCCTCTTGAGCCCTTTTCTTTCCTTTGGTCCCCTTACTGTGACTGCTTTTGCTCCTCCGCCTCCCTTTCTTCCTCCCACCAATCCTGGATTTCCTCCTAGTTGTACAAATAGAATCGGTTCTGTCTTCTTGAACTTCCGGTGACGAGATGGACTGAGCAGACATGAGAACCCTCCTCCCTAGTCCCAAACACCAGAAAAGCTGAATAAAGTACTGGAGTCACCTGGTCACAATCCACCATCCTTGTTCTCTTTCTCCACATCTGACTCCAAATAGCTTTCACCCTGGTGCCCGAGCCTTTCTTCTCCAATTCCGCTCCCCTGGGTTTTTATCACTTTCTCACTCTGCATCTCCTCATTCCATCCCAGTTCCCTTTTCCTCCTCTCTCTCCCCCAGGCTCTGCACAGTGTCCTTCGGATTCCAGACCTTCCTGTCCCACTCTCACCTTATAGATCTGGCTGTTCTCTTCGTGGGCTGCCCCCCGGGCATGCAGCTGCATCTTCTCCTTGCTGTTGGACTCAAAGTCACAGATGTTGCAGCGCAGGTGCAAGGTGGGGACAGAGCCATAAGGAGCCCCATCTCCCAGAGGCACTGGAGAGGGGGTGCCCATGGCCCCACCCCCCTCCCTCAGGTGGGCTGCCAGCTGGTACTTCTGAGCATGTTTGTCGGTCTTGAGGTGGAGTTGGAAGTTGGCCTTGAGCTGGGTGCCATAGCAGCAGAGCTTGCAGCGGTGGGTGTCACCGGCCACCTCCTTCCACTCGGCCTCCGGGAGGCTCCGGCCCATGCTGCAGTGGTAGAGCAGCAGCTCCAGGCTGTCTGTGCTGAAGGCCTGGCACACCAGGCAGCGGAACACCTTCAGGGACGGGCTGTCGTCTGGGGGCGGCGAGGTGGGCAGCCCGTCAGACAAGGCTCCCAGGAGCTGACTTTGAGGCAGGTGGGTGTCTGGGGAAGGGCTTCCAGGGGCTAGGGAACAGAGACAGGTTAGTGACCCTGGGAAGGAATGGGGCAGGATTAGCTTGCTGTGTGGCAATGGAGGGGTGGGTGCTGAGGGAGCTGGCATTAAGTAAGGGCGGGGGTGCTGGCCCTCAGGAGAAAGCAGGGAACCAAGTTTGGCTCTGGGGAAGGGAAAAGAGGAGAGCACCCAGGAAGCTTACCAGGTGCAGGGAACTTGCGGGCAGGCGCTCCGAGGTGGTGGAAGCCATTGAGAAGCAGCTGGGCTTCCAGGGGCTTGTCTGGCCTCAGCCCGGGGCCAGGCAAGGGAGCCTGAGGCTGCCCTAGGGCCTGCGGTCCAAAGTACTGAAAGAGGTCAGGGGGGGTGGCAGGGGCAGCCCCCGCCTGGGGAGGGGGGCTGGGCCCCACCAGCCCGGGCGGCAGGCCCAGCGGCAGCCCCTGGTGGAGCATGAGGACGTTCTGCAGGTGCTTCTCAGAGGTCATGTGGATGCGCAGGTTGCGGGAGATGTTGGTCTCGTAGCTGCACACCTTGCACTGCCACGATGACTTGGTCTTGGGCTCCTTGTCCCCTGCAGGGGTCGGGACCACGGCTTCCTGGGGGCTCCCCTGGCCTCCGGGCCCAGCCTGGAAGCCCTGCAGGTTGGCCAGGTGCTTGTCAGACTGCATGTGGATGCTGAGGTTGCCCTTGGTGGTGGTGGAGTAGTTGCAGACCTCGCAGCGGTAGGGCTTGTAGCCGCAGTTGTAGCTCTCTCCCCGGGCGAGGCGGGGGTGTGCGCCCCCTGCAGTACAGTAGCTGCAGTGACTGTTGCTCTCAGGGTGCTTCTCCCGCATGTGCACATCCAGGGTCTGCTGGTACTTGTAGTGCCAGTTGCACTTGGGACACTTGAGCGTCTTGCAAGAGTTGCGTGAGTGCAGCAGAGACATGTGGCTGGACAGGCTGAGGCCCTGGAAGGCTGACGGGGCCAGGCTGTAGTCATCGGCCAGGCGATAGGGCTGGGTCGGGTCGCCAGGGTCTTCAGGGGAGCCCCCCAGGGCAGGGAGAGTGCCCCCCTCCTTGGAGGCGGGTGAGCTTTGGTTGAGTGGGGGGCAGAGCCCGCCATCTTCCTCATGCCCCTCGGGGAACCAGTCTGGCCCCGCCTCGCCTGCCAGTGTTGGTGATTCTTTGGCTTGGGTTGGGCTGGGGTCCCAGGTGGCTGGAGTGGTCTCGGGAGAGGGTGGGCTAAGGGCCGTGACTTCTTCCATGGGCGGGACAGGCGCCTGGGCTTCTGCCGCAGGGGGCCCGTTCTTGGTCTGGGCTGCATTGGCTTCCGCGTTCACGGTGCTGCTGTTGTCAAGGGGTCTCTCTAAAGGGCGAGCAGGCGGTTTTGGTTCCAGGAAGCTCAGCAGGGCCATGCAGGCCTCGTCCCCCTCCTGGAGCACGGCTGGGTTGCCTAGCAGGCCCTGGTGCTGAGCAGCGGTTAGCTTCGCCCCGTGAGACCGTGTGTGACCCACAAAGGCCTGGGGCCTGCTGAACCCCAGGCGGCACAGGAGGCACAGCCAGAAGAGTGCCCTGGGGTCTCCTCCCCTGCTCCCCGTGGGGCCATCTTTGGGATCTCCGGGTGGGTTTGGAGCCAGCTGGTAGCTCCAGAAGGCTCCGTCCCTTCCCTCACAGGTGGCCGGAGATGGCGCTGAGGTATCGTGGGACAGAATTTGGTCAGAAGAGCTAAAGCCTTGGATTGGGTCAAAGCCATGTTGGACGTGAAGGGCAGTGAGGTGTACAGGGGGCAGGTGGGCAAGGAGGGGCAGGCTGGACTCTTGCTTGACGCCTGCCTCACCCCAGGGGAAGCCCTTTGGTAATGGGAGCTCACTGTCACCTCCCGGGAACAGCTTGGCCACTAGGCAGGCCTCACCTCCAGTTGTGAAGAATAAGTGGTCACTCAGGTCCACAGGAGGGAGCTCTCCCTCCTCCTCCTCCTGCTCCTTGTCCTCGTCCACCCCCAGGTCCTTTGGTGGGAAGCCACCACAGCCAGGCTCCTCCTGGGGCTCCCCTATCTCCTTTGGTGGGACAAGGCCACAGCCTGACTCCAGGGGCTGCCCCCCTGCCTCCGAGGACCTCATGCTCTCAGAGGGGGAGGGGGCATCAGGGGGATCTTTGGTGACAGGATCAGAAGGGGTGCTGGGGGAGGAGGTGTCCAGAGGCAGGGACGGGGCATCATGTCCAGGGGAGGGTGTGGTGCCAGTGACAGAGGACAGGTTAAGGGTGGCCATGGCAGACGGAGGAGAGCTGGGGGTTCATTTCAGCGTGACAGCCAGGACCCTGTGGGGGAGACATGGAGAGAGCGGAGCAGTGAGGTGGCAGGAGAGACACTCAGCCAGGCGGCTGATTCTCCCGATACTCCAGGCCCACCCACTTCCCTCGGCACCATTCAAGTACCCATTGCCAACCTGAAGCTTCATTAGTGTCTAACAGACTTCAGACTCAACATGTCCAAAGTCAGAACTCTACTTCTGCCCAGAACTTGTTCATCTCCATCTCTCCTATCTCAAAAATTGGTAGCACATTTATCTGGTTGCTTATGCTAAAAACCCAAAGTTTCCTCTCACCCCTGCCCACAGGCAGGCCATTCGACAGTAACCTCTCAAGTGAGCTCAGTCCTCCATTCATCCTCCCCACGAGCACCACCTTGGCCAAAGCCACAACTGTCTCTTTCCTAAACTAGTGCAAGAGACTCCACGTTGGCCTCCATTTCCACTACAGCCCCTCCTTCCACTCAGAATGACCTTTCATTTAATTATTTAATTCTTAATTATGAAAAATGCCAAACATAAAGATAGACCAAATATAAGGAATCCCTTTGTTTTTACTGATCACCCAGCTTCAACAGTCTTCAAACTTGGGCCAATGTGGGTTTTTTTAAATTAATTAATTTATTTGGCTGCATCAGCTCTTAGCTGCTGCATGCAGGATCTAGTTCCCTGACCAGGGATCGAAGCTGGGCCCCCTGCATTGGGAGTGCACAGTCTTAGCCACTGGACCACCAGGGAAGTCCCTGTTTTTTGTTTTTTAACTGAAATATAGTTGATTTATAATGTTGAGTCAATCTCTGATATACAGCAAAGTTACCCAGCTATATACATATATACATTCTTTTATATTCTCTTCCTTTATGGTTTATCACAGGATACTGAATATAGTTCCCTGTGCTATACATTAGGGTCTTGTTAACTCGGGGCCAGTCTTGTTTCATCTGTATCATCAGGCACTTCCCCTTTCCCTGTATTGTTTGAAAGCAAAATTCAGACATTATAATCACCTTTCAAAATGTAAACCATACTATATTCTTAGAACCCATCAGTGATTTCTCACTGCAAAGTGAATAAAACCCAAACTCCACTCCCTGATCTACAAAAAGGCCTGTTTGATCTGGCATCTGCCTACTTCCCGCACATCTTTAATACTCTCCACCCCACCTGGCTGGCCAGCGCCAGCCCACTGACGCTCTTCGTTCCTCAAACACAGCAAGCTCATCCCACCTTAGCAGCGGCCGGAGCTGTTGGCTCTGCCTGCAGTGCTCTTCCCCCAGTCTCTGCCCAGCGGCTCCTTGTCATGTCTGCTTAACAGCGCCTCTTCCAACAGGCCTCCCCTCTCTACAGACGCTAACACAGCCTGGGGGGTATGTTTTCTCCAGAGATCTATCACTACCTGATATTTCCTGGTTTCTTTATTTTTCCCTTCTAGAAACTAAATTCCATGAGAGCAGAAACTCTGCTTTATTGATTGTTCCATCATGGGTACCAAGAAAGATGCCTGCCACATATCCATACGTATCTGTTGAGTAGATGAACTCTGGAAAAGACCCTCAGATTTTCTACACCCCGAAGAGGTAATTTCCCTAAGTCAAGATCCTCTTGCCAGAGAGGCCACAGTGAATTTCCTCTGGCCCACAGACCCCATGCTACTCTCAGATGCCTTCCAGATCCATCTCTGGTCACAGGTGGGAGCTTCTTGGCCAGTTGAAAGACAAACGCTTGTCTGAGATAATCATCCTCCCCAGAGATTAAAACAAAAAAAGTAACAGTAATAATATTAAGCTGTCAAGGTACATATACTATGGTCCCCGCACTGCAACCTTCTTTTATGGGTGACCAAGAAAGAGAGGCTGAATGAGCTGCTGACTGTCACGAAATTCCAAAGTGAAACTAGAAAAGGACTGGTGGGGCGCAGAGCTAGACCCCAAAGCTGTGGCCTGGGCTCCACCCTCTACTGGGACTGGCCCTCAGACAGAGTACGGGCAAAATGAGCCTCCAAGTCTAGAAACCAGGATTCCTGAGCTCCCTCCAGCTGATTAAAACTACGCAGCCCTGCATGCTGCTCCCAAACTTTTTAATCTTGGTTCCCCACCTCTAACTCACCAGTTTCCCACGCCTCACCTTCCCATACCTCTTTCAGTGTCCCATGTGTCCTAACTCCTCTTCAGTTTGTAATATCAGCAGGTCCCTAATGATTAAACCTTTAGTGCTCAGGCCAGAGTGTTTCCAGAAAGTGGTGGGGCTGCTGGGGCTTCTCCCTGCTTGGACCACGTCTTACCCTCACCTTCAGATTCCTTGATTTGGAATGGGTCCTCCATCTGGCCCCAGTCAGCCTGGAAGCCTCCATTCCCACTTTCCTCCTCCTCCTGGGGGACCAGCCAGGCGTGAAGTCAGAGTAGGAGCCATTAAGGAGCTCCGCGTGGGGCTGGCTCCGCATGCTAATGAAAATTCAAATCAGCACCTGGGCCAAGGATGGGGGGTTGGGGGTGCTGGAGAGCTAACAGGGAAGTAAAGGAATTGGAAGGTGGTGGGGGGTGTTATCTTAGATAACCAGAAAGCAGAGGCCCTGAATTTGTGGGATACAGGCATTCCTCCTATGGAATTGTTGGGGAGCAGGGGGATGTGGGGGATACATGTGCTGGACTGGAGGGCCTGATATTCCACTGTCACCCCCATAATGGGGGCTCACCTGCTAGGAAAAGCTGAGGCTTGGCAAAAGACGCTGAGGGCTGAACATGGTGGGTGCCGTGTCCCTGCTGGCCCACCTCACGTCCATCAGCAACTTCTCCCTAGCCCCAGACTCACAAACTCTATATCACACTGCAGAGGAGGGCTACGAGGGCCTAAGCCCCAAATCCTCTCTCCAAGCTTCTACTTCCCAGAAGAAAGACAGCTCATTCCTAGCTAGAAACTAAAGGAGCTTAGCTTTGGGCTAGCTAGTGGGTGAGACCTGGATCAGTGGAGGGAGGGTAGGTCTGCAGCTGTTTAAAATTGCAAATCTCTTCCCCACCTCCCCCTCCTCCTCAACAGGAAAGAATTTCAATTGCAAATTTATCTCTGCCTCAGTGCATCTCCGCACCCCCACCTTCTTCTCTGTGCTTCTCCCATCACCCACTATTTATTACAAACCTTTAACTGCAGCAATTATTTTTTTTCACTTTTTCCCCTCCTTCCATTTTCCTCCGCCTCAATCCTTTCTTCTGCCCCGCTCTGAATCTGTGACCCTTTCTTTGCCCTGCCTATCTTGACCTCAGTTTTCACCTCCTTCTGGAGATGTTGTTCAGTCTCTAAGTCGTGTCCAACTCTCTGCGAGCCCATGGACCGTAGCATGGAACCACATAACAGGTCCCTACTCACCACCCCCAGGACCAGAGTCCTGTTCTCCCTCAGACCACGGACATCCCTGCTGTGGTTCCAGGCTTTCCTTAAGAGCCTCTCCTCTCCCTCAGGGTACATCTTAGCTGTGGGGCTAGGGAGAAGGCAAGCCCTCAAAGGTCTTGGCATTCCTGTGTGTGGAGGACGGAAGGAGGAAGAGGGCAAATCAGGTGCAGGGTGGAAGTGGGGGCAGTCAAAAGGAAGGACCTGGGTAGAGGCGAGGGCCGGGGGCCCTGAGGAGAGGGGTTAGGGGAGACAGAGCAGGCGGTGGCGGCAGTGTGATTAGAGCAGAGATTGATGTGAAGGGGCGCCACAGACGGCAGAGAGAGTCAATAAAACGAGAGGATCACATTAGAGGCGACAGAGAGAGCTTTAAATTACAAGGCTGCTGCCACCGAGGGGGATGGGAGGAGGCAGGCCTGGAGCCAAGGGAGGGTGGAGAGTTCTGAGGGTGTAGTCATCCCCGGAGATGAATCTTCCAGCTCCAAAATGGCCCTCAGTCTCCAGAGCTCCCTCGCTGCCCCTCCATTCCATCTCCTTCCCTAACGCTTCCTTCCCTCTCAGGGTGGGGAGAGAGGGGAAGATGGAGAGGAAGCTGTGGGAGACAGAAGAGATTGGTTTTGGTATTGCCTCTCTCTTCCTCGGTGCAGACCCCACTCCCTGGCTGTTCCTCAAGGTGAGCAGGAAAGGATGGAGGGCTGCTTTCAAATTTCATAGCCGGGTGGGGGGGTGGCGCTGCTAGCTGCCCCATCACGAGAATCTCTGAACAGATATTCCTCAACGGGAGGAGGGCCGAGAAGCACCCTATAAAGAGCTAGACATATGCCCTCGCTGTTCAGGGGGGCAGATACACTGTACTTAGAACAGGAAGAAGCCAGGGAACTTCCAGGAATCTTCAGTACAGCCTGTAGGACCTGAGAGCTACTGAAGATGTTACGAGAGTGACAGAAAGGCTTGGATGTGAAGCGGAAAACTGCAAAGCGGGTCTCTGAGACCACACTTGGCAGAACAGACTTCAGAATCTTGAGAATTAAGGAGCCAAAGGGACAAGGGCAAAGGAAGGACCAAAGAAGTGAGGCCTGAGGAAAGAATGTGCCCCTCACCAAGGGGCGTGGGGCCAGGCTGGCCAGGGGCGCTTGCTCTGGAGCTGGAGCCCCCTCCCATCTTGGGGACAGCTGGAGGGGGAAAGCAACAGGAGTGCTCCCTAGTGGCTACAAAGGGAACATCACTGAGGAGGGGACACCTGCTTGGTGATACAGTGGCTTTCTCCACCCAGCTCCCCTCCTTTTAAAAACAAAGCCTCCTCTCACTTTTCTTCAAACCCACTGGCAGGGCAAAGTCTTTCCCAGCAAAGTCAGCCAGAGGGCACCAGACATATTTGCTTACAATTTGCATACAGTGATTTCCAGTCAGAGCCCTCTAGACTTGTTTGCCGACTTTTCAATTGTTCCATCTATTCTCTTTCCTTGGAGCCTGTTTTGGGGAACTTTCCTTTCCTTCTCTGAAACCCCTGACTCCAAGCTGCCCCCTCCACACTCACTTTGTCCTGCCTTTCTCTCCTTTTGGTTTCAACCTGTTGCTTTCAAGAGGCAGCCACAGAGGGAAGGGGAAGATGGGAGTCTGTGAGCCCACATTAGGGGGATCAGTTGGTACCAACAGCAAATAAATTCTAACCAGATGAGATTTCTTTTCTAAGGCAGTGGAAGAACATGGGCTAAGGATTCATGCAGACCCAGGTTCAGTCCTGGCTGTCCCCACTCACCAGTCGTGCAGCCTTGGAAAGTTACTTATCCAGTCTGTTTCCTCACTTGGAAACTCCCTGGCCCTCTAGAGTGCTCACACAGAAGGGTTCAGAGCTGGCTTCGTGTCCTTTGCTGAGCATGGGTCTCTCCAGTGCATCTGCAGGATCACACAGCTGTCCTATCCTGGCTTTTGTGAAGACTAGTGCAGGTAACATGTGAAAAGTGCCCATACTGGTGTCCATCAGGTCAGTTCCTTTCCTTCTCTCTGGCTTTCCCTGCACTGCCCCCCATTCCACCCCACCTCTCCACGAAGAGCTGGGCAAGATGTGTACAGCTAGGCCAATGCTTTCTTTGGTCTTGCCCCTTCTTGACCTGGCCTCTTCCTCTCATCTCTGCCCTTTAACTGAGGGCAATTCTTTGTTGAGTAGGATTTCAATCTAGTCTGCCCAGCAGCACTGTTCATTTCTCACAGGCCCTCTTGATGGCTGGGTCTAGATACACCCCATTATCCCGAACCAGAGACTGGAAGCTCTGCCCAGGTTCGCACTTGGATCAAAACTATTATGTCTTCTCCCTGCATTAAAATTATCACTGCCTCTGTCTCTAAAGCTCACCTTCTATATTTAAAAAGAAAACAACAAAAAAGGTATTCCTATTCCTCCATTTTAATTCTACCTATCTCTTTTAGATCTCTCCCTGGCACCCCAACATTTAGGGAGTGCTTACTTTGTGCAAGAGAAGTTTTGTCCAAGAGAGAAAATAAGAATGGCAGGGATTGAGGCAGGCAGGGAAAGGAGTATCAGAGAGAGTGAAGAAAGGGACAGCCAAGGCAGATAAGAGGAGGGAGGGAAAAGGGAGGGAGCGGTAGGGAAGGGGCAGGGAGTTGGGTCTTGATCTGCACAGGTAAATACTGCAATCCGAGTCTCCTCAAGACCTCCCAGCTTTGGCATCATATTGGGCAGAGGCCTGTCCCCATTGAGAAGGATGGAGCAAGGAGGTTATCTCTTACACTTTGCAAGATGCTGAAGGTGGGCAGAAGGGAAATAGGTGGGGTGTGAGGAGAAAGGAGAGGCTGAGAAGAAGATGGGGGAGGGAGGGAGGAGATGGGGCTAAAAGGGAAGCTACGGATTAAAACCACAAGCAGAGAGGGACATCCGTGCACACTTGCGTCACTTTGCTGAGATGTGCCGCAGCATGCCGGCTGCTGGAGTTGAGGATGTCCCAGAAAGAACAGGAGCCTCTTGCCAATGTGTCTCCCTCAATGATGCTGCAAGTGTTAGGACAGCAGTGTGCGGAGCTGTGTGGTCTTCAGGCGCACTGGAGAGACCCAGGTTTAGATAACCGCACCAAGTCAGCGCTGAACTCTTCTTCTGTATCAGCACTCCACAGTGAGAACAGGGGGCTGCACCCTTGAATTCAGATTCCGGACCCTGTCTGATCCTGGCACGGGGTCCTCTGTGGAAGATCTTTGATCTCCCTGAGCTTGAAAAGAATTACATGCAATTCTTCTAGAATTATTTGGAAGGGTACCATTGTAAATGGCTGTCTATATAAAATCCTTCTCGTTCTTTGATTCTCATGAACCCTTGTGATGGTAATGACTATTTAAATGCTATTAAAACAACAACAACAACAAATAATATCTTTAAATGTTTATCATGTGTCAGGCACTGTGCTGAGCCCTCTGGAAGCATCACGTCACCTAATCTGCCACTACAATCTGATAAAATAGATACAGCTAGTCATTCCCATTTACAAACATGGCAGCAGACTTAGATGGGTTATATAATTTTCAAGGTCTCTTACTTGGAAAATAGAGTCGAGATTGGCCTCAGGTATCCTGACTCCAGCACTCTGCTCTCAAGTTAATTTGTAAGCCTTTAAGCTTGGGCTGGTAAGTATTTGAATGAGATCTTTGAGTCTGAGTGTGCTCCTCCACCCTTGTGTGTGTTGCCTTGAGCATACGTGCTGTCGAGCTCTTCTTTGCGCTTGTCAGGGCCTTCTCCCAGTTGTTACAGTAAGATGGGCCACTGCTGTCTGTGCAGGGGCCCTGGCCATTCTGGGTGCATGTCTGTGTCTGTCTGGCTACTGGAGGTGAAATGGAGATAGGTACCACAGATTTGTGATAAATTCTGAAAGTCTACACGTGTATTCATAATAGTATATGAAAATTGAAAGTGAAGTCACTCAGTCGTGTCCCACTCTTTGCAACCCCATGGATTGTAGCCTACCAGGCTTCTCCGTCCATGGGATTTTCCAGGCAAGAGTACTGGAGTGGGGTGCCATTTCCTTCTCCAGGGGATCTTCCCGAACCAGGGATTGAACCTGGGTTTCCCGCATTGTAGGCAGATGCTTTTACCGTCTGAGCCACCAGGGAAGTCTCAATAGTAATATGAACTTAAAAAAAAAAAAACAAAACGGTATGGTATTGTCTGGAATCAAATTCTAGTTCTGTTCCCTATGATGTAAATGTCCTCAGGGTGGGTTGCTTAAAGCTTGTTTCTTCATAAATAGAATGGGGAATAGTTCCTTATAGAGTTGTGCCCAGTGAGATGATCATTATTGAGACTGGCACTTTGTATGTGATCAATAAATGGGAAGGATAATTGCTCATCCACCTACCTAACTCCCTGAGCTGGGGTGTGTGTGTGTTTACTGCTTTCTGCTCTTATGTGTGGCCGAGGGCCTGGCTATAGCCCTGTCCGGGCACCTCTTTGGGGTTAGCGAAGGGGCTCCCCAGGCTCTCGGTTACACCCCCTGGGGCCCTGGGTTTCCCATTTAAAGGTAGGGGTGTCCTGTGCGGGTGTGCTGCCGCGTGCCTGTTTGTGCGCGGTGGCCCGGCTGGCGCGGGCGTGTTTGGGGTGGTGGTAATTACTGGGATGGCCCAGCCCTAATGAGTGTGATCTCGTTACACTCTCACCGCCTCTAATGGAGCTAACCTCATTTCACAGCCATTAGAGATGGAGATGAGGCCCCGCCCCCAGCCCCGCCAGCTGCAGCTCCCACAGCCCCGGCCACGTTCTTCCCCTCCGGCTCGCCATTTCCCCTTGCCACCGCTCCTCTCTCTCCCAGGCCTCTGCTCCTCCCAGGCTTCCCTCTCCCCTTCCCCATTGTTCTTTCCCTTCCCATCTTTCCGCGCTTCCCTCCCCTGCCCTCCTCTCCTCCATTCCTGGCTTCCTTTACCCCTCCCTCTGCGTACCCCCGGTATGTCTGTCCGTCCGCTGCGTCTCCATCCCCCGTCCCCTTCTCCGCTCCCCTCCCCAGCGCTTCCCTGCTGCGGGCCCTCCCCTCCCCCATGGTGCCCCGTCTGGCCAAAGGACAAATCTCAAGGGGAAACCTGCAAAGACAAACAAGGAGCAGTGACTTCATTATCGTCGTTAATTTGCCACTTCAGTTCCTCCCACAAGGGTCAGAGCCGGCACTGCTTGAACTCAGGACTGAGGCGGAGGCCGAGCCGGCCGCCTGCCTTTTCCGCCTTAAGCCTCTCCCACAGCCACACGGCCTCCCTCCTCCTCTCGGCTTTCATTTCTCTGCAGGGGGTCAGGCTCCGGGTTTTACTCTTCCGTTTCGCAGACCTCGCAGCCTCAGCCTACCGCCCTCCTTTTTCATTTAAATTGTGGCCTTCCCTCCGGCTCTCCTGGCTCCAAGACACTTGGTTTTTACCTTTCTTGTTCTATTCTGCCGGTTTCCCCTTTTCCCACCCTTCCCTGCTCTGCCTCCCTGCCTCCCTGTTCTGGCCTTCCTCAGTCTTCCCTTTTCCTAACCTCAAGCACACTCCTGTCCCTAAAGCACTGGGATTTATCTCTAGGTTTGAAGACCCCATAGCCTGGTGACGCGGGGAATGGGAGGAAGGAGTCTGTGGTACAAGCAAGAAAAGTGATACAGAAGGTGGAAATGGCTGGATTGAAAGGAAGACAACTGTGATAAGGGATGACAGGCACCTGAGTCAAGGCAAGCAGCAGAATCCAGACTCAGAGACTCAAGACACACTGGGTTCCAGAGAAACCACCTTACCAAGACCAGAGGAAGATGGGCCAGAGGGCCTTGGGGTGGGGGGTGGGAGGGTGTTACCGACAAGACAGGGAATGAGAAATCTGAGGATGGAAATGGTGCTCACCCCATCAGTTCCCCAGGGAAACACAGACTAACACTCCCCTCCCACCCTCTGCCCTCCTCCTTGAGAAGCCAAATGACTGACAATTGACTCTTAACCTTTAGCCCAATCCCAGCCCCAAAGGGAGAAACTGAAGGTAGCTGGCTGTGACTGGAGGAGGCACCACAGAAATGTCTACACAGGAAGTAAACATTTCTTCACCCACCCCTGCCCTTCCAACTGCGCACTTCCACATGCTACACAGGACCACATTGCATATGAATGCTCTCTTCTCTCTGCAGAAACCGCGTGCTACTTATGCTTTCTAATTGCTCAGGCCCCAGTGCCATCACTGTTCCAGTGGATGGCCCTGCTGTGATTCCCAACCTGGAACCTTGTATTCCTGCCCCAGTGCAGAGGCAGCTCCTATTCTCTCATTTGACTTTGAAAGAGATATTTTGAGGGGGTGCCATGCTGTCTTGGGAGGGATTAGGAAAAGGTGCCTTCTTCCAAGTATGTACAGCTTGGTGACAGGAGAACAGGTGGATCTCGGCTCTGTCAGCCCCTTAGCTGGGTACCCTAGACAACTGGACACAGAGGCCCTGGTCTGCACGTGTGCCTGTAAGAGGGGGGCAGTGAGAGCCAATGGGATTACCTCAGGGTGCTGAAAGGCACCTCTAAATCCTTCACTCTATCTCACTGGCCTAGGGTGGAGGAGGGGTGGGCAGGCAGTCCCCTGGAGCTTTCCACAGAGAGGCAAGGGGCTCTGGAAAAGTGAGTGGTGGGATGACTGAGAAGCCAGAGAAGAAAGATGGAAAAATCAATGAAATGAGTTTCTAACGGTGAGGTAAAGGACCGCCGTGTCGACAGCCTGTCGCCTGCTGCAAAATATGAGCTGCCCAAGTCCATGGCAGCGGCTGACAGTGCATCCACCGCCACCGTCCTCGCTGGAGGCCCCCGCCCGCCAGACCCTTCTCCAGCTGCCCTGGCCATTCTTATTATAGACAGGCTCTCCCTCAGGGCTCCCAGTTTGCGACCTCTCCTCCAGGGCCTCTTTCCTAGATTCCTTTGATCCATTCAGGGCATTTTTGACTCTTCACCACAGGCACAGGTTAAGTTATAATTCCTGATTGGGTGCATCCTTTTCCTCTACGGCTTCTGTGTTTAGCAGCCTGCTCACAGATCTCAGAGTTGTGATGAGCTGTGCATCTCTTGCCATCTCCTGTTTTACTCTATACCTCTAGACTCCAACAACGCAATGCATAGTCAGAGGTCAAGGCCATCCCTCTCAGGGCTTCTTGCATCTAAGTCTGTGCCTCTTTCTGCCTTTTGGCCCACTTGGCCAACATTGACTTCCTTGTAATTGCCTAGATTTGGGCAAAATTTTGGGTCTGTATTGATTTATGAACTCTGTGGCTAGCATGTTTGCACGCATGCATGCGTATTTACGTATTTACATATGGCAGATTCCATTGTGGTTTCATGACTGGGAATGGGGTGGGTTAAGGATGCTACTTCCAATTCAAATCTCCAAATCTGTCTTTAGAAACAACTCTTAACCTTTTCTGGAAACCACCTCCTTTCTCTGCTGCTGCTGCTGCTAAGTCACTTCAGTCGTGTCCGACTCTGTGCGACCCCATAGACGGCAGCCCACCAGGCTCCCCCGTCCATGGGATTCTCCAGGCAAGAACACTCCTCCATATCTTCCTCCTGGGCTTCTAAGACTGTTTATTCATGTTTTCTCCCAGGATCTCTGCAGACTGATCTCCAGATCTGCTGATCTCCAGATCAGCCCCTAGAATCAGCCCTGGATGCCTCTGAGTGTGCCCCTAACCCAGTGTCTCCTCTCTCTGCCTCAGGTTTCACAGGCACTTCTGGTAACTGCCCTCCAGTCCTTTCCTCCAGTGTCTGCTTTCTCAACTTGCCCATTTATGCAGACTTAGGCCTGAAAGCTGGGGTGAAAGGAAGGCGGGCACCTCTTCCTTAGCCTCCTCTTATTTATTCACCATCTTGATCAACAGATATTAAGCATCCCCTGTGTGACAGACATTGTGCTAGGTGCTAGAAAACAATCAGAAACTAGACACAGGCAGCGCTGGCTCATATGGCCATCAGGACTAACCCTGGGTCTCTCACTGACAGCTTCTCTCAGAGTCCCCCCACCCCACCCCCACTTTTACCTTCACAGCCAAGTTCCATTCAAGATCCTTCCTTTTTCTGTATCTCTGCTTCACACGGCTCTCACATGGCTCCTATCCCCTCTAATCTGCATTTCCAGCTTCGTGTCTATTCCTAAACCCAAAGCCCAAAGCGAGCTTCATCTTACATTTTTAGTAACTCTCCTTCCTGCTCACAAAGCCCTTCTCCTTTCACATTCTGTAACTGCCCATTTCCACTCTCTTCCTTCTTTGCCTGTCTTTCAGTCCTACCATCCCATCCTCAATGCCCTGGTCTCCTGAGATCCTTTCCTTTTGCTCCTGCAGGCTCTAGTGAACCTCAGGTGCCCACAAACAAGACTTCATTTAGAGCTAAGAATAGCTGCAGGGAGGCAAGGTCAAGCTACCAACCTAGGAATCCTACAGATTTGACTCTGGCCCTCGCCAATATGTGTACAGATCCCCAGCAAAGCAGCAAGTTGTTCCTCTGTGGGTTTTAAGGTAACACCCGCTGCTCTGACATCATGGAGGGAGGAACCCTGTCAGGTTGCCAAGGCAACACCAGCAATTTATGACATCAGAGGCTGTAGGTCTTTGGTGCTCAGGGGCTAGAAAGATTCCAGTTCCTATCAGTTAAAGTAAATGGGAATTTCTAGTGTTTTTTTAATCTCTGTGCTCACTGTTGCCCTGGCTTGGGAATGAAATGCAAAGGCCTCCAGTAGTTTAGTGAAGAATTTGGCCAACAGAATGAGCCAAATCTCTCCTTCTCTTCACCAGATATCTTTGCGTTTCCTCTCCTCTCCTCTGGCATCTCTCTCTTTTGGGGATTCGCCCAATGGTATTTCTGCTCTGCCTTTTTTCCAAATTGCCCCTCCTGCGGTGCTCTCTTTGCATCCATCATGCTGTGTCCTCACTCCATAGGCATTTGTTTCCTTTGATACCTCATCCTCTTCTCTTCCCTACCAAGCTCCGTGCAGCTCTGATCTGCTTCAGCAGTCCTCTTTTTGCCTTCCATTCCCCTTCTTTGTACCATGTTTTCCCACCTCATCTTATTCTTCAGTTCCTCCCTTCCCCCATCTTAACACTGTATTTATTCATTTCATATTGCTTTTTCTGTTGACCTTCCTCTTGAGAAATAGTCTATCCTTTCTCTCCCTGTCTCCTTCTGTATCATTTATTAACTCATACTTTGTTTCATTCTCCCAATTTTTCATGAATCACCCCCTGATTCCTCCCCTGCCCCCATCCTGCATGAATTTTCTTCTCTTCCTTTGCAGTGTTCCTCACATCATGCATTTCTCTACCCTGTGCATTTATTTCTCTCCTCTTCCTTTCTGTCCCTGTTCACCGCTGAAATCTTCCATCTTCTGCCCATATCCACCTCCTCCTTTTACCCTTCAAGCCCCTGAAGTCTGGAAAAACAATGAGCTTAAAACAAGGTAAACTCTCCCACTCTTTATCCACCTTTCCCATTCTTTAGGCCTGAATGAACCTGGCCCTTTGCATAAGATAGCTTCTGTGACATGGATGAAAACTGCCTCCTGAAGCACACTGAATCCAAATATGATAAGATCAAGGACCCAGGAAGAAGACAAATTAGAAAGTAGAGAAAAAGCCACCAGGGTCTAGAATGAACTGAAGGACAAGGGGCAACCAAGCAGGGTGGAGCTCTGAGTCCCAGAGAATGTCCCCTTACAAAATCAAAGTTGACAGTGAATGAAACATAATGGCTCTGACTGATGAAGGGGTTATATGCCCCTGGAAGCCCATTAAATTGATTTCTTGGCCTGTTTATGTGCCTTCACAAACCATACTCCCCAACTCTCCCAGCCCCTTTGCTCCCTGGTATTTTCTGCTGCTGCAGTTAAAATGCTGAGTGAGAGGGTAAGAAATACAAGAAACTTAGGGTGACCAAAGAGAAAAGGGAGGAAGAGGGCAGATTACAGGAACAAAGGTGAAGAATAGGCAAAGGAGATCATGGGAGATGGGGATGGGGGAAAAAAGGGGGTGAAACAAAACGGGGAAATGAAAAAAATATATAATGGTAAGGTTAGGGAAGGGAGGAAAATCGAGTCAGTGATGAAGAGCTGTGTGGTGGGAAGCTCCTGGAGAGGTGGGTGACACGCAGGAGACCAGTGGTGAGGTCCTGATGGGGGACACAAGCACATGGCAAAGGGGACAGTGAACAATGCTAGGAAGTTCCAAAGTTCCCGGGGTGAAGGCCAAAGACGAGGCCAGCCTGGCTATGCGGAAAGGGCACTTGAATCCTTGAGGGAGCTACACCTATCCCTCCACTCTTCCAGGCCCCTGACCAGTGACTACCACAATCATCAATCATGACTGATAAGCAAACTCCAAGGCAGCCTGAAAAGGCCAGAGAGATCCATTCAGACCCTGAAGAAAAGGGCACGGAGTCCTAGATGGGTAGACCAGTTAGGCAGCCAAGGTGTGACACACAGTGACAAGAACACACAGCGAGAGGATCGCCCGGATAGGAAGTCACATCCGGAGACAGTGACACACGAGGGACCCGGACCCAGAGACGGAGGGTGGGGAGAATGAATGAGAGTGGCAAGATCCAGAGGTAGGGACACGGACAGCGATCGGCAGGGCAACAGGCGCAGCGTGGTCCAGTGCTCAATGATAGAGCTATTCAGAGAGAGGGACAGACAAGAGCGGAAGGAGAGTTGGGGGGCCAGGAGAGGCACACTTCACCTTGAACAGGAGCGGTGGCCTCCCCTCACCTACTAGTAGCACCTTTCAAAAACCAAAAAGCAACAAACAACCCAACTTCAGGCAAAACCTAAAAATCAAAGATTAAGGGTACCTACCTCCCCTCCCATCCTCCCACCCGTGGTGAGCTTGCCTGCTAGCCGCCGTTCCTCACCCATCCTGAGGCCGGCGGGGGGCCGCCGAGACTCAGGCCCCTCCAGACTGACAGCTCCGAGCCCCCATAGTCACCTGGCCTCCTCTTCCCTCCGGGATCCCCGCTCCCGGTACTGCTCGGCGCGACCCGTCTAGCCTCTCGTTACCCTCCGCCCGTCCGGCTGGCTCCTAGTCCAGCTTCGATGCCTTTCCGTTCCCCGCCTCTGCCTCCACCCCGGCATCTTTCTCTTCGCACTCTCGCAGGCCCTCTCCTTCCCTCCCACAACCCGGTCTCTCCTTCTCAGGCTCTCGGTCTGTCCGTCTGTCGGTCTGGGTCCCCTCCCCCAGTCCCTTTCGGTCCCTCTCCGTGCCCTCCAACGGCAGTCTCCGAGCGCCTCCTCTCCCCTCCGTCTCAAGCTTCCAAAGAGCAAGGAAGGGAAGAAGAGAGGGAGAGGAGGAGAAAAAAAAAAAAAAAACAACCAACCCAGCAGCATCGGAAATCGATGCACTTACACCTCAGCTGGAAGCAGGGACGGGAGTCGAACCGCGGCCGCCGAGCAGCGCGAGGCGGGGAGGGGAGGGGGTGGCTCTTGGAAGGGACTTCTCCGATGTGTTGATTCCTTTTTTTCCCCTCCTCCTCCCTCCCTCCAGCGCTCACTCCGGGGCGTCGGGGACGGAGATGGAAAAAATAAATAAATAAATTCACGGCGGTGAGGGAAGTGAAGGAAAATAATCAATGCTATTTGGCTGCGGCTGAAGTGTTTTCCCGGCTTCGTGAGGGGGTTTCCATTGATTCACCCTGGGCACTCGCTCGCTCCCTGCCTCCTCCTCCTCCTCGCCCTCCTCCTCCTCCTCCTCCTCCTCCTCCTCGCCCTCACTCCTCCGCCTCATTCAGTGGCTGGAGCCTAGGCGTCCCACACAATGGAATAATCAATACCCAGGCGCCCGGGGCGGCCCCACTGAGCAGGTGCAGGGGCCCGCCCGTCGCGGAGTACGCCGGGAGTTGTAGTCCGGATGCCCCCGCCCCCGCCCCCGCCCCCGCCCGCCGGCCCTAGAGCTTGGTGTCCGCTTCCCCAGACTGTAGGCGGAACCTATGACAGGCGGACTGCGGTGCTGGCCACCTGCTTGACTGTGGCTCCAGGTCCAAGCCGATGCCTGCAAAGAGCATTTTAAACACTTTCCCGAGTTCTCCTCCTCTTTCTTCTGTCTACAGAAATATACATGTGTCTTGTTATTATTACTATTTTTTTTTAATCAGCTCTAGAGCAAGCCATGGCTTCTACGAGCTTTCCAGAACCACCAGAGACCTCGCTCTCTCTCTCTCTCTTTTTTTTTTTTCTCACTTTAACTCCCTTCTTTTTGCCTTATTAATTCCCCTCCCTTCCAGTTGGGCACTATAGAACCTTGTCAGCCGCAGCAATTACTCTGAGTCACCGGAGCTTCTGTCTCCTTCACGCAGTCACATAGTCCCCAGAGTTGGGTGCGGGTGGGGTGGGGAGAGGGCCTGGTTCCCCATCCTTATTTTCAGTTTATCAGCTCACATAAACTCCGTTATATTCTAATAACTGCTGAAACTTAATGAGTGCTTAGGGACAGTACCAAGCACTTTAACATATATTAACTTATTTAATCTCCACAACTAGTCTCATTTTACAGTTAGGAAGGCCTGCATGTATGCTCAGCCCTGTCTGATTCTTAGAGATTCCATGGACTATATAGTCCAACAGGCTCCTCTGTCCATGGGATTTTCCAGGCAAGAATACTGGAGTGGGTTGCCATTTCCTCCTTCACGGGGTTTTTCCAACCCAGGGATTGAACCTGTGTCTCTTGTGTCTCCTGCATCAGCAGGCAGATTCTTTCCCCTGGCACCAGAAACCAGGGCACAAACAATTCACTGGCCCAAGGTCACATGGCCAGTAAATGACCCAGCCAGGATCCAAATCCTGATGCTCAGACTCCAGAGCCCATACTAGCTGCTACAGCCTACTTCTATTAATAGAAGAAGAAAAAAAAAAAGTCCTAGAGTTCACAGGAAAAAAGGAAGGAGAAAGAAACTAATATTTTGAATCTCTATGATGTGACAGTATGTCACTGAATCCTCACACTTATCTGTGAGGGAGTCCACATTTTACTAAAGACAAAACAGAGATTTCAGGAGGTAGAGTATCTTTCCCAACACCAAACACCAATAAAGTGAAGACCGGAGTTGACTCCAGGTCTGACTGACTTCAGAGTCTAATCTTTCTTTCTCTTTAAACTGCTGCCTCTGCCCTACTGGATTTGAACCCTATAACTCAAGGAAGAGATTAAGTCTTCTTACTTTGAGCAACAAAACTTAAAAGCAAAGGACAGATGAAAAGCAGACCAATGAAAGGAGTTAGGGGCTGGGATCCCTCTCTTCCCTGCACACTGGTTCCTGTCATTGGGTGGGTGGGGGTGGGGGGGTGGGCGATTGCAGATAAACATTCAAAACATGCCAGGTTCAAGACACCATGTCTGTAAACCAGTGTCCTCTCCACGGTACTTCCCATGAGTCATGTGTTTCCAAAAACATACTGGGTAAAGGATAAGTGTAAAGAACCTAGCCCTTCTCACCCATCATAGGAGGGAAGCCAGGAGTTGACAAGAACCACTGTTTCTCAGTAAGCTACCTTACCCAAAAAACCAGACATACAGTAGATGCCTCCAGGTAATCATAACCCTGGGAGGGAGTAAGGAGAAGCAGCATTCTCTGTTTTGTCTCCCAAAGCAGTCAGAGGGCCATTCTCATGTCTTCCTATATTTTAAATGAATACAAGTGTTTCTCCTATTCCTGACAAAGCCTGCACAGGGGCCACAGGAAACAGACAAACTGCTCAGTTTGGCATGAAAAAGCCTTTTCCAGTCTGCTCAGCGGTATTTCCAGCTTCATCTCTTTTCCCTTAAACACTGGCCAGGTGCTCTCCAGCTTTTGGGTCTTTGCTCATGCTGTTTCTACCTCCAGTCGTTGCAATCCCATCATGTCTTTAGTTTTCATCCAAAATATCATTTCCTCCTCTTACAGAAAGTCGTTGGGGGAGGGGGCTTCCCTGGTGACCTAGTAGTTAGAATTCTGGCTTTCACTGTGGGAGGCTGGTGTTCAATTCCTGGCCAGGAACTGAGATCCCTGAAGCTGCACACACACAAAACAACTCTCCCATCCACCGTTATCCTGAACATTCTTGGGGATGTTTCAACTCCCCTTTAAAACTCCAGAGTCTAGAGTAACTAGACTGGTCTTAGCTATCTTTTTTCTTCCCCCAGCTCATTGCCTGCATTTAATGGGCCACCACAATAGTCAATTAAGTATCTGCTGGACAGGGTCTGAGTGAGTGGCTTGTATTCCAGGCCCATCTGCCAACGAAGTGAGAGGGTTGAAGGCGGGAATGGGGTCTGAGTTCCTTTTCCATCCGACTTAACTTTAGATAGACTCCCACAGGCGTCAATCGAAGCTTTCCTGTCACCATAGCGACGAGTGGGGCAAGAAAGCAAAGTTTCCCTTCAGAACTACATCTCCCATCATGCACCCGGGCTCCAGGGTGTCAGGCTCAGCCTGCGGCCTGAGACCCGGGCCGCCCCTCGGGAGCTGGGAGAGGTCTGGAATGAGGAGCAGAGCGGAGGGGGCCATCCTTGCTCTTGGCCCACCGTGGAGGTTGCGGCCCCTCACAACTTAGCAGGCTTTTCGGCCCAAGCCTGCCCTCGGCATCGCTACATCGGGCCTAATATGGCCGCTTGTGCTGGGACCTCCCCCATGCGCAGAGAACCGGGCCGAGGTCCGGAGCCAGGAACTGCTTCCGGCATTCCTCGCGGGCGTGGCGTGGGCTTCCTTCCCCTTACTCCAGGTCCCGCGAGAGGGAGACCCTAGGGCTTTCAGGTGAGACCCGAGGCTCCGCGGGTCGGTGTTCTGGGGGGATCGGGCGGGGTCATCTCCCGCAGTGAGTAGCCGTACTCCCGGGGTAGCGTATGTCGAGCGAGGGGCGTTGAAAGGATACCCCGCTACACGGCTTGCTTTCTAGAGACCCCTTGGATTTTCCAGGGAATCCTTTGGATTTAGGACATCAGCAGGAGAAGGGATCTAACTGGAGACTTGTGCCTGTTGCTGAGCCTTAAAAAACATCAGAGACAGACAGGGCCATCCATCACAGAAGGAGGAAGGACCCCCGACAGACAGCCCTGCGACGGTGTGTGCCCCTCACAAGTTCTTCCGGGGGGAGGGATCTTCGGGAGCTCATCAGTGTTTGTTGATTGATTGCAGGTAGCATGGCCCAGGGCCTGATTGAAGTGGAGCGAAAGTTCGTTCCCGGGCCCGGCACAGAGGAGCGGCTGCAGGAGTTGGGGGGTACCCTGGAGCACCGAGTCACTTTCCGAGACAGCTACTATGACACCCCTGAGCTGAGCCTCATGCGAGCTGATCACTGGCTGCGACAGCGAGAAGGCAGTGGATGGGAGCTCAAATGTCCCGGAGCGGCAAGTGTCTCAGGACCCCACACTGAGTACACGGAACTCACAGCTGAGCCTTCAATTGTGGTCCAGCTGTGTGAGGTGCTGGGGGCTGAGGTCCCGGGGGCTGGGGGCGTGGCGCCTGTGTTGGGCCCCCTGGGGCTGCAGTTAGTAGCTAGTTTTGTGACGAAGCGCAGTGCCTGGAAACTGGTGCTGTCCGGAGCTGACGGAGAGGAGCGGCTACTCAGGGTGGACCTGGATACAGCTGACTTTGGCTACGCTGTGGGTGAGGTAGAGGCGCTGGTGCACAAGGAGGCTGAAGTCCCAGCTGCCCTGGAGAAGATCCACCACCTCAGCAGCCTGCTTGGTGAGGGAGAGGCTCTTCTGTCCTTCCCTTGTTCTTCTTCTGAGTGTACCCACTGGGCCAATTGTCGGGGATGTCTCGAGGCTATTTCTTTAAGAGGAATTATTTTAGCAGTTTTCTAGAGGACCCAGTTTGCTCAGGGCTCTATCAAATCCGGTTTGTCTTTTGCAGTAGCTGGGTAACCTGCACTGAATCTTTCCGTGTGTCTCTAATCCTCCCCAGCCATTTGCTCATGTCATTCTCATACCTCCAGCCCCTCCAGGTATCCTTCGATTCCATTTGTCAGTTCTCTTCTTCAATCTTTCCATCCATCCTTTCTCCCCTCAACTCCTGTCCTCTGATTTTTATAATGAAATCCTCATTGGTCCTACTGGCTTGAGTAAAAGTCAAGAATGTTGTTCCCATACGACAGAAAGCGGGGCAAAGCAGGTTGGTTCTGTTCCCAGGCTTAGCTCCCCTGTACACAGTTCATCCATGCAAGTACAGGGTTGTGCCTCCCACGGGGCCTTACAGCCCTGGGATGTTGCTCTTGCCTCCTCAGCAAACCTACACTGAGTTCCCTGCTATCGGCCCAGCATGCTGCCAGGCACTAACAATCAGACACTGGCTAATTGTGGCTCCACACCACAGAGGCTAGAATTCTCTGCAAATCCCTCCTCATTCATGGTCGTAGCTGCTTCTCCTTTCTACACCCCTTGGTTTCTTTCTGTGTGTGCATCTCTGCATGTGCTTCATTACCAAGCTAATGAGCTTTGGCCTGCCTGGAGAGGCTTTAATCTTGATTGGGGGGCAGGAGCAGTAACTGAAATGAGTTGCTATTGAGGCACCCTCTGTCTTCCTGGCACCTGAGTGCCCTTCACCACTTCTCCTTGCCAGAGGAGAGGCTCGTGCTTGGCTTCCTAGGCCCACTTCTGCCTCAAGTGGTCCTCTTCGGCCCCGCTTCCCCAGGCCAATCAGGGAGTAGGCTGGTGGGTTAGATAAGCTGGTTGGCTGGCGTTCGGAATCCCAGTGCTGCCTTGGAAACAACTTGGGGTCCAGCTTCGTGGGCAGGGAGAGGCACAGTATTTGTGGCTGTCTGGTTTTCTCCTCATTCTCCTTTTGCCTGTAGGTGTGCTGGCGCAGGAGAGGGCACCTGCCAAGCTGATTGTGTACCTGCAGCGCTTCCGGCCCCAGGACTACCAGCGCCTGCTAGAAGTGTACAGCTCCAAAGAGAAGCCTTAGGGGACTGGAGATCTGGACATGACACGGGGCTGAGAAGCTTTATTCCTGGGCTCACCGTGCCTCTTCCCTTCTGGCTCCCCTTCCCACAGTGACTCCTCTCGCTCCAGCTCTGCCTGTTCCTTCACCCTACCCTCTGCTATTCTTCCTGGAGCCTTCCCTGGCTGCCTCCTCTCCCTCATCCGTCAGATGCAATCTGTGGGCTGCCCCTCTCCCCTGGCCGCTAAGCAGCCTCCATTGATTTCCGCTCGTGTTTATAGGATTTCCACTTAGCTGTGATCAGTAGTTAAGCACAGGAAAATCCCTTGCCACCCCCCTCCCTTGGTCGATGCCATTGATTCTGCCAGCGGCTCCTAAACTGCCTTACAGCTGAGTTAGAGAGGAGGGGAGGCAGCAGGGATTTCCCTGCCCGGGGCTACAGGGAACAGCAGCAGCTTGGGGAAGCTGGTGAGGATTCCTGTTAGAGATCTAGAACTTCTGGTTTGACGTTACCCCTGTGCCCTGCCCTGGCCTAGAGAGTAGAGTGCCTCCTGTGGAGGTTTAGGGGCACATCTGCTCCCCAGCCAGAAAAGGGGTAGAAGGAAAACCTTCCTTTGTTGAAACCAGTTCCAAAAGCTTAGGGCAAGATACCTACTTCCTGTGTAAGAAGGCTCTTCCCTGTCTGTTATTCACATACATTTTCTACCTCAAATATGGCTTTGCCCCCTCGGGCTTTATTGGCTTTCATCATTTGTGGGGTTCCCCCCACCCCAGTTTCTGCAGCAGCAAGGACAGGACCAGAGTGCCACCTGCTGGTCACCCTCAGATATGGATCCAAGTAGTTCCTGATCTGGGGGCACAGGAGTTCAGGCTTTGAGTGGAGGCTGAGTTATTGCCATGTCTCCACCGGCAAGTTGTTCACCTCAAAGATTTCCTGTACCGACTGGCCAAAGTGGTCGTAGGTGAGGCGCAACTTCAGCCGCAAGGGGGCCTAGGAATAGGAGAGCGAAGACCAGGGTAAGCACAGATGACTCCTCCCTGCCCTAGGTCTTAGCCTCGAGGGGCTCCTGGAGCTCACCTTGTTAGGATTGAGGATTCTGAGCAGTTGGGTCATGGGAAGGCCACCTTGGGCTGGAACAGTGTCTCCACTGGGGGCCTGTAGCTGCAGCTGGAAACTCTGAACACAGGAGGTTGGACAGAGCACACAGTAAGGCAGCTGGCTGGCTCAGGCAACCACTCCACACCCAGTAGTTTTACACCCTCTTCCCGCGACTCCCCAAGTGCCTGTCTCTGCAGTCGCTCCCTTCTCATCTCACCCTCCCTCCACCCCCAGCACCTCCTCTACTTAGTGGCTTTTTCTCCTGGAGTATCCAGGCTACCTGAGTCCTGGTCTTCTACAAACCTTAGGCACAGCCGCCTGGCAGATGAAGTGGGTGACGTCACCCCCTGAGGTGTTGGTGGCAGTGACAGTGATTAACAGCAAAGTAGAGGTTCCAGGGGGTCGAACAAAAGAAAGATTCAGCTGAAGTCCTTCACGCTCAAATACTTTGAGATTTGGGATGGGAGCTACCGTAGGGAGAGAGAAGTGACTCAGTATATGGGCTGAAGATAACAGTTCATTCATTCATGCAAGAAAAATTAAATGAGCACCCACTGGGTGCAGAGAACTGCTCCAGATGCTAATGATCGAGTGGACAAGAAGATGAGGTCCCCAGTGGAGCTCATAGCTTAGGAAAGAAAAACAATAAACAAGAAAACAATCACAGTCTGTAACTGGTGCTGTCAAGGAAATAACCTGTGGGGGGAACTAACTTAAGCAGGAGAGGGAGGGGAAGCATCTGACATTTTAGCTGAGGCTGAAAATGGAGAATGAGCCAGTTATTTTAATGTGCTGGGGAAAGAACATTCCATGTGAAAAGAATATGAACACCAAGGGCTTGAGGTGAGAGGGCCTGCGAGTTGAGAGGGGCCAGTGGAGCGGGCAGTGGGAAAGCCTGTGAGGTGGGCAGGGAGGAAGCAGGACCCCGGGCCAAAGACATTGGAGGGTGTCCAGGAGGGGACTGTATGATCTAATGAATCCTTTTACTAAGATGGGGATGTGATGGGAGCACACAGCAGGGACGAGGGAATCCGAATCTCGGTCCTCAGCTTAGAAGGGGAAGCACCTATTTCCACCGCCCCTTCTTTAAGACATCTCCCCTTTGCTGAGGCTTACCAGGGGGTGGGGGAGTGCAGGGAAGGTCAAGGAGGTGTATCAAAGTGTCTCCTGGGCTGGGATCCAGAGGGGGAGGGTGCTGGGCATTGTCAGAAGGGCCATCCAGGAGATCTAACAGATCCAAGAGCTTTGAGGCCTGGAGAGAGGGCAGAAGGGTCAGGGCTCGGTATGGAAGCTGGACCATGCTCTTCCCCCAGGGCTCCCCTGGCTTCTCACCTGGGTCTCTGTGGGGACAGGGGCTGCTTCCGAAAGCTGGGCTACTTTGCTTTCCTTTGCTTCCTCATCGACCTGAGGGCCACCCCGCTCCACAAGAGGCATCTTTTCCAGGACGGCAGCCCTGAGAGGAAGAAGGCAGGTGTACCCCTCTGGGTAGACCCTGGGGTTTTCACAAGAGATGTGTGGGAGGAGGGGTAAGAATATGAGAGACCTGGGCTCATGGTGGGTCAGAAGTACCCCTCTGATTTCCTACGACGGAACAGTTTTACTGGCTTTCAGATGAACAAGGAGGGTGGGAAGCCCACTTAGCGTCCATGAACTGTGGGCGGGCACAGGTAAGGCTGCGACCCCTGCACCCAGAAAGGGACATAAGGAGCGAGCTGGGGGTTGGGTCCCACACCGTCAGCGGCGCACCTCAAGTGGTCGTACTTCCGGAAGAGGGCGTTATACTCCACCGCCCGCTGCTGCAGCTCCACGTTCTGGCAACTCCCGTAGATGGACATCACCTGGCAGATGCGGCTGGGCCACAGGATGGTCTGTGACTGGGACGGGCCATTTGTCCTGCCCTTCACCTCTAGGATGCAGCAGGGAAGGAAGAGGCCCCCACAGAGCAGGGAGAGACCCACGATACTTGGCTCAAAAGGACCCAAGGACGGGGCTGGGGATGGAGGTGCAGGCCTGGAGGGTAACTCAGAAACTGGGGGCCGTGGTGAAGGGACATCTCTCGCTGGAGGTACGAAGAAGAGGCTCTGTGGGAGGGGCCGGGACCCAGTCTTACTTGTTGTCCCCATGGAGCCGGGTGCTGAGCTTCATGAGGGCCGTGAGGGCATATCCCCTGGTGGCTGGCAGGGACATCTGGGACTGCAGCACCCTTTCCAGCAGTGCCAACACCTCCTCTTTCTCCACCTTCCAGGGAGCACACAGAGAGTGATCCTGGGGCCGGCTTTGACTCCCCTCACATGTCCCTCCTCAGTGTACCCCCAACGCAGGACCCACCTGCAGGGGCTCGGTTTCCTCACAGGTCCCCTCCAGCAGGAGGTCTCCGTATTCCCCGATGCACCAGGCTGCCACCTGCACCAGTGGCTGCTGTGGGGGATGAGAAACATGCTGAGAAACAGCGTCTGGGTCCCCTCCTCACTTCCAGACCCCGTGACATCCCTTTAGGCAGTGCAGAGATAGTAGAGTTTGCAGGGGTGGGGAAAGGGAAGGGCCTTGGCACAGGGAGCAGTTATGAGCAGTTGTGTTAGTTCCGGGCTCTGTCCTGGCTCCTGGGCTTCCTCTGCCCTCTAGTGGCCAAGTATAAGAACTACATGGCTTACAACAGATCTCACGATTATACTAAGTGAAATAAGCCAGAGAAAGACAAACGGTATGATATCTGTGAGAAATCTAAAAGATATTGCAAATGAATCCATACACAAAACAGAAACACTCACAGCAATAGAAAACAAACTTATGGTTACCAATGGGGCAAAGGATGGGAAGGATAAATTAGGAGTATGGAGATAAACTGATACAAACTACTATATATAAAATAAATATGCAAGGGTTTACTGTATAGCACGGGGAACTACATTCAATATCTTGTTATAATCTATAATGGAAAATAATCTTGGGACTTCCCTGTCAGTCCAGTCATTAAGACTTTGCCTTCCAATGCAGAGGGTATGTGTTTGATTCCTGGTTGGGGAGCTCAGATCCCACATACCTCAGGGCCAAAAAAAAAAATATATATATATATATATATAAAACAGAAGCAATATTGCAACAAATTCAATAAAGATTTTTAAAAAATGATCCACATTAGGAAAATAATCATCTTATAACTGGATCCCTTTGTTGTACGCCTGAAACTAACACAGTATTGTGAATCAATTGTTTCAGTTTTTAAAAGTGCTGTAGGATAAAATTCAGAAAGAAATACCAAAAACAAAACAACCCCGCCCCCCTCCCATGGCCTAACCACAAGGGGTGCGGTGAGGATGAAGTGAGGGGGTCCTCCTTTGAGGAAGGGGTAGGTGGTTTCTGCCTAGCCTACTAAAGTAATATGGAAAGGGGTATTGGCATATTGGTTATTGGTTGGCATCTGTGAATTCACTCAGCATTCAAGGTAGTAATAAGAACTAATACATGCAAAAAGAGCTTTTATCTGTATCCTGTTTGACCAAGACAGCTCTGGGTGGTAGGCAGGGTAGAATGCTGAGTAGACCTGGTATGAAGAAAGTTCAATGAGTCATCTGTGGTTGCACAGACAGTAAGTAACAGAACCAGGACAGAAGTCCAGGTGTTCTAACTATAAGCAGGGCTCTGTACTTCATTGACTCCTCTACTAAGTAGAAAGCTGTGAGGATAAAAAAGAGAGCGAGACAGAGCTGTGACTCTAGGGGAAAAACAGTTGGGAATCTGGTGTATGGAGCAGGTAGCCCAGGAAGGGATGAGACGGGTGGACAGCCCTGCGCCTGGTGGAAGGAGCAGTACCTGGGAGATGTCCCCAGCCAGGGCGCTGTAGAGGCGGCGCACAGAGTAGGCGTGGAGCTCCTGGGCGCCCCCAATCAGCTGGATCAGGTTGGCCACTGCATCATCGCGCACATAGGTGCCTGCCTGGAGGGGTGAATGTGGCTTGGTCAGCGTGGTGAACCCTGCCCGCTCCCACCCAGCTCTCAGCCCAGCCCCTGCCTCACCGTTGTCAGCACACGGAGGATGGTATCTATGTGCCACCGCTTGGTTGGGGCAAACCTAGGGAACATCATGGCTCTTCAGTCCTGGCAATGACCCTCCCTGGATTCCACCCTCTCTACCTCCTGGGCACCCATCCTCTCACCTCTCTGCTGCCAGTAGGATGCCAGAGGCACAGTCGGCCCGTAGATCAGGGGGGCAGGACTCCAGAAAGCCCTGCAGTTCCTGGGTCATGGCTCGCACGTTAGAGCTATTCACCAGGGCCAGGCTCAGTTCCAGGGCCCGCCTGGAGAAGAAACGTGTGTTTAGACAAGGTCTCCCAGGTCACCCCATGACATTCTTTGGGGCCCCCTTTCCCAGGCACCTGTCTCCTTAGTCCCCTTTCTCCAGCTGCTGAGCTGGCCTGGTGCTTGGGCCCTCTACTCTTTGCTATGGTTCCTCTGCCCTGCTTACCGGCTGAGGGAGGCATCAGGTTCCCACAGACATTCCACCACGGTGGGCCGGTGCCGCTGCACGGCACTGTGGTCAGACTGCACCAGCTTCAGCAAGGACGTCAGCGCCACATATCTGGTCAGAGCACGAGGGTCCTTAGCATACCCTGCCGTCAGCCCTCTACCCACCCGTCCTGCCCTGGCATGGAAATAAGAGGCTGGTGAATCCGGAGATTCTGGAAGAAGGAGGGCAGAGGGTCAAGGACTCAGTGGCACAGCCCTGCCAGACACCTGGGCCTATTACCTAATGTTCCTGTCACTGTTGAGTAGGAAGCGGCCAAGAATGTTGACAGCTAGAACCTATGGGAGGCAGAGGTTGGGAGTCAGGGAAGGAGCAGCCTGCTCATTCAGCAGTGGGGACTGCATGGCACAGGGTGCCCAGGGTGGGGAGGAGAAACTGGAGAACAGGACCTGTCTCCCTGGCTAGCGTGGGTGGGAGGGGCCCAGGGGAGGGGCCTCGGGGACGGTACCCTTAGGCCCGCGGCAGAGCGGATGTCCATGATGGTCAACACCGTCTCAAACAGAACCGCATTGCCTGCATTTCGGCTGGTGTCCGTGTTTGTGGCTACCTGCGTGGATGGGAGAGAAGCTCTAAGGGGCTCCGTCCTTTCCTCATGTCATGCCTCAAACAGCTTACAGAAGTCTAGCCATCCCCTCCACCCCCGCCCCCCCCCCCAACTATGTGCCAGGGACTACTGCACTGCAACAGACTGTGTCCCTGACCTCAGGAGAGACCACAGTCCAGAAAGAAATGGAGACACGATCATTTGGCCACTGCATGGGGAGTGGTCATGGGAGGGACGCCCAGGCCAGTGGGATCACAGAGCAACACCCATAACCCAGGCCCCCACCCCAACCTGGGCCAGCAAGTCATTCATGGTCTCACTGCTCTCCTCGTGGTTCCGGCCCAAAATCCGAAGCAGACGAAGTATCTGGACCTGAAATTGGGTTAAATAAAAGTTGGGGGTAAGGGGCTGAGGACAGAAATCCAACGTTGAGAGCACTGTGAGGGGTCTGGCTGGCTCCCAACGGCCTCCTTGCGCTCCCTCCTCCCAGCCTCCTCTGTCCCCTTGGGCCCTGGGAGGGTTCAGAGATGAGTGAGGCCAGGAGATCTGGGGACAGTCTTTGGAAAAAAAAAAATTGTTACCAAGTTGGATTTTCTAGTTTTCAGGCACTCCCCCTCCCTACACTGGACCTGGGATGACCTGGTGCCTGCTACCCTCCTGCCCAAGTTACTGATGAACCAAAGTATTGTCTGGGAGGGGACCACTGGCCATGGGCTGCCTAAGCTTTTTGTTCCAGGGATGCAGCAGGGAAGGATCAGCCCACCTGCAGGAATGGGTCGCTGACTCCAGACACGCTGTGTTCTGCGGAGCATCCTGTCATCACCAGAGTCCGGAGGGTGTGCACCAGCTGGGGTACCACCTGCAGGGAGGGCAGAGCCTGACCTGGGCATTCTTCCTAATCCTCTCTCCCTTCAGCCCCCTCCAACCCCACTGCCCTTCTCCTCCTGGCCCGGGGCCCACCCCTTCACCAGCCCACCTTTCGAAAGTGCTGGAGGGCTGCAGGGCTTCGTTCGCAGAGCTCGGTGATCAGCGTGACAGTGCCCAGCAGGATGCCTGGGTCAGGGCGAGGGAGCGAATGGTGGACAGGGCGCAGGGGAGTCTACTGTGTGCGTGTTTGCATGCACATGCTGCCCTTCACCTGGGAGCTACTGTTCCTGTCCTAGGGCTCCCTGCTGCCCACAGCCAGAGCTGAGGCAGTGGACGAGGAGCCCTGTGGCCTTACCATGGTGGCGTTCATGAAGCAGCTGGGCACAGGGTGGGAGGAAGATGTCAGAGAGTTCAGGGACCTTCCGGATCATGTGTACTGCAGTCAGAACAGCCTGCAGAGGTCAGGGGGCTCAGAGAGGGCGGGGCTCTGCCAGGATGGAATCCCCCACCTCTATCATGTGGCAGACAGGACAGTTTGTGCAGGAGCAAGAGCCTAGAACCTGCTGTCTCACCTTCTTGCGCACATAGGGGCTGGGCTGCAGGAGCAGCTTCTCCACCTCTGGGGCCAAGTCCCGGCACATCTCAGCAGAGCCCATGGTGCTCAGTGTGCACAAGGCTAGGCCTTGGACAGCCTCAATCCCCTGGCTCAGGTCACTGCAGAGTTTGGGGAGGACAGTCAGTCAAGCCTCTGAGAAGTCCAGTCCTCCAGTACCTACAGCAGGCAAACCCCTGGGATTTCCCAGTTCCCCACTCTCCCATCTCCCTGATTCCAAGTGCTTCCCAGAACCCTCTCACTTCTTGATGCTGTTGGTAATGAGCAGGTGGGCATCCTGCCTCTCATCCAGTAGAAGCATGGCCCCCAGGTAGCCCACCCTCTTGTCTGTGAACCTGGGGGAGGCGATCAGTTTCAGGCACTCCATCTACAGGGAAGCGGGCAGACCAGGAAGGGGTAGGGGTGAAACCGGAGGCACTAGCGTGGCTTTTCTTTCTCCTTTACACCAGGTTAACCTGTGGGGGCAGCATACCCCAGGACCGCCCCGTTCAACAAGAATAGAGGTTTAGGAGATTTAGTTTCAAGGAAACCGAAGACTGGGAGAGAAGAGGAGGGGCCTTGAATGGCGCTGGCCAGAGAATGAGGGGTTCAGTCCATCTGATGACCAGTTGGGGTTGTAAGGGCAAGGAGATCTGCGGTACACCCTGTGAGGGCCCAGAAACTCCGCAGAATAAAGAAATCGAGAAACAAGTAAGTGAGGGGGTGTTCGCTACCGTGCCCCACTAGCTTCTCTCATCAAACTCGGACGGGAGGCGTCCACGCCCAGTACCTGTCCAAAGTGGGCGGGGTAGCCTAACATGTGGACGTAGAGCAGTTTGGCCAGCTGGCGGTGGTTGTGCAGGGGGTCCCCATCGCGGAAGGAGGCCCGGATGTGGGCGCACTCTTTCTGGATCACCTCCCGCTCCTGGGCCTGGGTCTTGGCCCCACGAATCTCCTGGATTAGATCCTGAAGCTTCAGGGAGGACGCCACCATCCTGGCGGGCAGAGCCCGGAAACGGAGAGGGCCTTAACCCTCTGGCAGTAAGCATCCGGCCTTTTCTGCACAGGCTTGCAATAAACCAGATTCCTGAGGGCCCGGGTCCCAAGACACCCTAAAACTGATCCCTGTCCCCAAATCCCGCCCGAGACCTCCATTACGCATGCGTCCTCGCCCCACCCCGCACCCGTCGCTACCGAGCCTGCGCTGGAACCCCGCCTATTTCCCCCCCAAAGGCGGGTCTCCACCTGGCTTCCCATCCCTAGTTCAATTATTCCCTTCCTTCTAGAGCCCGGCGCTGTTTCTTTCGCAGAGACCCCCGTCCCCTTCTCAGGCGGTGTCAGCTTCCCCACACCAGGACGCCAGCCTCACCTGGCTTCAGTCTCAACTCCGCTGCTCTCCCCCCAGCGCTTCCTGGTCCAAGCCCCGAGGAAGGTCCGGGCTTGGTCTGATCCTTCCGTCTCCCCGCCCCTATTGTGGGACCCCGCCCCTCTTTGGCCGCCGTGCAGAGCAATCTTGAATCCTCTGACCTCAGGCCTTTGTGATTTAGAGTTTAAGGGAAGGATCTTTTTAACTACTTCGAGGCGGCGAGACTGTCTAACAGGCCTGGGACTTCCCAAGAGGGCTCCTTCACTGGAGAGCTTCTGAGAGCTTGGGTTTGAATCCATCGCACCCAAAGGAGAGGACAATTCCCCCCCCTTTTTTTGAACTTTTTTATTAATATATTTTTTTTGTTAAATTTCTTTTTTTTTTTTTTTTTTCCTGCAAGACTTGGTGTTGGCGGCACTGCTGTAGTTTAATGTCAATCCCAAATTCCATGAAATAGAAATCAGAAGTAAAGGTTGAGAGGGGAGGAAGGAGGGAGGCAGGCCAAGGAGTAAACAGAGTTTGACTAGAAAAAAAAGAAGAGTTTGTGTGTGGTGGGCATTCCCAGGCAAGGCCATTCCTTGAGGGAGGGGGTTGGCAGGCAGCTTGCCTCTGCCTCATGCAGGGGAGGGAGGAAAGATCCCCTGGGGACCCTCAAGCCCCCTCTTCCTAGGGCTTCCTGTCCCCAGGGGAAAAGCTAGTACCAGGGATCAGCCACAACCTCCAACAGAGCTCTCTACCCACCTCTCACCTGGGTTTGGCTCTCACCTCTCTGCTCTGCCTGGCAAGTGTGTGAGAGATTGGCTTCCTTCGATCCCCTCCTTCCTGTTTTTTTCCATTTCACAAGATTCTGATATGATGGGGGAAGGGATCTAACCCACTTAGAGACTACTGACCAGCTTCTCTTGCCCTGTGAGTTCCTATTTTCTTGTGTGGTTCCTTTTCCAGAACTGCCTCCCCTGCCACTACTGCCAGAGTTGGGGAGTGGGGTCCTTGCTCAGGTGCCCCTAACCCTCTGCAGTAGAAATGTCTTCTTCAGGTCCCTTAGGAATTTAATCAAAGGCCACACGTGAGTCCAGACCAACCAAATAAACTTTTAGGGGGAGAGAGAAAGGTGGGAGAGGTCAGCAGGTGGGCTTGGCCGCATGGGACATTATCTTTCCTTTACACATTGCTCTTGACATGGCATGCCACCCTAGGGGGTTGGGTGAGGGGCTGGCTGTTGGGGAAAGAAAGAGGGAGAAGATGCTGGGGAGCTGTTCTACTTTTCATTTCCCTTATCTCCTTCAGGGAAGGATGGAGTTTGGTAAGAACCTAGCTCAGTGCTTGGAGGTGAGATAGGCTCCTCCGAGGTCAGAGAGGGAGGCTGCACCCCTTCCAGATTTGTCACTAGGCCTCAGAGGGACACCAGGCTCCTTGGGTCGCGGAGTCCTAGCAGCACGGCCAGTGCCTTGCCCAGTCGACGGTCTTCTCCAGTATCAAGTGTACCCCTTCCCCATGTTCCTTCCTTTCCACTCAGCTTCCAGGAGACTCCTCAGGACACCAAACCCCCACCCTCATCCAAGTTCAGGTCTAAAGAAAAGGCAGGGAGGGTGTGGGGGCAATGGTCTGACTTAGAATTGTGTGTCTCAGAGAAGAGACTCTGAGCGAGAAAAGCCCTTCGTATGTAAACAATCTAGAGAGAGAAGGGTTGGGTAGGGAAGGGAGCGGGAAAGACAGAGACAGAGCGAGAGGGAATGAGAGAATTTAAAAGGAGAGAGGGAAAGAAAAAGCAAGAGATAAAACCAGAGAGGGACAGAAAAGAAAGAGAAGGGAGAAGAGAAAGAAAGACAGAAGAAAAAAACAACCAGGGGGAAGAAAAGAGAAAAAAGGCAGGTCAGAGGAGTGAAGAGGCAGCGCCCAAAGCCGGAACTAGGCCAGGCAGGTGCCTCAGGTGAGGAGCTGGGAGAACAGGAATGCCAGGCTGAGGTCCAGGAGGGCCACGGCTCCCACCACCAGCGGGTTGGCAGCTCCCTAGAGAGATGGGGAAAAGGCAGTCTCAGTGCCTGAGGACCAGGTGCAGCTACGAGTCCCACCTCCTGCCCTGGCTGAGGTGGCAAAGCAGAAGGGTCCCAGACACCCTTCCTCAGAGGAGAGCAGGGATATCTCCAACTTTGGCTTTGGATTGCAAAACAGCCCTCTACTCCCAGGCAGAGCCCTGCCTTCCCTCTGGCTCCCTCAAGTGAGCCCATCCCCCGCTCCTCTCCCCTCCCTGCAGCACGTGGCCCAGGCAGAAGGTGCCTGGCCTTAGAAGCAGACATTGGCAGCAGGCGCCTTTACTGCAGTGAAGCAGAGAGGGATGAAGGGGTGAGGATGTGGTTGCTAGGAAACAGGAGAAGGCCTGGAGTCCAATCAGAGTAGAGGGTTCTAGGGAAACTCCACCCTCCCAGTTTTCTGCCTTCTTCCCTATTTCCCTTCTTCCCTGGAGAGGGAGGGAGAGTCAGGGTAGGGAGGGAACAAGCTTTTCCTTTTTTATTCCTGGGCACCAAAGAGAGAAAGTGTGGAGGTGGGGGTGGGGGTGGAAATGATATGAAAGGAGAGCACGGGAAGATGTTCTGGCTCTACTGATAATTATTCATTTGTAACCTTGGTGAGTTACTGTAACTGCTCTGGGCCTCAGTTTCTCCATGTGTCAAGTGAAGGAGTTGGAATGTGAAGGTCTTGGAGGTTCCTCCCAGCTTGAAAATTCTCTATTTCTATTTTTTTTGAGGCAGGATATAGTCCAAGACTGGGTAGGCAAAAAGAAAGCTAAGTGCAAATCAAAGCCCCACAGGGGGTCAGAGAGAGGCCTGGAAGTGATGATAGGCCAAACTTTGAGGGGTAGCAGGGCCAGAAAGGATGGGAGACTCAGAAGGCACAAGGTTGGTGGGGGGAGAGTTTCTTACCGGCTGGGCGGGCCTCTCCGTTGCAGCAGCCTCCTCAGCCTCTTCCACCAGGCACCTGGCTTCAGGACCCCTTGAGGACAGGCCCCTCAGGACTGGCAAAGCTGCAGGCTCTGGCTCCGAGCCCCCTGGGGTGCTCAGCTGGGGAAAGGGCTCTTCATCCTCCCCCTCCTCCTCTCGGAGACTTCCAGAACTGTCGCTGCAGCCTCCAAGGAGTGGGGAGCCATCTCTGGGCTCTGGCCCTTGCATCCCAGCCTCATCCTCAGCCTCATAGCCAGCTAGTTCCTCTGCCTGCTCATCCGGGCCCCCCCACTCCTCAGGCCAAGCTTTGGGGCTGGAGAAGGGACCCCGGTCCCCTCCAGAAGGCAGTGGGCTCCGGCAGGTAGGGGGTCTCCAGGGTTGGTGGGAGGAGGCAGGACTGCTGGGCAGTTCAGGGGAGCCCTCTGAGGGGGTCAGTCCATTCTCGTATACCCCAGGGCTGTCCTCATCCAGGGGCTCGGTGTCGGAACCTTCAGAGTCCTGTCTGGGTCTGCGGCCTGGGGTAGGGACAGCTATGAATCAGACGTGCTGAACTAGCCTTGGGCTACCAAAGCTACAATTTTATCTCTCTGTCTGGTCACCCCCCAGGACTCTGGTACCCCAACTTTACAGCTTCTCAATGCCAGGTTCCAACCCCCAGTCCTTATTACTCTATTTTTCAAACGCCTACTTTAGTTCTCAAACAACTGGGCTTGGTCCCCACCCTCTGTCCCCTTAGACTCTCATACCCTGGCTTTTCCCATCCCCAGTCCCCTGCAGGGATTCACTGCCCCCTTTTCCAAGCCCAGGTCCCTCCAGCTCCCAGGAAGCCAACCCCCTACCCCGCCTCAGGCTACCCACACCTTACCTGGGGCTTCCAACATTGGCTGCAGATCTTGGGCTATCAGTTTGGCCATTCGAGCTGCCTCCACAGCCTTCTCGGCAACGCTGCTGGCTGCCACTGCCTTGAGAAGGGCGTCTGCTGCCCTGTCGGGTTCCAGGGACAGGGTCTTAATAGACCTACTCCAGTCCCTTGACCCATCTCCCTCCCAACCCACCACCCCCCATGTCACAGCCCCCAGATCTGAGATCACCTCTGGCGGCCTCAAGCTGGCTCACACTCTGCCAGCTGCTCCCCTTCCACGGCCTGGCAGGGCAGCTGGCCTTCGCTTTCCTCTCCAATACCTGGGCTGAGTTTGCTGTTATCACACCTTCCCGTTCTTCTCGCACCCCTCCAACCATTTCACCCAATAGTAACACTTCCCTTCCTCCAGCTGCAGGGGCCAGGCCCTCCCTGCTGCCTGCAGCCCTGTAATTCCATTCCTGTCCTGCTCCCTCCCAATGACAAATGAGGCCTCACTCTCTTAGCACCTCTCTGCAGCTCACCTGCTTGGTGCTCAGAAGCTATGCCACTTTGCTGTGTTGATACCTCCTGTGTTATGAGAATTTAAAATCTTTTCTTCAGCTACTTCTGTTATCACATCCTTCTCTCCTGCCCCTGATCACTGTCACTGCCCCTCACCCCATCTCCTCCTTTCTGAGCTCTGGAACTGGGTGGGTCTCCCCTTCCTGCCACTACCTATTCCCTCTCCCTGCTAACATGCATGCTTTCTCACCATTGTGATCATACCTTCTGGGTGAGCGCTTAATCTCCCTTCCACAACCAGCCTTCAACACTGCCCTGCTCCTTGTGTGTTAGTTGTTCCGTCGTGTCCAACTCTGTGTGACCCCATGGACTGTGGCCCGCCAGGCTCTTCTGTCCATGGGATTTCCCAAGCAAGAATACTGGGTTGGGTAGCCATTTCCTCCTCCTGGGAGTCTTCCCAACCCAGGGATCGAACCCAGGTCTCCTGCACTGCAGGCAGATTCTTTACTATCTGAGCCACCAGGGAAGCCCAGCTCTGCTCCTCAGTTACAGGTAACTTTGAAGCATTATCAATCCCTTCCTCTTTGTTATTTCTCAGTTTTCCATCTGATGTCAGATGTTTCCTCAATTTTCCCCTCCCTTTTACCCTCTGCTGTTATTCATAGATGCCTTATTCATTAATGCATTAGTTCTGTAATCTTGATTGAAGATGGGGCGTAGGATCAGAGGCAGAGGTAATCTTGACTGAAGGACCAGAGGTAAACGTAATCAGATATACTTGCCATGGGCTTGAATGTATCAAGACCTGTGACTTCCTCGGGCCCTGGGCTTGTTTTATCTGGCCTAGGAAAGTGGTCTGGGTATCAGGGTATGGAGAGGGTCATGGTGTCCCCTATCATCTTAGGTCTACTTCCTTTTTATATACCGTGGGAGATATGGTTAGCTTCCTCCCCTCAGACCTGGTCGGTCAAGGACTGTTAGAACCTGCTTGGAGGGATCTCAGATACCCCTGTTCTTCTGTCTTACAGCTTTCAGGATCTATATGCTTAGCCCTGGTCTGAAACTGAGCTGGTCTCAGAGTTTAAGACAGCGGATTAGGATCACAGTTTGGGGTTGCATTGAGTTCTGTTGGCAGCCAGGAAACTGCAACATTGACAAGGGTCTGTGCTTTTCACTTCGGAGGGTATGGTTGGTCAGAGCCTAGCCACTAGACCCAGTCTGTGTTCAAGAGTCAGGCCAGGCTCAGGCTACCTGAATGATGTAGTCTATGTGCACCTGCTGCTGAGGCTCTGCTGTTTCCATGGCAACCAGCAGCCAATCAAGTTTGCCAGGCCTGTTGCTGGGGAGATCAACCAGCTTCCTCCTACTGCCTGATCTTTCTGGCTACTGAGACCAGTTTTTCCTGCACATGCCCACTCCCTATCCAGCCTAAAGTGCTCCCTGGTGCTCTGCCCTCCCCCTTCCCTGGCTCAAGGCCCTGGACTCTAACCATCCAGAAACTTACATATATCCACACATAGACATTCTCTGGTTCAGGCCTCTACTCTGAATATGACCTATTCACACACACACACACACACTTTACACCCAAGCATATTTGGACATATCTTGACTTTCATACTCTGAAACCCTCTCAAATTTCAAACAAGATCCTTCAACTATGCCCTCCCCTTTCAAGAAAAAACAATATCTAAAAATTCCTATGTGTAAATTGTATAATTAGGATCTTATGAACTCATTACAAATAGATTTTTGGCTTTCTTCAGTCACAAGCCATTAAGCACTTAAAATTAAGCACTTAAAATGAGGCTAGTCCAAATTGAATGTTGTACTCTAAGTGCAAAATATATATTAGATTTCAAAGATTTAGGAAAAAAAAAAAGAGGGGGTGATATAAAAATCTCTCCTTAATTATTTCATACTTATTTTAGGTTGAAATGATAATATTTTGGATACATTGGTTTAAATAAGATATATTATTTAAATTCATTTCATCTTTTTCTTCCCATTTTTTTCACATGGCTACTAGAAGATTCAAAATTATGTATTAGGCTTACATTATATTCCTAATGGACTGCACTGCTTGAGATAATGAGGTTCCTGATGCATGAAATGTAATCTGATTTACAGAAAGAAAATTTCATTTACAGGCAAGTCTGCTTCCCTCCAACCTTTATCAGTTGGGTTAAGGGAGTTCGAGGAGTCAGAGCTGAGAGGGACTATTTTTTCAGGTGGGTAGATCAGCTGTGGGCTTGCGTGATAACTCAGTTGGTAAAGAATCCGCCTGCAATGCAGGAGACCCTGTTTCGATTCCTGGGTCGGGAAGATGCGCTGGAGACGGGATAAGCTACCCACTCCAATATTCTTGGGCTTCCCTTGTGGCTCAGCTGGTAAAGAATCCACCAGCAATGTGGGAGACTTGGGTTCAATCCCTGGGTTGGGAAGATCCCCTGGAGAAGGGAAAGACTACACACTCCAGTATTCTGGCCTGGAGAATTCCACAGACTGTATAGTCATGGGTTCACAAAGAGTCGGACACAACTGAGCGACTTTCACTTTCCAGATCAGTTGTACAAACTAGACCTTCCCCAGGCCTAAGGCTGAAATGTTATCAGACTGTGGGCTGGCTTGGATGTAGTTAGGAATGTACACCTCTTGTCTCTCTGCCCGGGGCTGTTGCTCCCAGCAGCAGAGTCCTGGAGGCTGGATCAGCTACAAGACGAGGAAGACTAGGAACATGTCTGAGTTCCAAGAGGTTTCCTGGGCCGGCACAAGGCAGCGCTCATTGCTACTCCCACACACAACAATGACACACTCCCTACAAAAGACACTGAGACACACTTATAGTCTAACAGGGCTTCCCTCAAATACCCAGCCACCCACAGTTACACCTAAGTCCACCTGTAGCCTCAGATATAAACACAACAAATTCCCAGGGCTACAACTGCCAGGTCCTAGGCCTTGGGTCTTGGTCCCCCTTTAAGCAACGCCTCCCCGCCCCACCCTTCCGTATCCACGGCGTACATTCTCCCCTTAACCTAGCTTCGGGCTCTGCACTGGGTGCCCACCTGGCAGCGGCGATCTCCTGGCGCTGGCGGGCAGCGCTCACGGCTCGACGAGCACCCTCGACCGCCCTGTCCACCTTCTCCTTGACTTTGCCCCGGCGAAGGGCCAGAGGGAGGAGGCTGCGCACGCGCCCCCCGTGCACTAGCCGGTTGCGCTTGTACTTGCCCTCCTCGCGGGACCCGTCGGGGCGGGTGGTGCGCCCGTAGCCGTGCCGCCGGTTGCCCAGCCACTCGCCCTCGTAGCGTAGCCCGTTGGAGCGCTGGCTCACGCCGTAGCCGCTGCGCCGGTCGGCGCGCCATTCGCCCGCATACACCTCAGTGGCCGAGCCCTCGATGAGGGCGGGCGGCGCTGGGGCCGGGGGCCCGCTGGCCTCGGAGCCCGGGGGTCCCGTGCTGCCCACCTCGCTGCTCACCTCGCTGCGCAGGGAGCCCCGCTTGCTGCCCAAGGAGCTTCGGCGCCCGCCCGCCCGGAGCCCGCTGAGCAGTAGCGAGCGGCGGAAGAACCCGCCGGCCGCGGGGGTGCGCTTTCGGGAGGACGCGCCGTCACCGTCCCCGGGCCCGGCCAGCACGAAGCCTCCCCGGGAGCCAGAGGCCGGGCTGCCTCCTTCGTCGCCGGGCAGGGGCAGGGGCGGGGGCGGCGTCGGGGGGTCACTGTGGCCGGAGTCCAGGGAGGTGCGGCGGGGCGAGCGCAGCAGCGCCGCCTGATGGTAGGGCACACTCTGGCGCACCCCGTAGCCGTGGCGCTTCCCCGCCTGCCACTGGCCTTGGTAGGTGCCTGCGGGGGGCGGGGTAGGAGCGGGAGAAAGAGTCAGGACCTGCCGTTCCTTGCACCCCCAGCCCCATGCGCCCCTGGAAGCCTCAGAGTCGGGTGGGAGAGGTGGGGGCAGTTGCCGTGGAGGTCGGGGAGGGGCACTAGGAACTGGAGACTGGCCAGGTTGGGTCGCAAGGTGTGGAAGAGCCGAGTGAAGACTCTGCAGGTAGCAGGAGATGCATGGATTAGGGGCGTGCGAGTAGACAGGGGAAAGGGGAAGGGACAGGCAGGCTGGGGTGTGTGAAGGACAGGCAGTCCAGAGGGCGTGAGGGGCAGGGCGACGGGCTGTATAGATGACACATGGCAGGCAAAGAGAACTCTCAGGGCAAGCTGGCCGAGGAGATGTGAAGGGACAGGCAGAGCAGAGGCGTTAGGGTCAGGCAGGTGGAGGGGGGAGTGGGGGGGGACTGGCAGACGGGGTGGTGAGGGTCAGAGAGGCGGGATGTGAGGGTCAGGCATACAAGGAAGGGGAGAGGGCAGGCAGATGGGGGAGAGGAAAAAACAGGCAGGGAACAGGCAAATGAGGCGTGTGTGATGATGGGGGGAGAGGGCAGAAAGATGGGCGCAGGGGCGCTTATCGATGGGGAAGGAGTGTAGGACGACAGTGGAGCACAGGGGCGTCTGGCTGGGGAAAGCATAAGCGGGGCAGGCCAGCGGGGAGGCGCACGCGGACGAGCAGACAGACAGTGGGCAGGGCCCCGCACCTCCGTCGGAGTAGGTCTCGGTGCCGTAGCCGTCCTGGAAGCCGTCCTTCCAGAGCCCGGCGTAGCGCAGGCCGGACACGCTCTCCCACACGCCGCTGCGCCCCTTCAGCCCGCCCAGCCACTCGCCGCGGTACGTCCAGCGGCTCTTGCGCTCCACGCCCAGCCCTTCGCGCTTGCCCTGCTGCCAGTGGCCCTGGTAGCTGTGTCCGCCGGGCCCCGTGAAGACGCCCAGTGACTCGAAGCCGTGCGCCCAGCAGCCGCTGTATTCGCCCTGGGCGCCGGGCCCCGTGCACACGCCGTAGCCATGTGCCCGCCCCGCCTCCCAGCCCCCCACGTAGCAGCCCCCGTCGTCAAAGTCGAACTTGCCCCCGGGGGACATGCATGTAGTTGGCGCGGCCTCAGCCCCCCGGTGGCTCAGCGCATCCTGGGGCTGGAGAAGCCGGCTGGGGGCCTGGGAGCCGGGCGAGGCCTGGGGGCGGGGGCAGTTAGACCGGGGCCGGGCGGGGGGGCCCCAGCGCGGGCTGGCAGGGCCGGACCCTCATCCTGAGTGGCTGCGGAGAAAGAGGGGGGAAGTGGCGAGGGAGGCCCCTCCTCTTTGCCCGCCGCTCCCTGGCCCAGTGGCTCCGGGGCACCAGCACCGCCCCCCAACCCCCCACCCTTCGGCAGCATCTTCCAGCAGCTCCTAAGCTTTGGAGGCACAGCGCTCCCCCACCCCTCTTTTCTTATAAAGGGCCGCTCCCAGGGTTTGGGGTCCTCACCCCTAGCGGGAGTCCCACTTTTCCAACCTGGACCCCAAAGTATCGAGTGTGGATGGCAGTAGGCGGGGGTCCTAAGACGGGGGCTGGGCAGAATCGTAGGCCACCCGCTTCCCTGCCTGCTGTCAGGACCTCTCTGCCCCGGTTCTTTGGCTTCCCTGGCAAGGGTAGGGGGTGGTTGAAAATGTACGGGGGAGATCGGAGCAAGGTGGATAGAGGGTTTGGTGGGGGAGAGGATGGGGCTGGGGGAGGCTCTGCAGGGGAAAGGCAAGGGTAGGGATGGTAGACAGGCAGAAGGGAGGAGGCAGGTTACTCACCATGTGGGCTGGGGCTCAGGCTGCCTCCCAGGCACAGCATCCATGACCGGAGACCTCCACTCCCACCTCGCCCAGACAAGCCAAGCCCCCTCCCCTTCCGGAGAGACTGCTCCAACCCAAAGAGCCAAGGTGGGGGAGCCGCAGGAGAGAGTCCCCTCTCTCCCCAGCTGGAGGAGCAGGCGGTGGAGGGAGGGGGCGCGAGGCAGTGGCAGGGGTAGGGAGAGATGAGAACAGTGTAGGGGAAAAAAAATCTGCCTTGGATGGAGATAAGGAAGAGGAGCTGGGAGCTGGATGGGAAGAAAGAGGGGGCTATCAAGAGGGGGTGCTTTTATTATTTTCTTCTTATGGTTGGGAGAGGGGGGAAAAAATCAAAATTCTGATTCCATCCCAGCACAAATCAATGTTTGCTCCCTCCCAGCATCGCGGGGGAGGCTGGGCCAGGCAGATTTAAAGCGGCAGAGAGAAGAGAGGAGAGGGTGGGGAGAGGAGGAGACCGGGCTGAAGAGGCAGCGGCGGTGTTAGCGTTGGGGGCGGGGCAGGAAAGGATGGGTGCCTGCTCTACCTGCGCTGAGGGAGGAGGCCAGTAGAGTGGACGAAGAGAGGCACCGAGCCCCACAGGGTGAAAAGAAACCTTGGGGTGCAGGCTGGGAGTGGGGTGAGGCTGAGGGGAGGGGAGAGGAGCCAGGGGGAGGAGACTGAGCTGAAGATGGGGAGGCTGGGGGAGGCCGAAGCCAGCCGGGGGAGGAGAGATGCTGGCGGGGCCGGGAGAGGGCGAGAAGAATACAAAGAAAGAGGTGCAGGGATGAGAGCTAAGGCGGGGGGAGATTCTGTCGGAGAGGGAGAAGGGGAGGGAGACCCATTCCGGGGCTGGTGAGGGATGGCAAGCAGAAGAGAGGCAGGGGAGGAGGAGAAGGAGGGAGAAGAAATAGATATGGAGACTGAGAGAGTGAAATAAGGGTTGTGAGGGAAGGAGAAAGCTCTGCACGGGGAGGGCGGGCCTGGGGAGACATCTAGGCAGGAGGAGCCCAAGCAGGGGCTGGAGGGCCGGAAGTGGTGTTTGTGGGGCCCTGGAGAGAAGGATGAACCTGCCAGCTGCTTGGACTGAAGTCAGGAAGCCTTTGGGCCTGGACGCCTGTGTCCACCAAGTCCACTGTCCTCCCTAAGAAACCGCTGCAGTGGACCGAGAGGCTCTGCACCTGCGCTTTCTGAGCGAGCTTGAAATGGGGCCCTGCCAGGAGGCCTGGCTGCACAATTCTCCACCCCCTCCAACTGTTTCTCCCTGGGTTCTTCCCAGGGAGGGGAAGGGCAGGCATGAGGGCGTGCATTGTTTTTAAATAAGGAACAGGGGTCTTGCTTGGGTGGTGCCACGAAGAACCTGGGTGTTTGGAGTCTTCTCTTTTGCAAACCTAGAGGCAATGACGTGTTTTTTTGGGGGGTGCTTTATTGTGGCAAGGTCCCCTTCAGCCTTCCACTGCTCCCTGAGGCTCCCTGACCAGAGGGGCCACACAGCCTGGGTCTTCCAGTTTACAGACAGAAGTAGGCACATCTTTCCTCTCCTCAGCTTACTCAGACACTGAATCTACCCTGCCCCTAAGCATTAGGAAGGAGAAAGCTGTCCAGTTACCCACAACAGGGTAGAGAGTCAACTGCAAATGAATGCTTTTCTTCTTTTTTTTTTTTTTTTTGGCTGCTTTCAGGATCTTAGATCCTGGACCAGGGATTGAACCCAGGGCCCCAGCAGCAAGAGCGCTGAGTCCTAACTACTGGATGCCAGGGAATTCTCTCAAGTGCTTTCATTTTCATACAAGTTCTGGTCTACCCTATCATTTTACAGAGAAGAGAACAAGGCCCAGCCAGGGTTTGAGGGGAGATCACTTACCCAAGGTCACACAGCAGAGGTGGCAGAACTAGGATTAGGACAGACTTGAGATGCCTTTTGAGCCTCCCAGGAATAATTCCTCCCAGGAATCCCTTGTACTTGGAATCTGCCCTTAAACTCAGGAGATCCATTTTGAGTACTGAGGTAAAAGAGCATGAAGTTTGGAATAAAAGGAAATTTCTCTTGCACGTTGTTTTTCTAAAGGTGGATATGAGGTTGGAGAAACATGTTAAGCCTTCAGGGTTGGGACCACATCTAAGAGCTTAGCACGGAATGGGGCAACTGTGGGTCTACTTGGGACAAGGCTGCTGATGGAGAGGTCCTCCCTTCCCCTCTCTCTCCCTTTCTTTCTTGCTGAATGGAGAGACAAGTACATAGTTTATGATGTATCAGGCATGTTGCAGGGGAGACAGATCCAGTGGTGAACAGTGTGGTGCCTGCCCTCATGAAGCTTATCTAGTAGAGAAGACAGACAACTAACAAGCAATTCTAGAGTAGTTCATGTTACCATGAACTAGGGGTAGAAATAGAGAATAGCCTAACTTTCGCTGGCTCCCTAGGGAAAGAGCATTGAAGATGAATCCAGAAGGGAGTTGTGAAATAGGCTCAACTGCATTGCATCACTCACCCCTAGATATTAAGGCCTTCCTTCTCCACACAGCACACGGTACTATTCAGACCCTAAGATCCCCCTTTTCTCCAAAAAAAAAAAAGTGGGGTAGGAAACAAGAAGAGAAAAACAAAACTATGGGTCTGGGGATACTTGTGCCCTGTGTTTTAGGGAGGAATGGTGGCAGGGTAAGTGAAAAGTGGGGAGCAATGCTTATTGGCAGGGTGACTCAGTACTGAATTCTAAGCTGCAAATCAAGGTATCGTCTGATGAAGTCCCTGGCAGGACTACCCTGGAAACTGCGGGGCACACACAGTCGTAGACCCTCATATTGCCCTGAAAGGCAGTTTTCCAGCCCCTCCCTGGTCTGTCTCTACAGATCCTATAACCCTTCTTTTAGGGTCAAGATGCCTTTTTTTTCCTTTGGAGGTTGCAATGGTTTGTTCTGTCACAATTTACTAAGGCCTGGAGGGTCGTAGAAATGGGAACCAATACGAAATGAAGCAGCTCTGGACTTGGAGCCCCACTGTGGGTGGTCTTCCACCTGTGTTACTTCATTCAATCCTCATGACAAAACTGTAACTTTGAGCAGCCCAGACAGGAGGCCAAGAACTGGGCTGGCAAAGACGGACAGGCCTCCGTCTGAACCCTGACTCTACTGCCGGCTAGCTGGGTAAAGCTGAGCACAGTCCCTAACTTTTCCGAGCTGCAGTTTGTGTATTTCTAAAATGGGAACACCCTAACCTACACTTCAGCTTATTGTGAAGATTGAAATGATCATGTATGAGTAGCACGTGTGATTATACAGAGAGGCAAAACCACTTGGTCTAGTGCCTTGTACATAGTAAATGCCCAGTAAATGGGGCTTGAAAAATAGGTGGCATTATGCCAGTTTTATAGGTGAGGAATCTGAGACCCAGAGGTTAGCTCAGTGTTGCACAGCTAATATATGGCAGCAGCTAGAGTTGAATATCTGTCAGACTCTCAAGAGAGTATTATTTTAACAAATGCAATTTTGGGGGCCTATTAAAGTTAAACATGTAGAAATACAAAAGCACAGTATCAAGAGTAAAAATCACCCATAGTCATTGCATGACTAGCAATCAAGTGTATTAATGTTTTCATACTGTCTTCTCTTCTGTGCATTTTTTATTTAACATAATTATTTAAATACTGCATAAACAATTTTGTATCCAACTTATTTGCTTTGCATTACACTGTAAGCAATTTTTCATATCATTAAAACATCCTTGAATTTTTAATGACTGTGTAATATTTCACTGTTTGGATGCAACATAAATTGTTGAACCATTCTAGCATAGCACATTTATGCTATTTATAGTTTTTATTATTAAATATTAACATCAATTTTTTTCTTTTGACCATGCCACAAGGCTTGTGGGATTCTTGCTCCCTAACCAAGGTTTGAACCCACTCTGTTGGCATTGAAAATGCAGACTCCTAACCACTGGCCCACCAGGCAATTCCCCCAGATTAACACCTTTTATACAAATCCTTGCATTTCTGATGCTTTTCTTAAAAAATGTTTTGAGAATTCCCTGGAAGTCCAGTGGTTAGGACTTGGTGCTTTCACTGCAGTGGCCTGGGTTCAATCCTTGGTCTGGGAACTAAGATTCTGCAAGTTGCATGGTGTGACCAAAAATACATATAAAGTTTTATCACAGAAAATTTCAAGCCTATACCAAGATAAACAAAAAATAGAATAGAAAACTCCTATATGCCCATCCCCCAACTTCAACAGTTACCACTTTTGGCTAATCTTGTTTTCTATTTATTTCAAAACCCAGGCATCATGTTATTTCAGTCTGTTGATTTCTTGAATTTCCCAGAATTACTGGACCAGAAGATAGAAACACTTGGTAAGATTTTGGATTTATTTGGCTAGAATCACTTCTAGAAAGGTTGCACAAATTTGTACTCTCACCAGTTGTGCATGAGAATGCTGGTCTTATTGCCTTCATGTATTTGTCATGTTGTAGCCACGTGTTCCGGGAAACAGACTCACTCAGAAAGACAGTGCAGATAGTAGAGTGCAGTTTATTACACCGGTGGGCCCAAGGCAGAGTCTCCTCTTAGCCAAGGACCCCAGCCAGTTTTTGTGAAAACCTTATATACCCTAAGTGTATGTGCCCAAACCCACCTCCCCAAATTCCCTGAAACTAATCTGAACAAAGATACAATCAAAGTTAACCATGATTCATATGCCTTAAGCCTAGGTAGTTAACAGTGGGCAATTATCAATAGGCCTGTGGTCATACTCCAATAAGTATAATAGAATGTATGATTCTAATCAGTTACACAGATAATTAGCGTATTCTTTTAGGCTAAGGAGAGTCTAGGGAAGAGCCCTGGGGCCTGGTTTTCTGGTTTGTGTGTGGTTTCCATAGATACTGGGCATATAGCTCAAAGTCCATGGTCTGGCCCAACATGGAGTCCTGCTTTCAAGATAGAGCCTGTTTTGTCTATTTCCTCTTTCAGTCTCTCTCTCTCTCTCTCTCTCTCTCTCTCTCACACACACACCCACACACACCCACACACACACACACACACACTCCTTTGGCCAACTTGACAGGTGAAAAATGCTTTTTTTCATGTACATTTGTTTGATTGCCAGACTTAGACTGAGAAGGCACTGTAGTTGAGTCAACCCCCTGAAGCACCCTGAGAAACATGCTGATGTCTCCTGGGGACACCAGCAGGGGCCTGTAGGCTTGGAAGTTCATCTTCCAATGTTGCTTCCCCTTCCAACCCCCACGGGGCAGAGGGGAGCTTGGGAAGCTCTCTCGCCTCATCCCATTGGCAGCCACCAGGGGTCAGGATGGGGCCAGAGATCCCCATGGTGGGAGAGAGGGTAAGAATGGCCAGGGTCCAGACACTGCATTACCTCTGTCTGGCCACAGCTGTTGGGACACAAAGCTTCCCCTGCTCATCAGATCATGATTCTAGAATGTTCAGGATGCTGTCTTTCCCTGTGTGGCCACTCCTCCTGCCTCTCCCTGCTCCTGGCTTTGGCTTGCCAAGAAGGGAAAGGGTGTTTAAGACCTTATTTCTGTTTCTTTTCCCACACTCTCTGTGGGGTTGGGTTCTCTACAGAGCAGGGATTTTTAACCCAAAGTCTATGGACTAAAAGACCCAAGGATGGGCCTTCAGGGACTGTGAATCCTCTGAACATGGGCAAATGGGGCCTGGATATCCATTTTTCCCCTGTGGGAGAGGACAAGAACTTCAGATTCTGTTGAAGGGATCTATGCCTGGCAAAGTCCAGCATCATCTGGTACCCCTCATCCCTCCTAAGCTCATTTGCTTCCTATGGTGGCTGTGAAGGGAGCAGCTTGGTGTTGGAAAGAGGGGTGGTCCTGGGGGTTATGCTGTGGGATTGCGCCTTCAACATCATCCAGTGGAGCTGAGAAAAAGAACCTAAGTTTTTCCCGGTGTGGGATGGGAAGGAGAGGGGATAACAGGCTGTCATTAGGGCTGACTTAGATTTGGGTGCACACTGAGGTACCCTGCCTCACACTGAGGAGCACATGTTTGTATGCTTTAAATGACTGGTGTGGGGATCAGAGGATCAGGGGAAGAAAGGCCTGGGTATCTTCCAGGTCGTTGGTCTTGGAGCCCGTACCTCTGAGCCATGGGAGGTGGCAGGGTAAGATGCCCAATAGGCAAAGAAACCAGCCAGGTTCCATTCTGCTACAGCACTGGTCTGTGCCTTGTTTCATCACAGCTTGCTCTGAGTCCTAGCCCCGTGCATGTGTGGATGGGAGGTGGGATTCTGATCCTGGAGATTCTCAGAGCAGGGCAGGCTGGCCCTACAGCAGAGGGAGGAGCTGGGGGCGTGGAGAAGCTGAGATTCAAGGCCAGAGTCATCCGGCATATCAGATATGAAGGGGAAAAAAACCCCTGTGCCTTCCTAAATCCCACACTAGTATCCTGTTTTAACTCATAATAAGGGTTTATATTTGTACATGAAGATAACCTGAGGATACAGCCAATCCAATCATTCCCCACATTCCTTTTGGGCAACTGCCCGAACAGCAGGAGGTAGAGGGTGGAGACCTTAAACTACGGTCATCGCATGTGTGTGAATACTTGGCATTCTGCTTCAGGTGTCTCAGTTTCTGATGTTCACTCTGGACTCAGTTGTGCTCCCCCATCTTATTTTCCAGGGTGGAATTTCACCTCTTGCAGCTGCAACTGCTACTTCCCACAGAATTTCCTTATTAAACGGAGAATTAGCATGTGTTAAAGACAGATTCACATCTACTTGACTCTTTCTCTCTGATGAAAATAGAAAAATTGAAAAAAAAAATTTTAAGTGACATCTTCGAAGAAAAATGGGAACAACTGTTCAAAACACAGTGTGCCAGGAATAAATGCAGGGAAATATCCTTCTCTGTGAAATTCATTTTCAGGTTAAGAGGCTTCTCATCCTGCCCCTTGGAGCTGGTGGAAAATGGCCCCACCCTTTCCTCCCTTGCCTTTGTGGGATCCCTTCTTCCCGCTGTGGCAACCATGGACTCAGTTCCTGCTGTTTACCCTCTGGTCCTCCTGGACGAGGCTGCTCTTGGTAACCATAGAGACCAGGATGTGCCCTTGCACTAGCGTTAGGTGGGAGAGCAAGGGCGTTCACACTGTGAAAAGCCTCCCCTCCTCATGTTTCAACTAAAAGCATCTCTGCACCAGCACATTTATCTATCTAATCCGTTATTTGAGTCACAGTTTTCTATTAACTCTGGAAGAGGTGGTGGTGGTGCAGGCTGATGTGAGGCTTGGAGAAGTTGATTTTTACCCTTCAGTGAGGATGGAGCAGCCAGTGTGTCCGTGGTCCCCTGGTGTGGGACATACAAAGGGAAGCCCACACACAGCTGAGCTCCCTGGCTGGGACCTGAAGCAGGTGGCCTCCCAGTCCCTTCCCTTCCCTCAGCACACAGTGAACACCCCCCTGAGAGGGAGGTGCGCTAGGTATCTTCCTGTTAGCACTGGATGCTTGAAAATGACACTGACGAGGTGGCCCAGGAAGAGGGCAACACTAAGCCCTGGGTTCCCTTCGTTTTGCAGAATAGCTGGGAGATGATAGTACTAAATAACTGACATTCACGGAAGGCTTACCAAGTTCTGGGCCAAGTTCTGTATTTGCAGTATCTTATTTAATCCTCACAGTAACCTTATGAAGTAGGCACTATTATCTTCACTTTTCCAATGAGAACAACTGTGCCTTAGAGGGATTGGTAACTGTCCTAGGTTAGCAATTCTCAAACTCTGGCATGCAGTAGAATCAGCCGGAGTGCTTGATCAAACAGTGAGTGGGACCTCACCCCCAGAGTGTGATCCAGAAGGCTGGGATGTGGCCCAAGAATCTGCATTTCTCCTAAGTTCCTGGGTAAGGCTAACAGTGTTGGACCAAGGAAGGCACTTAGAGAATCACTGCCCTAGGCCATATAGCTACTAAGCCTAGCAAGTAAGCAAGCATGCATGCTTAGTGTCTGTAGCCCATGGACTATAGCCCTCTAGGCTTCTCTGTCCATGGGATTTCCTAGGTGTGAATACTGCAGAGATTTGCCATTTCCTTCTCCAGGGGCTCTTCCCAATGCAAGGATCCAACGCAAGTCTCTTGCATCTCCTGCTCTGGCAGGCAGATTCTTTACCACTGAGCCACCTTTAGAACAGTTTCTTTGGTGTCTAAAGCTTGTGGGTTTTTTGTTTGTTTGTTTGCAAATGTTTTCTGTTATGGCCACACCTTGGGGCTTGCAGGATCCTAGTTCCCTACCGGGGATTGAACCCTGGCCCCAACAGTAAAAGCACCGAGTCCCAGCTACTGGACCATCAGGAAAGTCCCTGAAGCCTGTTTTTCTAGCCACTGCATACATTGCCTTTTTGTAGACTTTTCCATGCAGATTCCCCCAAACACTGCCCTTGATGGGGGATGGACTGGGTGAGGAGGGCAGTCAGCTTCCTCCTAATGACCCCAATCACATCCATAGCTTTCTCCCCACCTGGAAAGACCTGTCCCAGTTTCTCAGCTCTTTTTCCTTGTGGCTTTGTCACCCTGTGGGAATATCTGCCTAACAGCTCGATTCCTCCCTCACCTCTGCCCTCAGTTCTGGGAGCACTCCTGCTCCTGTCCCATGGATGGGAGGAGTGATGATTCCCATTTGTTAACCTGGCTTCAAGGCCTGTGGTGGCTGGTGTTGCGGTGAGCCTATTATTCCTTTGTATCTTTAGGTCTGTCATTGTGACTTCATGCTCCAGACCACTCTTGTGCTGTCCTTCTGCCCACTGGAATCTTGCAGGTCCCTCCCTGCTTGAGTGAGTGCTGTTTAAGCAAGGGCAGGAGCTGCCCTGAATATGCTCAGAGTGACTGGACATTCATCACCTGGGGGATATATATAAGATCATAATCCCATCCTTGGAGCTGGGCTTCCCTTCACTTTATCCACCACTGTGTCCCTGTGCTAAGTACAGGAAAATGAGACTCAGGAGGCTTTTATTGCCCTAGTATTTAGCAGCCCCTCCCCTGCCAGAGCAAAGTCCTAGGGTGGGAGTGAGGGAGTGGCTGACCTTGTGGTGTGACAGAAAGCATCATGGAGGAGCAACATGAATATAAGGACCCACATGCCACATCCAGCAGCTCCAATGCCTAGTAAGGCTTCCACCGCCAAAGGCCACTGTCTCCTCTTTAATAAATCAAGCATTAGATTAAGCACATGAGAAGGCCAAGTGTCTCATTTCTATTTCTGGCCTTCAGACACCGGTGACAGTGGTGACGTCAGGCTGTGGACGGGAAGGATTTGCCCCAAACCCTTCCCAGGAGGGCCCTGAACAACTCAGGAGAGAGTCTGCCAGTTTTCATTTTGGCCAATGACACGCCAGGCCCTCGGCTTTTGCCTCAGTTCAGATTTGATTTCTGGGCCTTTGTCTCTGTGAGCTTCCCCCTTGAACAGCCCCGTCCATCACACTTTCACCGGCTTCTGGACAGCTCTCCTAGCAGAACACGGGACTCTGTTCTTAGGGTGGCCCTGGGGTTTCCGCCCTCGTGTTGTTTGCAGTAGTTTTTCCCTCACCCCATCCCTAGGCCTCCCGGGGCTCCATTCCAGGGTTAAGCAAAGCCTGACAAGGTGCAGTTAGAGCCCAGAGGCTGTCACACGGCCCCGGGGACTACCAGTCCCTTCCCAGGTCCCACTGGGCTACCAGAGCCTGGTCATCTGGATTTGTTCTAAAAGTCAGAGCTCAAGCTACTTCAGTCAAATTGCCACCCAGGAGAGGAGGAGGCAGCCAGTGAAGGGGAGGTGGGTGAGGGCTGCTGTGGAACTTTAGTGGGAGCTGGGGACTGTTCCTTATGCCAGACTCTGATGCAGGAATTTGGTGCAAAAAGGAGAGGAAATGCTGGTGGGAGGGAGACAAAGAAGGCAGGAGGCACTAGAGGCTGGCTCAAGCCTCTAGCCGTTGAGGGAGAGAGGCTTCTCTAGCATGCTTTCATGCTATTGAAAACCATTATCAAATGAGTTTGGGATGTGCTGGCTTTACGGTGGGAAGGGCAGGAGGCCTGGGGCCCCTGAAAAGGGAGGTGAAGTCGCTCAACATTTAACTTTCCAGTAACCATCTTCGCTTTACCTCAGACCCCGCTTCTTTGGTCGGCAGGCAGACCTTTGCGTGGGCAGGTGGGCGCTGACTATCCTGCAGGGAGCTCTTTCCCAAGCAGCACAGTTATCAGAGAGGGTGCTGGAGCCTGTACATACACTTTGTGTGTCTTTGGGAAAGTTGTCACCCCTCTGAGACCAAACCTGCCGTATCTCTGAGGTATGCCTGTAGTGGCTGGTGACCTTGTGCAAGTTACTGTATTTATCTGGTGCCTCAGTTTTCTCTTCTGTGAAGTAGGAATGATTATGGTATCTACCTTAAATGGTTATATGAGGGTTAAAGAATTAATATTTACAAAATACTTGGAATAGTCCCTGGCACATAGTAAAAGCTATACTAGTATTATAGAAATATAAAAACAAACAGGTCATAGTTGAACCTCAGAGTAGACGAGTGGTTTGCCTCCTCCAGGTAATCATTGCCATTGTGAAAGAAAAAAGAAAGGAAGGAAGAACTCCTGTTCCTTTTGAAGTATGCTAAGTAGATTTGACCAGTCTTACATAATCTTTTCCAGAAAATGGAAAAGGAAAGAAAACTTCCCAACTTCTTTAATAAAGAGATTATCTTGATACTGAAACCAGACGGAACATAGGAAGAAAAAAGAAAAGAAAAAGAAAACGACAATCCAGTTACCCTCATGAGGGACTTTCCTGGCTAAGACTCTGTGCTCCTAATGCGGGGAGCTGGGTTTGATCCTAGGTCAGGGAACTAGATCCCACATGCCACAACAGAGAGCCAAGATCCCACGTGCCACAGCCTGGCACAGCCAAATAAATAAATGTTGAAAAAAGAACCCTCATGAATATAGATACACAAATAGAAAAATATTAATGAAATTTTAGCAAATAGAATTTAGCAATGCCTAAAAACCATTATCGGAGAAGGCAATGACACCCCACTCCAGCACTCTTGCCTGGAAAATCCCATGGACGGAGGAGCCTGGTAGGCTGCAGTCCATGGGGTTGCTAAGAGTCAGACACGACTGAGCGACTTCACTTTTACTTTTAACTTTCATGCATCGGAGAAGGAAATGGCAACCCACTCCAGTGTTCTTGCCTGGAGAATCCCAGGGACGGGGGAGCCTGGTGGGCTGCCGTCTATGGGGTCGCACAGAGTCAGACATGACTGAAGTGACTTAGCAGCAGCAGCAGCAAAAACCATTATACGTCATAATCAACCAAGACGCAAAGCTCATTCAATGTTCAAACATCAGTCCATGTAATTTATCATATTAACAGGCTAAGGAAGATTACTGTATGTTTTCTTCTTTAAGTTTTATAGTTTTATGTTTTACTTTTAAATCTGTGTGCTATTTTGAATTAATTTTTGTGTACCACGTGAGGTTTAGGGAATGGCCAACTTCATGAATACGCCTGGAGCTGGAAACCCAGGAGGGAGATGAGATGCTGAGGCTGGGAGGGCAGGAGGGAGCTCAGGATGTGAGCAGAGTCCTGGGACGTTCTGTGTATTATGTTGTGAGATGAACGTCAGTGAGAAAAATAATTTATGACTCGGCAACAGTTTGTTGAGGCAATATTTAGGACTGACAGGGAGAATATATTCTCAGGAAAGAGGAGGATGGGGGTCAAATGCTTTGTCTGGAATGTCCTTGGTATGCAGCCTTGGAGGACACACTATCAATCTTCTCCTTAAACCAACCTATAATTTCCAGGAGCCTGACCTGTGCTCAACTGGAGAGGCCTTGGATATAGATAGGGATTAATAGACCGTTAGTGAGGGTAGAGTCTCCCAGGGGAGGAGCGGGGAGCTTTTCGTCCTTGGCGGGATAGCAGGAACTGGTGGCTGTGTAGGGAGCCTGCCCTCTGAGAAATTTTCCTTGGGGCAGAAACAGGGTGGTGGGAATCTGAGAGGAGCTGTCAAGGGCCTACTCTCTGCCCAGGTTTCCCTCCACCCCAGGACTGTCACAGGGCTACTGCTCTGCCCGGAAGATTGTGGAGTGGGCTTCTCAGATCTGAGGCTGGGGGCAGGAAGGCTGATGCGAAGTAGCCTTGGGAAGTCTCAGGCAGGTTGTTGTTTAGTCTCTAAGTCATGTCCAACTCTTTGCGACCCCATGCACTGTAGCCCACCAGGCTCCTCTGTCAATGGGATTCTCCAGGCAAGAATACTGGAGTGGGTTGCCATCCCCTTCTCCAGGGGAATCTTCCTGATCTAAGGGTTGAACCCACATCTCTTGTGTCTCCTACATAGGCAGGCATGTTCTTTATCACTGGCACCACCTGGGAAGTCCCAAAATTTACTGTAATAGAAATTAAAGCTGAGAAATTTTAACTTATTCATTAAAACCCATTATATGTTCATATATATAACATTTCAGCTTTATTGAGTTATAACTGATAAAAGATTTGTAAGATATATTTAAAGTGTACAATGTGATGATTTGATATATGTATACATTGTGCAAGGATTCTCCCCATTGAGTTAACACATCCATCACCTCACATAATTAACTTTTTTTGGTGAGAACATTTAAGTTCTACTCTCTTGCTGCTGCTGCTGCTAAGTCGCTTCAATTGTGTCCGACTCTGTGCGACCCCATAGACGGCAGCCCATCAGGCTTCCCTGTCCCTGGGATTCTCCAGGCAAGAATACTAGAGTGGGTTGCCATTTCCTTCTCCAATGCATGAAAGTTAAAAGTGAAAGTGAAGTCATTCAGTCGTGTCCGACTCTTAGCGACCCCATGGACTGCAGCCTACCAGGCTCCTGCGTCCATGGGATTTTCCAGGCAAGAGTACTGGAGTGGGGTGCCACTGCCTTCTCCCTACTCTCTTAGCAAATTTCAATTATACAACGTAGCGTTTATCAACTCTAGCCACCATTTTATACATATATTAGATCCTCAGAACTTTTCATCTTATAATTGAAAATGTACCCTTTTACCAATCTTTCCCTATTTCCCCTACTCCCCAGCCTTGGAAAAGACTTTTTTTTTACTGTTTCTATGAGTTTGACTTTTCTTTTTAGATTCCACATGTAAGTGATACCATGGAGTATTTGTCTTTCTGTGTCTGGCTATTTCACTAGGCATAATGCCCTCCAGGTTCATCCATGCTGTCACAAACGACAATATTTCTTTCTCTTTCTTTTTTTAAAACAACTTTTTATTAAACTATAGTTTTCTTTTTTTTTAAGGCTAAAATATTGCGTGTATATATAATATACACGGTGGTGGTGGTTTAGTTACTAAGTTGTGTCTGACTCTTGTGATTTCATGGAGTGTGGCCCGCCAGGCTCCTCTGTCCATGGGATTATCCAGGCAAGAATACTGGAGTGGGTTGCCACTTCCTTCTCCAGGGATTTCCCTGACCAGAAATTGAACCTAGGTCTCCTGCATTGCGGGCAGATTATTTACCGACTGATCTACGAGGAAATCCCATACTATACATATATATCACATTTTCTTGATCCATCTATCCATTGACAGATATTTAGATTGTTTCCATACCTTGGCTATTGTAAATAATACTGCAATGAACGTGACAGTACAGATACTTTTTTCAAGATAACAGTTATATTATCCTTCAATTAAAATATTTTTAAAAAGATAATTGTTTTATTTCCTTTGGATATTTACCCAGAAGCAGAATTCCTGGATGAAATGGTAGTTCTATTTTTAATTTCTTGAGGAACTTCTACACTGTTTTCCATGGTGGCTGCACCAGGCATTTTTTCATAAATACCATGTTAAATGAAAAATAGCTATACTTTCTAAGGCAAAAATATAGTGAGAAAAGTGGCATTATTGTACATTTCTACAAGCCTCTTTAATGTCAGGCTTAATAATAGACAGCTAGCATCTCATACCTGCTTCTGCATTTACTCTGTTATAATATGCTGTTTTGATGGAAGTAGATGAAGCATATCTGGACTCATAGGTACACAGTTGGAAAGAGAGGAGTATCAGCTTTCTCAGATAATTGTGAGTATTTCTCTTTCATACTACAGCAACACTTGACAACTGATAGTTTCTTTTTTTTTTAATTTTACTTTATTTGGGCTGCACTGGGTCTTCCTTGCAGCGTGTAGGCTTTTCTCCAGTTGTGGTGCTCGGGGTTAGTTGCCCTCATGTGGGATCTTAGTTCCCTGACCATGGATGGAACCTGAGTCTCCTGCATTGGAAGGTGGATTCTTACTACTGGACCACCAGGGAAACTGGTAGTTTTCTTAAAGCTTAGTTTCAGTGTGGAATGTGAAACCATATCAACACATTTTTCAGCTCTGTTATATTAAAATTCTTTGATCTATCTTATACTTTGAGTGGATCATTCACCTATGTGTGATGCCGTAACATCATGTGTTGGTCTTCTGGAAAATTTTGGTTCACTGAGCTATGCATACCCCTCCAAACACTGATATATTTTATTGCACAATACTAAAAATCACATTTATTAATATCAATATGGATCTTATTGGAAAACTCTTATAGTGTCAGGCAGTTGTTAAATTCAGGATGGCAGATGCAGATTTCCTACAATTCTAATTTTTGTTGGAAAATTCAAATTGTGTGAATGGCAGCAAGTATTGTCACTTATGTTCCTTGAAGTGACAGTCTCCTTTGTTTATTTTTGAGAAAATACCTGCCAAATATCCCAATATAAATAATCATAGTTTGCCTATCAGTCATTCTTTCCAGTAAAATAGTGCTACACGAAGAAAGTGGACAGTTCAGTTTCTGTCTCAGATGACTGCACAAGTGCTTTTCCTTGAGATAACCATTGTTCTTCAGCATGCAGCAGCAATGTTTTATGTATACTTCCCATTTCTTCACAGTTCAGTTCAGTTCAGTTGCTCAGTCATGTCCGATTCTTTGCGACCCCATGGACTGCAGCACGCCAGGCCTCCCTGTCTATCACCAAGTCCCGGAGTTTACTCAAACTCATGTCCATTGAGTCGGTGATACCATCCAACCATCTCATCCTCTGTCGTCCCCTTCTCCTCCTGCCCTCAATCTTTCCCAGCATCAGGGTCTTTTCAAATGAGTCAGCTCTTTGCATCAGGTGGCCAAAGTACTGGAATTTCAGCTTCAACATCAGTCCTTCCAATGAACATTCAGGACTGATTTCCTTTAGGATGGACTGGCTGGATGTCCTTGCAGTCCAAGGGACTCTCAAGACTCTTCTCCAACACCACAGTTCAAAAGCATCAATTCTTTAGTGCTCAGCTTTCTTTATAGTCCAACTCTCACATTCATACATGACTACTGGAAAAACCATAGCCTTGATTAGACGGACCTTTGTTGGCAAAGTAATGTCTCTGCTTTTCAATATGCTGTCTAGGTTGGTCATAACTTTCCTTTCAAGGAGTAAGTGTCTTTTAATTTCATGGCTGCAGTCACCATCTGCAGTGATTTTGGAGCCCCCCAAAATAAAGTCTGACACTGTTTCCACTGTTTCTCCATTTATTTCCCATGAAGTGATGGGAGTGGATGCCAGATCTTTGTTTTCTGAATGTTGAGCTTTAAGCCAACTTTTTCACTCTCTTCTTCACTTTCATCAAGAGGCTCTTTAGTTCTCTTCACTTTCTGCCATAAGGGTGGTGTCATCTGTATATCAGAGAAGGCAGTGGCACCCCACTCCAGTACTCTTGCCTGGAAAATCCCATGGACGGAGGAGCCTGGTAGGCTGCAGTCCATGGGGTCGCTAAGAGTCAGACATGACTGAGCGACTTCACTTTCACTTTTCACTTTCATGCATTGGAGAAGGAAATGGCAACCCACTCCAGTGTTCTTGCCTGGAGAATCCCAGGGACGGGGGAACCTGGTGGGCTGCTGTCTATGGGGTCGCACAGAGTCAGACACGACTGAAGCGACTTAGCAGCAGCAGCAGCATCTGCATATCTGAGGTTATTGATATTTTTCCCGGCAATCTTGATTTCAGCTTGTGCTTCTTCCAGCCCAGTGTTTCTCATGATGCACTCTGCATATAAGTTAAATAAGCATGGTGATAATATACAGCCTTGACGTACTCCTTTTCCTATTTGGAAACCGTCTGTTGTTCCATGTCTTCACAAAAATGATAAAAAGATGTGTTCTCAAGGATCAAGGTTTTTGTGTGTGTGCTAACTAGTTTTTTTTAATTGAAGTATAGTTGATTTGCAGTGTTTAAGGTGTACAACAAAGTGATTCAGTTACATATACATGCATGTCTATCTCTATTCCTTTCAGATTCTTTTCCATTATAGGTTATTACAAGATCCTGGATATAGTTCCCTGTGCCATACAGTAGGTCCTTCTTGTTTATCTATTTTATACACAGTAGTGTGTATCTGTTAATCCCAAATTCCAAATTTATCCCCACCCTTTTCCTCTTTGATAATCATGTTTGCTTTCTTTGTCTGTGAGTCTATTTCTGTTTTGTGAATAAGTTCATTTGTATCATAGATTCCACATATGAGTGATATCATCTGATATTTGTCTTTCTCTGACTTGCTTTACTTAGTATGATAATCTTTAGGTCCACCCATGTTGCTGTAAATGGCATTATTTCATTCTTTTTCAGGGTTGAGTAATATTCCATTGTACATATATGTATGTACCACATATTCTTTAAAAGGTTAAGACTTAATGAAATAATCTTATGTGAAGTTGGCATTTTTTCCTAAACCGCAAGTATGTGCAGTGAAGAACTTAATGACAGTTTTGTGCCACTGTTTTATTTGTGCTAAGGTAAGGGCCAGCAACTAAATATAAAAGCAACTGCTTCAGGAGAAACCACGAGATTCAAGAAGTCAGCACTGAGAATTCACCACTACTTTTGTTTGCTGCCAAGTATTCACATAAAGAAGATCTTTAATGGTTAGTTAGTGCTGACATGAGATGGATACAAGAAAACAACATGTTTCTCCTATGTATGTTGATTCATTCATTTATGAAGCAAAAGGACAATTCTTCAGACGAGATTAACTCAGTCTTCATATTTGCTGCTAAATCTTTAATTTGACGAGTGACTGTATTGTTGTTAAGTGGCAGCACTCAGATTTCTTTCATGACTTTTCATCCAGCAGGTGCTCAGTGATGTCAAGGTACGAGGCTTTATTATCTCTCAGCTATTGTGTGCCCTTCTCCAGTGAATGCAATGCGATAACTTATCCTGTATGATGCTTCAGTAACTTTTTCATTTCCTCTTTGAAGGGCTGAAAGAAACAATTTTTAGCTTTTAAAGAACTCAACATATCTACATTTAAAATAGGCAATTCCTTTTTCTCTAAACTCTGAGCAATTAGTCTCATAATGATGCTGCAGTATACCTAATGCTATAATACTATTCAAAATGTTCTGTTGCATAAGACATAATAAAATAAACTATTGGTATCTATATAGTTGAGGGAAATATAACTTTCATTATATTTTTGTTTCTTAATTTTGCCGAATTACTTTGGAATCTATTGTTCCTTTTAGCTACTCAGAGAACTCTGACATGTCAGTTTCATCTTTTCCAGTATTTTTAGACACGAATGGTGCAACTGTGGGTTGAAGAAGCAAGTCTTCTAATCTGTCTTTTTTAAGCCAATGGCAAATTCTTGAACATAAGAAACATATAAAGAAGTGATGATGTGTGTTAGAATAAAATATTGTAACATTTCAAAGTATGAATTTTAGATACAATTACAGATTTTTATTATTATTTTAAGTTAAAAAACTTTTCTTGGTCACACCTAGCAGCATGTGAAATCTTAGCTCCCAGATCAGTCATTGAACCCATGCCCCCTGCAGTGGAAGCTCAGAGTCTTAACCACTAGACAGCCAGGGAAGTCCCACAAAATGACAAATTTTAGAAAGGTTTTTGAAAAACATTAAAAATATTATTACAGAACAAAATAAAGTGTACTTATTTCTTGTGTTTCCGCATGGGTCCAAGGAAAACATCAGAATTTCAGAATAACAATATTGTACAATCATACAGAAATTAAAGCAGGTACAATTGAAGTTAGTGAGGAATAACACAGTAGAAGTTCAAGAACAAGCTGAGTTCATCTCTTGGAAATGCACATATTTTTTACCCCAAATCTACTGCTTTAGAACATTTTGGAAAATATTAGAAGTACACGTACGTATTTCATTAGCTGTCAGAGCCATGACGTCATCATGTGTTGTGGAGCCCCTGGAAAACTCCACTGTGTATTTTTGAGGGAGTGAGAGTGCAGAAGGCAGATAATGTCTTACTGTCATGAAAATAATTTTGATCTTATAGGCCCCCTGAAAGGATCCCCTAAAGGGTTCCCAGACCACACTCTGAGATCTGCTAAACTAGGGTAGTATTTGTTCTGTGGAATATTATGTAGCTTTTAAAAAGCTGTGAGGTAGATCTGTATGCACTGTCATGTAACAAGAGCGATGCGATAGGGCTTCCCTGGTGGGTGGTCGTAAAGAATCCTTCTGCCATTGCAGGGGACACAGGTTTGATCCATGATCTGGGAAGACCCCACATGCCACCTGCAGAGCAGCTCAGCTCATGCGCCACAGCTATTGAGCCTGTGCTCCAGAGCCTGGGAGCCACAACTACTGAAGTCTAGAGCCTGTGCTCTGCAATGAAGCCACCACAAAATGAAGCCTGAGCACCGCAACCAGATAAAAACTCCCACAGCAACCAAGACCCAGCACAGCCCCAAATAAACTACATAAATAAATAGATAAAATTATTTTTAAAAAGAACAATGAAGTAGCATTTGTAATATGATACATACAAACACACAAAACAACTCTACATATTCTGTACTTATATATATATGTGTATATATATGTGTATATATATATATATATATATGTAAGCACATAAAAAAGTTCTAGAAGTACGTACTGTTAACTGTGGTTATTCTGGGGAAGTACACGGGAATTTGGTGGCTTACTAATGGAGAACTTTTGCTTTATTTGTCTTTTTTAGACGGTTGCTAGAAGAATGTTCCCTATATTACTGGTGTCCTTTAAATATATTTTATAGGGAATTCCCTGGTGGTTGGTCCGGTGGTTAGGACTTGGTGCTTTCACTGCTGGGGCCTAGGTTTAATCCCTGGCTGGGGAACTAAGATTCCATAAGCTGCACATTGCAGCATCTCTCTCTCTCTCTGTTGTTCAGTCGCTCAGTCATGTCCGACTCTTTGTGACCCCATGGACTGCAGCACATCAGGCTTCCCTGTCCTTCACCATCTCCTGGAGTTTGCTCAAACTCATGTCCACTGAGTTGGTGATGCCATCTCATCCTCTGTCATCCTTCTCCTGCTCTCAATTTTTCCCAGCATCAGAGTCTTTTCCAATGGGTTGGCATCAGGTGGCCAAAGTATTGGAGTTTCAGCAATTGAGATGCAGAACATTTCCACCACCTTAGAAAATTCCTTTGTGTCCCTACACTCAGACAACCATTGATCTGATTTCTATCACTATATATTAGCTTTGTCTGTTTTAGAACTTTATGTAAATTGGACTTTTATTTTGCCTTGGCTTAGGTAGTTTTTTCCCCATGTAGAAGTAAAAAAAAAAATTACTATGATTTTTTATATTTATGGTCTCATTTTTTTAATATTGAAATATTTGATCCATCTGATATATATTTTGGTGTGTGGTGTGAAAGACACAGATCTAATTTAATTTCTTTTTTCCCCAGAGAGCTACCCAGTTGTCTCAACATCATTTATTTATACACGTGATCTTTTTTCTCACTGATTCAAAATGCCACCTTTATAATATATTAAATTCTCAAATGTGTTTTTATCTCTTCCTTTTTAAAAAATTTTTTCCACCTTATTTTTTTAATTGAAGGATAATTGCTTTACATAATGTATCTCTTTCTGAACTTTCCTTTCTGTTCCTTTGAGTTGTTTATCCATGTATCAATACAACACTGTTTTAACTGTGACTACATTATTTTTTAAAATATTATATTTTAGAATTTTCTGTTCTGTCTCTTCAATGAGCTAAATTTCTCCAAGTTTCCTGTACTAGTTATCTGTTACTGCATAGCAGATTACCCTAACACTTAGCAGTTTCAAAATTTATTATCTCACAGGTTGTGAGAGACAGGAATGAGAGAAGTATAGCCGGGGGCTCTGGCTCAGGGTGTCTAGTAGGGCTGTAGTTAAGCTGCCAGCTGGGCATCTCAAAACTCAGGCTAAGAGGTTTGCTCCCAGGCAGTGTGGTTGTTGGCACCCTCTGTTCCTTGCCATGTGGTCTTGCCATCAGGTTGCTCACAACACGGTAGCCAGGACTAATCCAGGAGGGAAAGAAACAAATGGCGAGGGCCCAAGACGAACACTCAGGTTAATATATCCTACCCTCAGAGGTGACATGCCGTGACTTCTGCTAAGCCTGGCATTATGTGGGAGGGGACTAAACAAGGTTGAGAAGACCAGCCCACCAGGATCCCTGGGACCCTCTCAGAGGCGGGCAACCACATACCAAATTTGGCTGTCCTCTCTTTCCATTTGATTCACTTCCTTGGGATATCTCATCCATTTTACGAGACTGCTTCTACCTATGATCAAAAGTTCGCAAATCGTTCTTCTGATCGCTAGCTTGTGCTCCTGAGTGCCAGAACAATTTATCCAATTGCCTGGGTACCTCCTCTGAAATATCCTTGGGTTCTAGGTTGAGTCTCAAACCTCCTTCCCTTGCCGTGCAGTACAAAGCACTCCTCCAATAAACTGTAAGTTATTGGCTCCTCCAATAAACTGTAAGCTTATCGAGGGTGGGACTCTGTCTTCAGTATTTTGATATTCTCAGTACTTGACACAGTGCTTAGCATGAAGTGTGCTCATTAAATATTTGGGCCCAGGTGACAGCTTGAGTGACAGCACCTGCCGCTCTGTAGCCAGTAGTCTTGGGAAACTACAGGGGCCCAAGCTAGTGGGGAAGGGTGGGATCCCTGGCCTTAGGACTGAGGCCCATGGTCTCTCTTTGGGGCTTACTTTGTACTCGGCTCTGCGTCCCCAGCCAGATGAATCTGTAGGCTGCCCATACCGCCATTCACTCCTCCCACCCCACCCCTGCCCAGTGTGGGGTCTGGAGTCTGCTTGGATGCACAGATCTGTCCGTTTCTGTTGTTTGTGAGAGTCTGGGGACAGCTGGCCTGGAAGGACTGGGTCATTGGTAAGTGGTCTGTGCAGTACTCTGCAGAATATTAGACAAATGCTTTCTGTACTCCCCCAAGGTCGCCCTCCCCAAGCTTCTTCTCTAGCCGTGGGGGTGAGCTTTTCTCACTTCTATCTTTCTTTTTTTTTCATACAGTTGCTTTTCAGTGTTGTGTTAGTTTCTACTGTACACCAATCTTAATTCTAGAGCTGTAAAGTCCATGCATCCTTTAGCTCCTCTGATAGAATCAGCAGTGCCTGAAACCCAGCCTGCTGCCTGCTCACATCTTTGCACTTAATTGCAGACTCCACAGCAGAGGAGACCCTGACCCATGTTCAGGACAGACAGAAGCACAGCCCAGGAAGGGTAAGGCTGAGCTGGCCTCACCTCAGCTCAGGGCAGGAATGTTGTGCCCAGGTTGGGGTCTGTGATGCCAGAACTGTCCACTTCATTCCTTTTTAATTTTTGTGCTGGGGCTTCTTTCTCCCTGGCTCTATCTGCAGCTCAATCTTGATTTCTTCTCTGATTCTCATAACAAAGCTCTTGGGACTGTCACAGCCCTTCAGTTCAGTTCAGTTGCTCAGTCGTGTCCGACTTTTTGCAACCCCATGAATTGCAGCACGCCAGGCCTCCCTGTCCATCACCAACTCCCGGAGTTCACTGAGACTCACGTCCACCGAGTCAGCGATGCCATCCAGCCATCTCATCCTCCATCATCCTCTTCTCCTCCTGGCCCCAATCCCTCCCAGCATCAGAGTCTTTTCCAATGAGTCACTCTTCGCATGAGGTGGCCAAAGTACTGGAGTTTCAGCTTTAGCATCATTCCTTCCAAAGAAATCCCAGGGCTGATCTCCTTCAGAATGGACTGGTTGGATCTCCTTGCAGTCCAAGGGACTCTCAAGAGTCTTCTCCAACACCACAGTTCAAAAGCATCAATTCTTTGGCACTCAGCCTTCTTCACAGTCCAACTCTCACATCCATACATGACCACAGGAAAAACCATAGCCTTGACTAGATGAACCTTTGTTGGCAAAGTAATGTCTCTGCTTTTGAATATGTTATCTAGGTTGGTCATAACTTTCCTTCCAAGGAGTAAACGTCTTTTAATTTTGCGGCTACAGTCACCATCTGCAGTGATTTTGGAGCCCCCCAAAAATAAAGTCTGACACTGTTTCCACTGTTTCCCCATCTATTTCCCATGAAGTAATGGGACCGGATGCCATGATCTTCGTTTTCTGAATGTTGAGCTTTAAGCCAACTTTTTCACTCTCCACTTTCACTTTCATCAAGAGGCTTTTTAGTTCCTCTTCACTTTCTGCCATAAGGGTGGTGTCATCTGCATATCTGAGGTTATTGATATTTCTCCCGGCAATCTTGATTCCAGCTTGTGTTTCTTCCAGTCCAGCGTTTCTCATGATGTACTCTGCATAGAAGTTAAATAAGCAGGGTGACAATATACAGCCTTGACATACTCCTTTTCCTATTTGAAACCAGTCTGTTGTTCCATGTCCAGTTCTAACTGTTGATTCCTGACCTGCATACAGGTTTCTCAAGAGGCAGATCAGGTGTTCTGGTATTCCCATCTCTTTCAGAATTTTCCACAGTTTATTGTGATCCACACAGTCAAAGGCTTTGGCATAGTCAATAAAGCAGAAATAGATGTTTTTCTGGAACTCTCTTGCTTTTTCCATGATCTAGCGGATGTTGGCAATTTGATCTCTGATTCCTCTGCCTTTTCTAACACCAGCTTGAACATCAGGAAGTTCACGGTTCACATATTGCTGAAGCCTGGCTTGGAGAATTTTGAGCATTACTTTACTAGCGTGTGAGATGAGTGCAATTGTGCGGTAGTTTGAGCATTCTTTGGCATGTCCTTTCTTTGGGATTGGCATGAAAACTGACCTTTTCCAGTCCTGTGGCCACTGCTGAGTTTTCCAAATTTGCTGGCATATTGAGTGCAGCACTTTCACAGCATCATCTTTCAGGATTTGAAATAGCTCAACTGGAATTCCATCACCTCCACTAGCTTTGTTTGTAGGCCCACTTGACTTCACATTCCAGATGTCTGGCTCTAGGTCAGTGATCACACCATCGTGATTATCTGGGTTGTGAAGATCTTTTTTGTACAGTTCTTCTGTGTATTCTTGCCACCTCTTCTTAATATCTTCTGCTTCTGTTAGGTCCATACCATTTCTGTCCTTTATCGAGCCCATCTTTGCATGAAATGTTCCCTTGGTATCTTTAATTTTCTTGAAGAGATCTCTAGTCTTTCCCATTCTGTTGTTTTCCTCTATTTCTTTGCATTGATCGCTGAGGAAGGCTTTCTTATCTCATCTGCTATTCCTTGGAACTCTGCATTCAGATGCTTATATCTTTCCTTTTCTCCTTTGCTTTTCGCTTCTCTTCTTTTCACAGCTGTTTGTAAGGCCTCCCCAGACAGCCATTTTGCTTTTTTGCATTTCTTTTCCATGGGGATGGTCTTGATCCCTGTCTCCTGTACAATGTCAGGAACCTCAGTCCATAGTTCATCAGGCACTCTGTCTATCAGATCTAGGCCCTTAAATCTATTTCTCAATTCCACTGTATAATCATAAGGGATTTGATTTAGGTCATACCTGAATGGTCTAGTGGTTTTCCCTACTTTCTTTAATTTCAGTCTGAATTTGGCAATAAGGAATTCATGATCTGAGCCACAGTCAGCTCCCGGTCTTGTTTTTGTTGACTGTATAGAGCTTCTCCATCTTTGGCTGCAAAGAATATAATCAATCTGATTTCGGTGTTGACCATCTGGTGACTTCCATGTGTAGAGTGTTCTCTTGTGTTGTTGGAAGAGGGTGTTTGCTATGACCAGTGCATTTTCTTGGCAAAACTCTATTAGTCTTTGCCCTGCTTCATTCCGTATTCCAAGGCCAAATTTGCCTGTTACTCCAGGTGTTTCTTGACTTCCTACTTTTGCATTCCAGTCCCCTATAATGAAAAGGACATCTTTTTTGGGTGTTCTAAAAGGTCTTGTAGGTCTTCATAGAACTGTTCAACTTCAGCTTCTTCAGTGTTACTGGCTGGGGCTTAGACTTGGATTACCGTGATATTGAACGGTTTGCCTTGGAAACGAACAGAAATCATTCTGTCATTTTTGAGATTGCATCCAAGTACTGCATTTCGGACTCTTTTGTTGACCATGATGGCTACTCCATTTCTTCTAAGAGATTCTTGTCCACAATAGTAGATATAATGGTCATCTGAGTTTAATTCACCCATTCCAGTCCATTTTAGTTCGCTGATTCCTAGAATGTCGACATTCACTCTTGTCATCTCTTGTTTGACCACTTCCAATTTGCCTTGATTCATGGACCTGACATTCCAGGTTCCTTTGCAATATTGCTTTTTACAGCATCGGGCCTTGTTTCTATCACCAGTCACATCCACAGCTGGGTATTGTTTTTGCTTTGGCTCCATCCCTTCGTTCTTTCTGGAGTTATTTCTCCACTGATCTCCGGTAGCATATTGGGCCCCTACTGACCTGGGGAGTTCCTCTTTCAGTATCCTATCATTTTGCCTTTTCATACTGTTCATGGGGTTCTCAAGGCAAGAATACTGAAGTGGTTTGCCATTCCCTTCTCCAGTGGACCACATTCTGTCAGATCTCTCCACCATGACTCGCCTGTCTTGGGTTGCCCCACAGTCATGGCTTAGTTTCATTGAGTTAGACAAGGCTGTGGTTCTAGTGTGATTAGATTGACTAATTTTCTGTGAGTATGGTTTCAGTGTGTCTGCCCTCTGATGCCCTCTTGCATCTTACTTGGATTTCTCTTACCTTGGGCGTGGGGTATCTCTTCATGGCTGCTCCAGCAAAGCGCAGCCATTGCTCCTTACCTTGGACGAGGGGTATCTCCTCACCGCCGCCCTTCCTGACCTTCAACGTGGGATAGCTCCTCTAGGCCCTCCTGCGCCCACGCAGCCATGGCTCCTTGGACGTGGGGTTGGTCCTCCCGGCTGCTGCCCCTGGCCTCGGGTGTGGGGTAGCTCCTTCCGGCCGCCGCCCCTGACCTCGGACGCGGGGTAACTCCTCTTGGCCGCCACCCTTTGGGCATGGGGTCCTCCTGGCTTCTGCCCCTGACCTCGGACGTGGGGTAGCTCCTCTCGGCCGCGCTTAGTGCGTCAGTCACAGCCCTTAGGACCACCTAACTTAGTTCTTATCAAGGTGCCGATGGAGTCAGAGAGGAATAAATGCCCAAGATCACGCAGCTTTTGTTGACATGTCCCTCGTTTCTCTCTCCTGATTATCAATGTTTCTAATGACCGGGCATCTTTCCCTAGTCTTTGTTTTCTTTCCTTTACCACTCTCTTCTCTCTTTGGTCCCATCAGTGAAGGCCATCCACCTCCACTTGGGACTAGATTGAGGGTATGTCTATTTGGCTTCCCATCCTCCACATTTGGGCATCTGAACTGATCTGCATGGGAAGGGGAATCAGAGTGGGCAGTGCCAGGCTCAGAGGCCACTCTAGGTTCCCAGGACCTGTGCTTCAGAGTGAAGATGAGTGAGAATGAAGGGAGAAATTGCCAGAGTCTGAGCCCATGGAAGTCACTCAATCTCAGGCCTTGATCTAGGGGAACTTGAACAGGAAAGGGAACCAAAGGAGATAGAGGAGGTCTCACCAGTCTTTCCTGGAGCTGCTTTTCCTTACAAGTAGGGCAGCTTTCCCGCAAACTACTTTGCTGCAAGTTGAAGGCTTGGTAAGAAGTGCTGGAAGCTGCAGACTTGCTGAGCAATGGGACCTGTTTCCCTGAGGTGCTATAAAACCAGCCTTCCAGCAGGGGGTGTCCTGCCCCGACAAAATGCGAATCCTCTTTTTCCTGCTGCCCTCCCTGCCAAGGAGAGTGATTTCCCCTGGCACACGATGGGGTTAACCTGTGATCGCAGCTGCAGGGGAGAGGAGTCCCCCAGGGGTCAGAACAACATTTAGAATCTGTTGTCCTGTTTAGGAAAGGTAGAACCATCAGAACCTGAAACCCCTCATCCCCTCAAAAGAAAGACTGTATTATGACCTTGCAGAGAAGAGAGAGAGAGCAGAGTGAAAGCAGCTGGGATTTAACAACAACAACAACAAAAAAAGCAAGGAGATCTAGGACCTGCAAAGGGTGTTTTTGGAAGTATGGTACCAGAAGAGAGACCAAAATTGACTATCAAGGCCTTCCTTGCCAAAGCAGACCATTTGATCACCTGCATTATGACACTGACGTAAACTGATATTTACTCTGAAATTTCTCCACTATTCCTGAGCAGCACCCATTCACTTATCATGTATAGATACCAACCCCTAACTCCAAGGAACTGGGTTATGCAAGGGTTGCTAAGGAACGAGGGGAAATGCAGTAGGTACGGCAGGGGTTGCTTAGTAACCAGAGTCCCTTGTGATGGAGTGGCCAGAGCAGGTCTGGAACAGATGAGGGGTCTGTGGACAGAGTCAGCCCACACCAGAGCCTCCTGAAAGGGTATGTTTGTTGGCCCCTGGACTCAGAGCTGCCAGAGCTTGCCTCTCTTCAGCTCCCTGACTCTCCATACCCCAAAAGTATACCCCAAGTCCCTGAGTGTCCTTGACAGTCCCTTGCTCCAACCATGCCTTCCCCATCTCCCTTAGCAGGAAGCTAATCAAATCCTAGATTCAAGAAGGGACAGTGCTCCTCAGCAAGCAAATGGAATCTCATGCTGGGGGAAGCAGGAGCCTCGTCTCACACTAATGTGGAGCTAGGAAATTGGAGGTTGGAGGGAAAGCGGGTCCCCTAGGCAAGCATCCCTGATGTATTTCCAGTTCACGGGGAACTGGGAATACGTGATTCTCCCATGCCAGTTCTCAGCTTGTGCATAGCTAGGGTGGCACACCTCTTTCCTTTCTGAGTGTTTCCGTGGAGCATGGGTCTCCACACCAGTCTGGCTTGGGGCTGCTTTGACTGGCCTGGGCTTCCCACAGCTGCCCTTCAGATAGCTTCACTTCAGCACAGCCTGGTGGAGTCATCACGCAGGCATTGGGAACCACAGCCAGCTTTCTCAGTCAAGGGTCCCTCGTTCTCTGCTCCCCTGGCACAGACAGGACCCTACTCTGTCCCAGCCACCATGGACATTCACACCCCTCTGCTCTGCCTCTCAATCTGTGCCCCTGGACTAGAGCACCCATCCAGCTACTTCCCTCATCAGACCCCCTTCATCTTCCAGGTCCTGTTTTCTGCAGTCTCCCTAGTGACGGTTCTCCCAGCCTGAGCAGAAAGGAGCCAGGCACCCTGTACTGAGTTGGCCTGACCAAGCACCCCTGGCTTCAGGCCTGGCAGGGATCTCGGGCCCAGAGAGGAAGCAAGTGGAGCTGCCCTCAAGGAGCCCACTGATCCTCTGCTTCCTCCACTGCCTGGCAGGATGCTCCCAGGAAACCCTTTGTGGATCGAATGTTTATACACAAAAGCTTGTTGTTCCAAACAAAGCCCTTTACACAGAACATCTCTGAGAAAGTGTTTGAGACACTGGGATGTTTGCCTCCAAGAAGAGAACTGGGAGATTTAGTTTATGAGTTAGCTTTGAACTGCTTGAATTTAAAAATTTACCATGAGTAGATAATCTTAACTTTTTAAACATTTTGATTGTGAAATATAATAAATACATAAAAGTGTATATGAATGCATACACACACACACACACATATATATACTATATATACACACACAAGACACATGTATCTTTTTTTTCTTGTGGGGGTATATTCTTTTTAAAAAATTTTATTTATTTTTATATTTTTGATTAAACATTTTTATTGAAGTATAACTGATTTGCAGTGTTTCAGGTGTACAGCAAAATGATTCAGTTCCATATATTATTTTTTCAGATTCTTTTCCTTCATTCTTTACTGCTGGCCTTGTCTGTGCGGAGGAGCTGGGCTTTTTTTTTTTAGCCTTGCAGTGCAATATGTGGAACCATGTGGGATCTCAGTTCCTCTTCCAGGGGCTGAATTTGTAGTCCTTCAGTGGAATCACAGAATCTTAACCATTGGACCGCCAGGGAAGTTCCTGTTATAGGTTATTATAAGATATTGAATATCGTTCCCTATGCTGTACAGTAGGTCCTTGTTGTTGATCTATGTTATACACAGTAGTGTGTGTCTGTTAATCCCAAATTCCTTAATTATCCCTCCCTCAAGTCACATATATCATAACTGACACCATAGTCACACAGTGGAACGCAACCAGCACCCCAGGAGCCACAAGATTTGCCCTTCCCCAGTTGTAACCTTCCTTTTACCCGAGGAATATTCACTGTCCTGACTTTTGTGTACTGTTGTTTTCTGTGCAATTTTACCACCTGTTTGCATTCTTAAACAACACAGAGGGGTTTTGACTGCTTTTGAAACTCATGTATATACAATCACATAATAATGGATGATTTTGTGTCTGATTTCTTTCCCTCAAGGATATCTTTTATTTATTTTTTTTTAAGATTCATATATGCTGTTCAGTATGTAGCTTCAGTTCATTAATTTTCATTGCTGTGTAGTATTCTGGTACATAAGTGCAACCCAATTTGTCTACTCTACCATTAATGGACGTTTAGGCTTGGTTCCAGTTTGAGGCTATCACAAAGCGTGTTGCTGTGAACGCTCGTGTGCAGGCTCGTGGTGCACACATGACCACCCTCTTGTGCTGTGAAAGTGCAGAATCAGAGGGCTGTCTGTTCAAATTCCCTGGGCAGCGCCGAACCATTTTCCAAAGTGATTGTGCTTGTATTCTCTCCAGCTTTGACTGAGAGTTTCATTGAATTCTGTTTTTTCAACCATTAGCAGCTCATTAAAATTGATGATTGGTATAATTATTGGTTTGGTATCTTGCATCCTCACCCTACTGGGAAGCACCATGGATGGGGATCAGAGGGCATGGTTCACCAGGGTCATGACGTCTATTGCCTGGTACCTGACACATTGCAGGTGCTCAGTGCTTGTTTATGGACTGAATAGGAAAATAGCCTTGTCTACCGAATTCTGGGTCTCCCATTCTAATTTGCCCCTTTTATAAACAGGAAATTTTCAGAAAAGTTTCCCTGGCCTGAGGCTCACCTGTTGATTTTACACTCTGCTGCTGGCCCTTGTCTGTCTGGAGGAGCTGGGGGTAATAAGTGTTAAGTTTTTGATTCTTTCCCCCAGGGTAGAGTTTAGCAGGGAGCAGGCCAGTCACTGGCCACCATGCTCCAAGCAGTGGCCTGGGTCCCTCAGAGGTTGTTCCATCCTCTGCTGAGCTCTCTGGACAATGTAGCATCAGAGGAAGAAAACAAAAGTGCATCCTGGCCAGTTGGGTAGCCATGGTCACGGCGTCCACTGACCATGGGTGTCCAATGGGTGAGCGCCCCATTGTCCCGTGGGTCCTGACCCCTCACAGGGATCCTTACCACAAAAGGACCTCAGGGCTGCGGGGCAGGGCATGGCTTTGTTGATTTTCAGAGGGGAAAGGAGAATGGTAGCAGGGATCTGGGGCTACCTTGTTCCTTCCATCTCGGCCACAGGATCAGATTCACCATGATTCAGTGTCTGGCAGCAGAACATGGACTAGGCGGTGGCAGAGCTGAAGGGCGAGGGGCTGAGCATGACGGGCACCATGTGCCCCAGGGGATGGCAGAGATCAGGAGCGGCTGGTGGCTACAGTAATAGGCCATGGAGGTGGAAGGACACAGAGAGGAGAACGTGAAGAGCCTTCCCCTCGTTGCTCAGCCCTGGGGGCGAGTGGGGAGGCAGGGACTGGGATGGGGGCTTGGAGGCCCTGGAATGTGGCCTGAGACCATGACTGCTCACGATCTAACTAAGCCCACCTCACTGCTCACGCTGGCACTCTGTAACGGGGCCTGTTGATGGGAGGGCCTCACTCCCACCCAAGCTGGGAGATCTATGGTTGAAGAGAGCTCTAAAGGGATTCCCCCATCCTCATCCCCCAGAGGGCTCCTGGATAGGACTTTCCTCCCCTGAGGACCTTGGCTCCAGAGAGCCTGGCCTGGGCCTCTCCGAGGCACTTACCTTCATTGAGTTTGGTTCTCACAGAGCCTTGACACCATTCCTACTGGAGACGGTATCTAATTAACAAGCTTTGTCTCGACGCCCCTTTCACTGACTGGACTGCTCTGGGAGGGCAAGGCCTGCTCAAGCCATCTCCAGCTCACCCAGCCTTACATGCCACCCTGCTGTGGAGCACTGCGGGGGCATTGACTTCCTGGTGTGCAATGCAGTGGTCAGCCTGTTGGTAGGGAGCACCCTGGGGATCAGTGAGAAGATGGGGGACAGGTGAGAGGCTGCCCCTGGGAGTTGGCAAGAGGTCTGAGGCACTCCCCACTGAGACCTGTAAAAGCAGGCACAAACCACGTGTCCCTGGGAATGTGCCATGATGATCCTTTCTGGCTTTTAAAGCTGGTTCCTATACTCTCTGCTCTCCTTTCTCATGTCTTTTGCATTTATTCATTTAGCAAATATTTTTCAAGGGCTTGCTCTGTGCTAGGCCCTGTTCCATCCTCCGTGGGTAGAGTTGTGGATTAAGTCTCTGCTCTTGGTAAGAGTCAAGAACAGGTGTCCGCTCTCTGCCAACAATTTATGTTTTTCACATCCTTTGGTGGGGACATACATTGGTGATTGTGGTCCTCCTTGGTGACTGTACCTGACACTAAGATTCTCCACCTTTTTTAGACAAGGGATTCTCAGTGTCTCTCAGACGGATCTTGCATTAGACCTGCCCCCAGCCTTGCATAAGCTCAGGCGTTCCAACCCACTACAGTCCACCTAGCCGTCCTGCCACTTGGCTCACCTGGGTCCGTGAGAGACCTTGTAAAATGCCTTGAGGTCCATCTCTGGCTTTGTTATTCTCCTACAACTATGTTCTGTTCACTCGAGGGGTTTGCCCCTTAGCCCCTCTGATAAGCCAGATGGACTATGATGAGGTCACAATTGTTCTGTCATTGTTATCGTCCCCCTCTGCCTATGCACTGGTCAGAGTTTGCCTTCTGCCTCCCTAGTTCTCTGTGCTCTGCCAACACCCTTCTCAGACTGGTCCCTCCTGTGTATCTGCCCTTGGCCAAGTGCCCTTGCCTCCATCCTCAGAGATGACCTGAAATCCGAGCTCCCTGTGGCCTCCCCAGTCTCTTCAGCTTCCTTAATGCCTCCAAAGGCTCATTTGTGAGTCTGTAACTGAGATTTCATTGCTGACAGTCTACTAACCCTCCTGAGTCGTTTTCCCTTTTAGCATCTCGGTTCATGGGATCATGCCTCTTCTCGGAACTGTGTGCAATCTTCCCTCGTGAAGCTGAGCACACTCGATGATGGTCCGCCTTACCTTCTCTGCTGCCCTCCTGTCCTCCAAGGGCTTGATGCTCTACAAACAACTCTGGCTACGGGACAGAAATTGTCCCCCATCATTTCTGACACCACAGAGGTGAAATGCTCACAAAACAAGCTGCTCTGCTTTCAATGGAATGCAATTAAAAAATATGGGGGGGGGGCACTGTATGGTGAGGGGAATTTCTCCTTGCTCATCTTATCCGCGGTCCCGTTTGTGCACCACCCTCAGGCAGACGCCCTTGTCTCCGACTGACTGGGAAATCTCTCGTCTCCTACCCCGCCCACCTCTCCTCCATCCCTTCCCCAAGCATGCACCCTCTTCAGATTCACAGAGCTCCGCAGAGGTGCACAGGGCAAAGTAAGGGACAGAAGGACTTCCCTGGTGGTCCAGTGGTTAAGAATCTGCCTTCCAATGGAGGGAACATAGGTTCAATCCCCGATCAGGGAATTAAGATCCACATGCCTTGAGGCAACTAAGCCTGTGCACAGCAACTATGACCCAACACAGCCAAATAAATAAACAAATATTAAAAAAAAAATAAGGTATGGAAAAGAGTGCAGAGCTTTCTTGACCTCTTCAGGCACCGCTGTTCCCAGATCTCCATGTGTTCACCAACCCAGGAGTTCTCTGAATCCTGACCTTTGTGTTTTTATGAAGCTTCATTGCACAGGCATGATTGATTAAATCATTGACCAATGGCAATTTATTCAACCTCCAATCACTCTCCTCTCCCCAGAGATCAAGGGGATGGGGATGAAAGTTCCAGCCCTCTAATCACATGATTGGTTCCCCTGGCAACCAGCCCCCATCCTTAGGTGTTTTCCAAGTTGCTTATTAACATAAACTCAGGTGTAGTTGAAAGAGATTCGCTATGAAGATCAAGACACCTTTACGACTACTGTCACTTAGGAAAAAGCCATGAAGTCTCCCTGGGGTTGGGACAGTTCCGGGCCGCAGGTTCAGGGCAGGGTGCCACCTGCAGCAGCCTGACTGAGGGCTCAGAAGTTGGGAGTCAGAATTTACCAGTGAACCAAAAGTATGTAAGTCTCTGGGCCAAAGGCTTCAGTCCTTGCAGAGTAGGTTAACAGACCTGGAAGAACTGGGGCCTCAGGGGGTGGTTATGCTGGGAAGATGCAGACAGGCAGGGTAGGACAGAATGGTTCCATGAGAAGGCCAGGCCCAGAGAGGGGACTCGGTGGGGTGTCCCCCAGCCCTTTAGTAGCCAGGGCCAAGGGCAGAATCTTGCCATTGGATCTCCAGCTCCAAGACTGTCTTCCACACTCTGAACGGGCTGAGGCAGGGGAGGACAGTCGCCGGCAAGCCAAGCCAGTGCCCTGCAGGCCTGCAGGGGAGAGACTGAGAGTGGTGCAGGGGGCCTCCCGGGAGAGAGAGGCCGCAGAGAGGAGGTAGACAATAGGAGCCTGACAGCAGAGTCAGGGCTGCTGACCCCTTGCCTCCTGCAGTGAGTGAGGGAAGGTGCTGACTGCCAGGGTAGCAGTGGGGATGGCTGTCATTGAGAAAAGTCCCATGTGCAGGAGGCAGGGATTCAAGAGAGAGAAGGGAACTTGGCTTCCAATAAGGAAATGCTCAGAGAGGGGATTTGTGTGTGTGGCTGTTGGTGTGTATCTCTGGTGGAAAGACCTCAGGGATGGGAAGGGCTGAGGGAGAGGGCAGAAGAAAGGGTAGGGATGCAGAGGGAGGGTCGGCACTTGATCTATGGCCCTTGCCCCTTCTTCTGTCTGGAAAAGCCCAGCCTGGGCTCAAGTTGCCTGTGAGATGAGGCTCCCTCAAGAGCGCTGTGGGATGAGGGAGTGTCCCTAGTGTGGAGACGGCTGTGAGAGGCGGAAGGGCAGAGAGAAGGACCAGCCCTCGTGTCCACCACTCACCTGGCTCTCACCTCGTTGCCTCACAAGGGGACAGGGGCTGCGGGAAAGGCAGCTGCCCGGGTTGGGTGAGAACAGGGGCTGGACTCTTTGGGTCTCTCCATCCATTCCCCCCAGAGTCCTCCTCAGGTCAAGTTTCCAGCCAGAGGCCGTGGATTGTGGATAACCAGACCCAAGTGCTTCCTGAGAATAAACCACCTCAGTATTTATTTGGTTCCCAACAGCCCTTGAGGTGGTATGAGATGCTTTCATCCTGACTAATAAGTGAAAAACAGAAAGCCACCGAGTTTGGCACATCAGAGAGTTCCTGCTGTTCTGCAGATATTTGTGTGCTGGGGGGCCTGGGGAGGAGAAGGCATGAAGCCTGTTTGGGAGGGAAGGCGGAGTGGGGTGGGGTGGGGACTAGTTAGCTTGCAGCTCCTACAGATGTGGGAGGGAGGTCCTCAGGATGGGTCAGACTCTGGCCCTGAGGCTTGGCATAAGTGACTCCACCTGGGAGCATTTTGTCTACCTGGGAGCATTTATACATTTCAGGTTAACCTCTTCCTCTCGGAACCCTTAAGAAAGATCTGGAAAGAACTCTTAGGGCAAAGAGGAATTCTGGGGTGTCCTGAGATGGTCACAGGTGAGGGTTATGATAAACAGGGGTGACGCCCTTCCAGCCTGAGGGTTCTCTGTCTTGTTTGGATGTGGGGCCCCTTGGGAATAAAAAGTGGCATAAGTTGTAGCCTCTGGTCATTTTTCTCTTGTTTTTACCCCAGACTACTGTGGTGGTCGGTCCCTTGTCCCCTATAATGCCACATTCACCCCTGTGCTGACATCCCTGGCTGCCTCTGCCCAGGTCCCACTCGTGGGGCTGAACTTACAGGCAGGAGGCAGCTTGAGGGCCAGTGCCTAGCTGGACAGTCCTGGCGCAGCACTGGAGCAGAAGAGGCAGTCCCTGGCTGGCCTGAGGCAGTGTACCTGGGCTAAAGAGTCCATTACCCGAGTTTTCATGGAGGCTGGGTTCTGTGGGGTGAGGGTAAAAATCTGCTGTGTGGTGCAGATCCTGGGTCAGATTTACCAAGAAGTTGCATGACCCTTTCACCTAAAGGGAATGCTCCTTTTGGTCGATTAAGCAGTGGGCCAAACATTATTTTATTTAAAATACTCCTTTATAGTTTTTTCTTAAAATAGTTTATTTTTGGCTGCACCGGGTTTTCATTGCTGGTGGGGCTCCTCCAGTCGCAGTGCACAGGCTTCTCTTTGCAGTGGCTTCTCTTGCTGCAGAGCACGGGCTCCAGGGCGCAAGATTTGGTAGTTGTGGTTCCTGGACTCTAGACCACAGGCTTTAATAGTTGTAGAGCATGGACTTAGTTGCTCCATGGCATGTGGGCTCTTCCTGGATCAGGGATCAAACTTGTGTCTCCTGCACTGGCAGGCAGGTTATCCCTGAGCCATCAGGAAAGCCCCACTCTTTTATAGTTTTTTTAAAAAAATTTTCCTCCTCATATTCATTTTTATTTCAATCTTTTAGCCACACCATGCAGCATGTGGGATATTATTTCCCCAACCAGGAATCGAACACACGCCCCCTGAATTGGCAGTGCTGAGTTTTAACCACTGGACCAGCAGGGAAGTCCAAAACATTAGTTTATTAACAGAATAAATGAAAGATTGGGAATAGAATAGGAATGGAGGACAGGAGTGATCAAGGAAAAGGTTCAGAACTAAGGCTAGAGGCCATAGTGTGCCCTTGGGCTTCCTTAGGGATGGGACACCATGTGGAGGTCGGGGAGGGACTGGGGGAGCCTTGCTGGATGGGGCTGTTGCGTGTGCCCTGGCTGGACTCCGCTTAGAGTCTCCACTGCCTTAGTCATTGCAAGTCAATAGATGCTGTTCTTCTGCAGGATGGGTCCCTATGAATCCCAGTGAGTAAAATGACTCCCTTTGCTGATCATTTTATCATCAATCTTTGATGTTTTCCAGTTGCTGACGGCTCCAGAGGTTAATCTGTCTAAATACATGTAGCTTGTAAAAGGCAAGGCTGAGATTTTGAATCCACATCTGTCTCTCAACCACCCTCCATGACAAAGTGATGGCCAGGTTCTGTCAGTCCACTTCTCTCTTCAGATCTGTCTTAGTTTGGCTTCTTTTGAAAACAGTGACAAGGGCTTTTGGACAGGAGATGGGAGGAAGCAGGACGAGGGAGTGAGTGATGAGTGATCATGGAAGCAAGGAAAGCCCATACAGGGGTGTGTAGTGATGGGTGTCATTCCTGGCACAGACTCCTTCCCCCCATCACCCCCAACTTTCCAAGGAGAGTGGAGAATGCCTCTCAGACTGGAAGTGTCCACCCTAAGGCTGGTAGGCAGAATGTTTACCCGAGTGTTTCATCTCCTATCCACTGAGGGCTATACCGGGTTTATCAACACTCTCATTCTTCCAATCAGAGGAAGATGCTTTCTGCAGTGTGACAAGTCAAGACCCACAGGCGCAATCCACATACTCATGTCAGAAATCAGGAGGAAGGCAAGAGGGGTGAGTCAGGGCACACAAGTGTCTACCTCCGGTCTCCAGGAAGTAACCATCTGTGGTCTCAAGTATGTTTCAGGGACAAAACACTCAACCATTGCTCCACTGAGGCCCCAGGGAGAAACACAATCTCTCCTCTTCCCCAAATAGCAATTAGTCCACTTCCCCCAAGTGACAGCCTTCAGAAATTTTCACTAGAGGCTTTAGAGCTGCCAGATCTCATATCTGTGGTTAATGGTTTGAGTGGTCCACGTGACTGTCCCATGGGATTCCCAGAAGAAACCAGAGGATTAAAAGGTTGAGGAGATATTTGCAGAGCAGTAATGGAGACGCAGACATTGAGAACAGACTTATGAACATGGCTTGGGCTGTGGGGACGAAGGAGAGGGTGGGATGAATGGAGAGAATTACATGGAAACATATATTATCATGTGTAAAATAGAGTGTCAGTGGGAATTTGCTGTATGACCAGGGAACTCAAACCAGGGCTCAGCAACAACCCAGAGGAGTGGAGTGAGGAGGGAGGTGGGAGGGATGTTCATGTGGGAGGGGACATGGATAAATTTATGGCTGATTCATGTTGGTGTTTGGTAGAAACCAATGCAATACTGTAAAGCAATTATCCTTCAATTAAAATAAATAAATTAAAAAAAAATATGAGGAGGCAGGGAAGGAAGATGAGAAAGGAAGGTCTGAATAAACTCATTACACACAAAGAGAGCTGGGCTGGGGTCTTTCAACAACTGAATGTTGTTGAACAACTTGTCAAAAAAACCCAGAATCGTTTAAATGCAACATTTAATACAGTGAAATTTACATATTAACAATTCCCTTTACTTTTCCCTGAGTAAAAATCAGGACAGTTTAGAATGTGAAGACCTGGCAGGGGAGGAAGACAGAGCTTCCTTTTGTCTCATTTCTGGTGACCCAGCTTCTGGAGACAATGGACAGAAAATGTTGATGGTGAGGCTGGGGCCTTGGTGACCTGATGTGCTCCAGGTGTGGGACTGAGATGGCGGGGGATTGGGGCTAGTACCTGGATACCTTGATAGGAATCCTGACCAGAGCACTGGGCATTTTGGGTCTTGAGTGTCCTGGGTCAGATTTTATCACTTAAAGCACATGGTCCCATTGGCCAATTAAATAGCTTATTGAGAGTACAGCTGGCTCCTTTTAACAGGCACCAGGAAGGAGTATGGGGTGCCAAGCAAAAGAAACCATCACCCCCACCACCCAACTTCAGAACAGACCCCAACTGCCCACATTAGATGGATCTGTGTCTGTCATTCTCCTCTAACTCCTTCCTTCTCTTCCCCAGTCTCCTGACATTCATCATCTAACTCCACGTCAAACATTTCACCCTCCTGCCTTGCTTCACTTGATGGTAGTTAAGAACTGAAGCAGGTGTGGGGAGGTGTGGCTCCCTGAGGATTTACAAAACCCAAGCCACTTGCTTGTCAGAGGCTGTGTTTTTCTTGCCGAATTTGCTGGCTTCTCTCCAGTGCACCTGGTCTCTTATCTTTTCCAAAAGAGGTTGAAACCTGCTTATCACCTGCCTTGGCAACATCTGTACCCCAGAATCAAGGAAAATAGAAAATGTCATACAAAAGATCTGGTTTACCCCACCTTTCCTCTCCTCTGTCATTTTACAGATGAGGAAACAGTCCCATGGACGGTGAGGAGCTTGACAATGTGATGGGCTGTTCAGGAGAAGTGGTCCCTGAATCGGGTTCCTGGTCCTCATTCCGAGCTTATCTCAAGAAAGTCCTGTGCCAGGTAGTCTTGGCCCGTTACCTCTTGCACTGATGTTCCCCAGGAAGTTCTCTTTTCCAGGGCAGCAGCTTCTGGGTTTGAACAGGGAGATGGATGGAAGGTTTGTGTGCCTCCCCCAATAGTCGTGTGTTGGAACTCTCACCCCAGTGTGATGGTGTTTGGAGACTGGACCTTTGGGAGGTAATTTGGGTTAGATGAGGTCACAAAGGTGGGCCCTTCATGCTGGAATTAGTGCTCTTATAAAAGAGATACGAGATCTCTTTTTCTCTCTGCCGTGGGAGGACACAATGAGAAGATGGCCAGCTGCAAGCCAGGAAGGGTGCCCTTACCAGAACCTGGCCAAGCTCACTGTGGGCTGCTCTATCAGAGGTGGTGGGTACAAGGCGGCACTCTGGACTGCTGGGAAGGACATCATCACACTAGACCGTGGAGGCAAAGTCCTCCACGGGGACACCATGCCTAGCTCAAGTGTGGCAGGATTAGTTTTCAATTTTTATATTTTGTCCACAGAATGTGGCATGTGGGATCTCAGTTCCCCGATCAGGGATGGAACCTGAGCCCTCTGCATTGAAGCTAGGAGTCTTAATCACTGGACCACCAGGGAAGTCCCCAGTGTGGCAAGATTTTATAAGAAATCACTTTTTCTGGCTTTACAGATAGCAGGTAAGACAAAACAAATTTCCTTTATCATCCAGGTGAGTCACCAAGTACAAAGAAATGCTTTGGAGACAAGAAAATCCATATAGTTTCTCTTTTTTTCCTTTCTAAGAGTGAAGTCCAAACTCTACTCTTTGAAACTCTTCCTTGAAAATCCTAAAATTCCACATAGGAACTCATTCCTCCCAATTTAACTTCTGATCTCCCTGAGATGATACACTTCAGTCTGTTATTAGTCACCTTCAAGTGTGAATCGGCTTCTGATCCTTCTGTGAAAGCAGGTAGTGTTGGGGAGAGGTAAGGGGTTAGGGACCTGATGTAGGCCATCTCAACCTAGCTCAGCTCGATTCCAGGTGGGCGAGTGTTGGTTTTGAAAGGGACTAGGCATTTCAAAGAACCCTAGTGCCCTCCCTGTTGGACTGTGAACCTGAACAGTACAAAAGCCAAGATGCTGGGTATGAAAGGCCGAAGAGAAAGATGCAGACACAGGGCAGAGAAAGACCGGAGTGGACCAGCAGAGGTCTGTGTTTGTTTTGTTATCAAAGGTTCTGGGATAATACACAGGTATCTGGGCAGAGAGGAGAGAGCGTCTCCAGCTGTATCAGCTCGTATCTTAGCAGGGAGAACCCATGTCCCGTCATGTGGGGAGGATGGAGGGGTGCAACCCAGGAGAAGTGGGGTGGGCAGGGACGCTATCTGTGGACCCTAAGAAGGGCAAAGTTGTTCTCTATCTCAACCGTACTCTCCTGACTTGCAGGGTTTTTTTTTTCCCTAACATTTATTTATTTAGCTACACCAGGTCTTAGTTGAGGCACACAGAATCTTTAGTTTTGGCACGTGGGATCTAGTTTCCTGACCAGGGGTCGAAGCCAGGGCCCCTGCATTGGGAGTGAACAGTTTTAGCCACTGGACCGCAGGGAAGTCCCCTGACTTGTAGTCTTTACTGATGCAGCCAGAAACCTGGAGCTGCCATCCTCTGTGGCTGGAGAGTAGACAAGGATGGTGGCACGGCCATTACAGAGCCAGGCTCCCCAGGCCAGTGAAACGGCTGAGAAACTGCGTCTTCAGGAGGGGACTGTCTCCTGACCCCCTAAGAGGAGCTTATTTCCCAGGAGTGTTCCTGTGAGTTAATTTCCAAGGCCAGCATAGTTTCTCCACAGATCCTTTTTATTGCCATGGAGACAGTCTGCACAGCTCTGTCCAATGAAAAGTCTGAGCAGCAGGCACCATGACAACCTGTGGGGGCTGGAAGGAGAGCTCCAAAGTACCTCACAGACCAGAGCAAGGACAGAGGCCTGGGGACATTATGATTGTCACAAGTGTGGTTGATGAAAGGAGATGGCCTGACTATTCACTGCCTTCTCTGTGAGCAGTGAGCGAGGGATGGGTGTGATGGTGGGCCTGTGGCTGGTGGTGTTGAGGTTTGGGGCTACCGAAGGCAGTCAGAATCATTCTTTTATTGACTCCATGCTGTGTTTATCCCCAGCCAGGCAAGTTCATATGTGTCTGAAGCTGTAACAAAGCCAGACCAGAGCAGATCTGTCTGGCTGTGGGTGGGGGGTGGGGGTGAGAAGGAGGAAACAGCTTTCTCACCCTAGGAGACATCTAGGGTGAGATCTAGGAGACATCTCCACCCTAGGAGATGTCTCAGGGCTAAACAAGTGCTTCTCTGTAGAAACTACCCCATCCCGCCCAACAGGGTGGAGACAGCTTGCTGCCAGGTTGACATGAAGCTCTCGGATTCCCGTGTTGGGGCATCCTGGCTTTGCTGATGGTGAGATGTTTGTGGTATGAGGCCTGAGGCCTGAGGCCGGCCCTCCCCTCCCTGCTTGTCCTCGGCACTTGCCTGATGCCTGCTGAAGCCTGCCAGACACATGGGGGTCCCATGACCTCTGTGTTCAGCCCGGAGCTGGCTACTTTTCTGAACAAGCTCAGAAGCCTTGCCCATCTCCTTCCTTCCTTCCTCCCAGGCTCTCTCTCCATTCTGTCTGTCCCCTGGCCCTGGGCTTCCTCACTCCCAGCCCAGCACTCTTACTCCCATATTCCATGGTTGGGTTATTCAGAGAATCAGCTTGTGTCTCTACACCAGGCCTCATCCCGAAGGGCTGGGAGGAGCAGAGTGGTCCTGAGATCTCTCTGCTCCTGGAGGGGATAAGGAAAGTCACAGACATGACTTAAGGGCTGCTTGTCCTACTGGGAGCTATCCTTGTGAAGGCTACATCTTAGGGGATAGACAGCAGATGGTCTCTAAGAGCAACTGTTAGGACTAAACTCATAACCAAATTTTGATAGTAGATGCAAGTTACATGACTCCAGTTCTGGAGGGTCAAGCTCTGCGTGACTCATTTTTCTCATGTGCAAAATGGGTATAAACTTGTAAGGCTGGGATGAGAATTAGATGAATTAACACTAGGGCCTGGTTTATGGTAGGTTGCAGCTGTTATTTTGATTCTTATTACCAAGTCCTCATACAGTGCTTGGGAACATGACTTGTTCAGTCACTAAGTCATGTCCAACTCTTTGCAACCCCGTGGACTGCAGCACACCAGGCTTCCCTGTCCTCTGTCTTCTGGAGTTTGCTCAAACTTGTGTCCATTGAGTCAGTGATGCCATCCAACCATCTCATCCTCTGTCATCCCCTTCTCCTTCTGCCTTTCTCTGTAGATGCTTCCGCATCTGTCCAGCAGGGGCTTTGCTTCTTTCCATCAACTCTAGTGCTGAGGAGCAGCCCCTGGCCTACTCTTCCACTGTGTAGGAAGTGGCTATCTTATCTGGAGAGTGGCTATCTCACCCCGGAGCAATTCATCTGCATCTCCCGGGGATCCCCAGCTGGTGGGATCAGCACCTCCACCCATCTTGGATAAGAGAGCATCTCCCTCAGCCAGTCTTTATGGTTGATGGCATTACCTTTCTCTCTCATGGCATCTTCCATCTTCTATCCACCAAGCACAGATCACAAGCTTCTAACTGCCCACCATAAGCCCTGTATACTCTCACATAACCAAAGGATCAGTTCTGCGTTCAGCACTCTGATCTGACTCCTGTATGGCCTTGCTTCTTTGCTCATCACCTCACTTAGCACGAGTACATACCTCCATTCCTTCCAGCCCTCAGCTGACCCACTTAGCCTGCAGTGGTTCTTCCGAACCATTCCATGAGACAGGTCTCAGTCAATTCACCCAGAATTTGTCATCAGAAGCTTCTTTTCCTGGCTCATCACTGTTTGGTGCAACCCATCACTGTACCTATGTGATGTCTTTCGCCCCTCCTCATGTCAAAACCTGCTCTTAGGAGGTTTTGCAAACTCATTCATCTGATGGGTGAAAGTGACTATTAGGACTTAGTCATTCTGACAGTTACAAGGCTTCCAGGTAGCCATCCTTAATGCGTCATGTCAATTAACTGCATGCTCGTAGATTCAATAAACATACCTTCATGGCATGCTCCAGTGGATGCTGCTGTAATTATCCTGATAACCATTTACGAGCACCTACTATGTCTCAGGAGAGATAACTGACCATAGTCGAGCGAAATGGTCAACATCTGTACTGGGTCTCTACCCCATTCATTTTGCCAAAAAGTCCAGAAGGACCAAGAATTTATATGTAAAGTAATGTAACTTGTGTTGAGACTTATGGACAAGAATACACTTTATAGCCCCATGTACAATAGCAAAAGGCAGGAAACCACCTAAATGCCCCTCAACACAACATCATTAACAGGGGAGGATTAAATAAATTATGGTATATCCATTTATGGACTGCTCTGTTTTTGGTTTTTTTTTTTTTAAAAAGGGCATAGATTTGTAACTACCGATAATGGAACAATCTCCAAGGTAACAATGAAAAGGGGAAAAATCAAGTGTGCAGCACAGTGTATAGAGTGTGCTACTGTGTGTGCAGTGAGGGCAAATCCATAGGGGGTTGTATGCAGAGACTACTTTTGGAAGGAGAAGAAAGTTGACAAGAGCAGCTGGTTCGGGGAATGGGACTGCTGATCCAGGTAGCAGAATGGCTTACTTTTTATCCTTTAATGGAGTTTGGATTGTTTTTATTCCTTACCACATTCAGGTATTATTTCTGAGTTTCAAAAGCTTAAGAAATGAGCAGATGCTATGGAATTAGACACACTTGGATTGAAGTTGAGTTTCTATCAGTTTCTACCTGCGTGGTCTTGACTGTGTTACTTACCCTCATTTAGTCTCTGCCTCTGCAGAATGGGAAGTAATAGCACCCACCTCTTGGGTGGTGGTGAGGATTAAGGGGGAGCGTGCCCGGGAAGTTCTCAGCACAGTGCCTGGCACAAAGCAAGCCATCAGTCATCAGGCCCTTTACATAATCATCTCTAATTATCATTCTGGGTCCAGTACTATTCAACAAATCTGTGTCCTGTGCATCAGGCACCCAGCAAAGTCTGGCGATACAAAAGCAGTGGGAGAATCAGGCCGTGGAAAACCAACCATAGCAATCCTAGAAATTTCAGAGGAAAGCATGTTGAACTTTGCCTGAGGGGCAGAGGGCAGGGGTCCCGGAAGGGTTCCCTAAAGTGACATCTGTGGTGGGGTTTCAAAGGATGAGAAGGAGCAGCTCCAGCAGAGATGCCACATGAGGAAAGGTACAGGTGTGGGGGCTGGGGCCCTGGTCCCTGCCACAGGAGCGCATTAGTGTGAGGGAGAGAGTTGGGGCAGCACCCTCAGATAGAAACCGTGCTGGAGAGAGGCAGAGCACCAGTTCCTCTCAACAGCAGTGCCTCACTCCCTCCTTTTCCCTGTGGTCACCTGCTTGAGATCCTAATGTTTTTCCAGTTGCTGCGGTGCAGTCTGGGGCAAAAGTACCAGGAGTCTTTATGCAAATGTGCTCTGGGGACTCCTCTTCTAGCCCCGGCCCTCGGAAGTGGCAGAGACACCTGTTCTTCAGGGCAGGCGTGTTTCTATTCCACATGCTCCTAATACTGCAGTCAGTTACCTCTAGACATTTTTCTCCTCTGAATGATTCACACCAAGGGCTTGTATGGATGTTGTTTTCTCTATCAATTATATATCTGCCTATAAAATAAAGATACATTTCTCCCTTTCTGGATAAGCAGGGAAGGACCAATTCAGGGAACCTCGACTGAACCAGACACTCTGGAAAGAGGAAGAGCTGGAACAGCCAATGGCTCTGGTGGTCATCCTACAACCAGAAAAGACAGACCACTGTGCGCTGTCAGATGACAACTTGGCCACGCCCGGAGAGGAGCAGAGAGTGCAGCCTCCCTCCCTGTCTCCTGGGTGACAAAGTCTCCGGATGACCCCACCAACAATGAGATGAAAATGAAGAGCCCTGCAGCATAATGAGTGTGATAAAAATAGGAACTTGCTGAGTAAAGGGCAGGCCACAGTGGAGGCGTGGGAGGAGGGGGAACCCTGCCCGGAGCAGGTGGACAGGGCCCCTCGGCCTGACGCCCTGCTCTGTCGCTGTGACTCAGACAGACCAAGGCTGGTAGAGGGGGTGGCAGGGAAGCCAGAGAAGGACTGAAGAGTGGGCTTACTTGAATGTCCCAAGCAGACTCTGTCCTGGTCACTGTGACTCTGATCTCCACAGGGGGTGGACAAGGTGTGGCCAACACACACGCTGATGGGGGTTGGGAAATTCCTGCCCGTGTCTTGAACCTCTTGCCTGCCAATAAGCATCAGAAAATGCATTAAGAGTTAATGTGTCAATTTTTCTTAAAACATTGCGCCTCTTGTCTGTAGTATAGAGTGGAAGAAGCCTGCTAACTGTGCCTCCTTCCCTTCTTCTTTCCCTTCCTTTCTTCTCTCTTCGGTTGGCAGCTTGGAGTGTCTGCCAGCAGAGGCAGCCGTTCCTACAGAAGGAAGGCTCTAGGTGAGCAGGGACAGCTGCCTGTGACGCCTTCTAGCACCTTGCCCCCCTGCAGTCTTGCTTTTTTAAGTTATCTTCTAAAAAATTAAAATTTATTTTGATATTCAGCCATGAGAAAGGAAGATATCCTCCATTTGTGACAATGTGGATGGACTCTGAGTATTTTATGCTAAGCGAGATAAGTCCGGCAGAGACAGGTACTACATAACATCACTTACATGTGACATCTAAGACAGTTAAACCAGGAAAAAAAAAACAGAGAGTAAATGGTGGTGACCAGGGGATGGGGGATGCTAAGGGTGAGGGTGGGTTTTTATTTTAATTTTGGCTGCACTAAGTCTTTGTCGGTGCCTGGGCTTATTTCTAGTCGCGGCGAACAGCGGCTACTCTCTAGCTGTGGTGCTCCAGCTTCTCATTTCGGTGGCTTCTCTTGTTGTGGAGCACAGGCTTAGTTGCTCAGAGGCACATGGGATCTTCCTGGACTAGAGATCGAACTCATGTCTCCTGCATTGGCAGATGGATTCTTTACCACTGAGCCAACAGGGAAGCCCCAGGGTGAGGGTATTTACGGGTACAAACTCGAAACAGCTAGTAAACAAGCCATAAAGATCTAATACACAGTATAAGGAATAGACAATATGATATTATAATACTATAAATATGTAATGTGATCATTAGTGCTACATCGCAGTCATGTTACAATATATAAACGCATCAGAGTAGTACAGTGCACACCTTACACCTGCAATTTTACATGTCAAATTCATTTTAAAAATTCACAAAAATTATTTTTTGAGTAATACATGCTTATAGTACAAAATTCAGAAGGAAAAAAAAAGTATACAATAAGATAATTTCCCTCTATCCTGCTCCCTGACCCAAGCCGCCACTTCCTAGAGGCACCACCGTTAGCAGGTTCTGTGCAGCTTTCCAGAGCTGTTAGCATGCATAAGTGCATGCCCCCCAATCTCCCCAACTTGCAAATTTTTTTTATGTAAGTGCTAAATACTGTATCAGAGTCCTGACAGAAAACAGGTGGTGCACATAGATATGAGTCATTTGAGTTGAGTTTATCGAACGGCCTGCTTATAAAAGTGTGGGCAGGACCTAGGAGAAGCCCAAGGAGATGCAGTAACCAGGGTCAGCAACAGTTGAGCTGGGGGACTCAGGGTGAATGACAAAGCCAGCTGGAGCAACCCAGGGAGGAGGCAGGGCCTAAAGACCTGGCTCTCTTCCCTCCCTGTGCCCCGAGGGCTGAACCCAACCTGCGCCAGAGACCAAGGGAGTCTGCCCATGTAGTTTACAGAGGTCACTCTGTAGAAAGGGGGCAGAGGGGTGGGAGGGGGGGATGGGTGAGGAGGGCAAGCGGCGCTGTGACATGGGCACGTGCACCCAGCCCCTCCACCTGAACTTGACAGTCCACGCGTATACCTAGCCTCATTCTTTCTGCTGGCCTAGCGCATTCTACAGTATTCTTGTTCTGGAACACTATACCATATATATAATATATATAATAATATATACCACATATAATGCATCTCTGTAAATATAAATACCTATGGTATATAGAAATTTAATATTGTATATTGTAATATTATAATGTATAGTTATATAAATATAGAGGTATATATAAATTATATAAATAATTATATCTATTTGTATACCTCTATATGTATATATGACTTTATATATATATAATCCCTCACTGATGGACTTTGAAGATTGTTTCCAGTCTTCTGCAAACAATGCTGCAAGGCATAGCCTTTTACTCAGTCATTTCACATGGCAAGAATACATAGAGAATAAATTCTAGGAGAGAGACTGCTGGATTAAAGAGCGTGTGCTTTTGAAATGTTGATGGATACTGGCACATCACCCTGCAGAGCGTCTGTACCAACTTACACTCATATCAGCAACGTGTGCGATGCCTGTGCAGTGTCTGAACATCTGGGTTATCGAGATGTGAATAAACCTATTAGAGCACCTTTCTGTCAGTGTCTGTAACTTCACAAAACGCGAACTTCTCTTTTTTGGGGAAATTATGAAAATACACATTTCCCTCTTGTTTTCTGTCATTTCTTTCAAGTTTACTCAGCAGCGATAAAATTCCTCCACCCACGCGAATGGAATTCTGCTCCTTCTTTGGGTACAAAATTGTGTCACTTAGAGTCACAAATAGCAGCCTCAGCTTAGAAAAGTTTCTAGTTTATCTTTCTGTGTGTAAACAAACCAACTACATATATGTATATGTATACACACACATATATAAAATAAAAGGCATCTAGGAGACAGGTAAGGAAACTATATATGTGTCTGGAGGCACCAGGGGACTCCAGAGGATCACCATTAACCCCACTAGGTATGACAGCATCGCTGTGATTGCAAGAAAGTGCCCCAGTTCTCTGCAGGAGCAGCCTTAAGTATCCACAGAAGTGGATGGAATCCCCGAAGTCTGCAATCTACCCCAAAACACCTTAGGAAAAACAGTGAGGCAAATGTACAAATCTTAAATAGTCATTAAGGTGATGGATCTTTTTGTATGCTCAAACATCCTCATAATAAAAAAATTTTTAAGTATCCAACCAAGATAATAATCAACACTTCACACTATGAGACTTCTCCTTCTCCTCCTGCTCTCCCACCTCCTCTGGCTTCTGCCTCCACCTCCCCCCACACTACCCCCGGATCCGGTGGTCACCGGTACACCAACGATTGAGTCTCTTCACTCTCCTCCTGGTCTTCTTGGGAAGCTCTTACAATGGCTCCAGCCTGGTTTCCCCTCTGCTGAGTGGCAAACACTCCACGGAAAATCCTCGACCCTCCAAAAAAAAACCCTGGCAATGCAGGTCCCCTGTCCTGTGGCCACAGGCAGCTTCCATTTTCTCAGGCCCAGGCTAGACAGGAGTCTCAGATCCCCTCCAACTGCAGAGATGCACAGCAGGCTCTCCAGTGTCCCCTGGAAACCTGCTCTCAATACGTTTACATTGGAAAGGAGCTTTCTATTCTCTCCCTGGAGATGAGGGAGTGAGAAAATATCAGCATTCTCCAAGGAAATCTCATAAATCCTCAGGTAATACACTTTCCTCCCACCTTGATATTAAATATATCTTAGTTATTATTAAACATTTACTTTCCACTACATACATTTAGAGTTTTGTCCATATTTATATAGTTGGATTTACTACATTTAACTCAATTTGTTTATAATTGTGCTGCTGCTTCTGCTGCTAAGTCGCTTCAGTCATGTCCCACTCTGTGCGACCCCATAGATGGCAGCCCACCAGGCTCCTCTGTCCCTGGGATTCTCCAGGCAAGAACACTGGAGTGGGTTGCCATTTCCTTCTCCATAATTGTGCTAGAAGAATCTTATTTTATTACCTATTGCTACAGTAGCTTAAAACAGCCAATATTTATTCTCTCATACAGTTTCTGAGGATCAGGAATCTAGGACTGTCTTAGTGGATGGCTCAGGATCTTCCATGAGGTTGCAGTAGAGAAGCTGGCCAGGACTGGGCTTGACTGGGGCTGGTGGATCCACCTCCAGAAGTTTCACTTATGTGGCTGAGCCTCAGTTTCTCACCAATCAGGCCTCTCCACAGGTCTATTCAAGACAAGCAACTGCTTTTCTCTTGAGCGGGTGATCTGAGGGTGCAAGGAAGAAGCCATGATCTTGATCTTTCATGGCCAAGCCTTGAAAGTGGCATGCCATGGCTCCTGCCATATTGAAGCTGCAGAAATGCATCTTGGGGGGCTCCAAGGAACTCCAGTTTTTTATGTCTCAGTGCAGAAAGAATTCAGCAAGAGGCAGAGTCATAGATAAGAAGTGGCTTATTAGAATAGGACACTTGTGAGCTTTACAGGCAGGTGGGCAAGGGAGTGCCACACCCAGAGCTTAATGGGCTACAGTTTTACAATCAAAGGAAGAGTGGAGAGGTAGAGAAGATCACCTTCTTCCTGATTTTTTTTGAGTAGATATCCTCTTTGCATCATCAGCTTTTCCTCCATGTTGGGTGGGGGAGTTTTCTTGTCCCTACATGGTCAAACTAGGACTGTCATGGTGCAATGGAAATGAGCAAAAAGGCAGTAACATATATTAAAATATGGCAAACTGTCTCAGGTTTCAGTATAAGGTTACATTTTCCTTGAGTTTTGTTTTTAGTGAGCACAGAGGAGCATGTCCTAGGAATCATAAACTTACCTCACTGGGTGGGATGTGGGTCTCAGTCCACCGTTCTTTAATTATTCTGGAGCATGTCTTCATGCTTCTGTTGCGTGGTTTTGCTGATAAGAAAGTCTGCTTGGTTCTGTGGTTAAACAAACCTGCTTTCTTGAGTGCTCTTTAACTTACAGGGTCTACCATGCTTTTTCCTCTGCTTACGATCCCTTAGTGGGACTAACGATTTAATCACCTGCTTTTTCTCCCTTTACTCTATCCCTATCTGTATGCTGTTGGTCCTGTGGTTCAACAATGACACATGTGGAAAAGCACAAGGATGTGATGCCAAGAGGCAGGGGCCATTGGGGTCATCTGGAAGGCTGCCCACCATGCTTACTGACATCATCTTGCACGTGTCTTAGCTGTCAGTGTCCACTTTGTCTTGTGGACTCGTGACCCACAGAGTTACATTCTGTGGGGGAGAATCCCGCCAAGGTTTTCAGTGTGGCCCTTGGTCACTGGGTACCAGCACTCAGTGGAACCTGCCTGTGTCTTCCGGAGGTCATCTTGATAATAGCACCGGCACTCTCTGCAGTGAGTCTGGGCCAGAGAATAAATCTTCCTCACGGACCCTGTTCTGCGTTCCTAATTTCCCTCCGTAGTGCCCAGTGCTCTTCCGTGTCATTACCATTGAATCTCTTATAAAAAGAAGACCCAGGGTGGCCTGGCATGTCCAGACATGACTGAATCCTAGTAAAGATTAGGCTCAAGTAGGTACTTCTGACTGCTCCTTGGCAACCCCCCAGCACACAAATAAGGAGCTCTGTCTGCAGGGATCAGGGTGATAAATGGGGACAAGGCAGGAGTGGATTTGTGCTCAGGTTGGGACTTAGGGCATCCATCTCCCTGTCACAGGAGAAGTGAATCCTAACACAAGGCTTCTTCCACGGCGGGGAAGAGGAGAGACCAAAAGCAAAGGTATAGAGGGTACACCCTTCCCCTCGCAGAAGACTAGTGAGTCTGTGAATTCAGTTGTCCTGTAGCACCAGGGACCCAACTCTGTAAGAGAAGGAAAGGGAGGGGGAAAGGGAAATTTCTTCTTGAATCTGGGAAGAAACTCTCCATTTGGCACTTTTACAAAAACAAACTTTATTTGCACATAGTTTCTTTCTTTCTTTCTTTCTTTTTTCACATAGTTTCTTGTAGATTAGTTTTGCTGGAGATTTTTTTTTTTTTAAGTGAGCTTCTAGACCATCAAGGTTGTGAACTAGGTTCAGAACTGAGATGGCCCCTGAGGTATTTACCCCAGGGAGTGGCAATACTGTGCTGGAGCAGGTTTTACGGCCACAGCTCACGGCTTGGGGGATCTCAGTTCACAGGCCAAGGACTGAACCCGGGCCACCACAGTGAAAGCCTAGAGTCCTAACCACTAGGCTACCAGGGAACTCTGTAGCAGGTTGTTTTTTTTTTTTTTTTTTGGCTGCATTGGGTCTTCGATGCTGCGCACGGACTTTCTCTAGTTGCAGAGAGCGACGGCTTCTCCTTGCAGTGGCTTCTCTAGTTGCAGAACAAGGGCTCAAGGGCGTGCAGGCTCGGTAGTTGCAGTTTGTAGGTTCTGAAGAGCAGGCTCAGTAGTTGTGGCGCACAGGCTTAGTTCCCTTGTGACACGTGGGATCTTGCCGGACCAGGGATCGAACCCTTGTGGTCTGCATTGGCAGGTGGATTCTTAACCACTGGACCACCAGGAAAGTCCGCTAGCAGGTCTTTATCTTAGTAATCAATAATAACAGCTGTTTACCAAAGGCTAACCATGTATTATAGAGTTGGACATACCAAAGGTTAACTATAACCATATAGAGTTGGACTATAAAAAAAAGCTGAGCACCAAAGAATTGATGCTTTTGAACTGTGGTGTTGGAGAAGATTCTTGAGAGTCCCTTGGACTTCAAGGAGATCCAACCAGTCCATCCTAGAGGAAATCAGTCCTGAATATTCATTGGAAGGACTGATGCTGAAGCTGAAACTCAAAAACTTTGGCCACCTGATACGAAGAACTGACTCATTGGAAAAGACCCTGATGCTGGGAAAGATTGAAGGCAGGAGGAGAAGGGGATGACAGAGGATGAGATGGTTGGATGGCATTACCAACTCGATGGACATAAATTTGAGCAAGCTCCAGGAGTTGGTGATGGTCAGGGAGGCCTAGAATGCTACAGTCTGCTGCTGCTACTGCTAAGTCTCTTCAGACGTGTCCGACTCTGTGCGACCCCATAGACGGCAGCCCACCAGGCTCCCCCGTCCCTGGGATTCTCCAGGCAAGAACACTGGAGTGGGTTGCCATTTGCTTCTCCAATGCATGAAAAGGAAAAGTGAAAGTGAAGTCGCTCAGTCATGTCCGACTCTTAGCGACCGCATGGACTGCAGCCTACCAGGCTCCTCCGTCCAGGGGATTTTCCAGGCAAGAGTACTGGAGTGGGGCACCATTGCCTTCTCTATGCTGCAGTCTATGGGGTTGCAAAGAGTCGGACATGACTGAGCGACTGAACTGACTGAACCATGTCCAGGCACTGTCATCTAAGTTAGCCTTTCCCCAAACTCAGAGAGGTGGTGTCACTTTATTCTACGGGTGAAGAAACAGGCTTGGAGAGGGAACATCTTGCTAAGTTATTCCTAAAACCAGGTGGAAGGTTGATACCCAGATGAGAGGAAGCGCATCCTAACTGCTGTGCTAAATTTTCTCCCAGGCTGCCGGAGATGGATTTTACCAGTGCTTGTCATTTTCTCACAGACCATTATCCATTGTCTGTGCTCAGCAACATCTTTCATGTGGTCACACTCTCTGGTCAGAAAAGAAAGCACAACCTGAACGGACTCACCACTTTTCAGATCATTGGTCTTTCCTGCCTTGTCCTTCACTAACGGTGCATTTGTCCCTGTGCAGGTTAACAATGCTGTGATGGTGTGGTTTCCAAGCATGTTACTCCCCTGGAGGTCATGGCTGACGTCAAAAGAATAGATGAGCTTTCTCTTTCAACCTTTTTGAGGCACCGTTCCAAGTCTTTTCTCTTCAAACAGCATTGAGCTGGATTAAAAAAAAAAAACTGATCTGACACATCTCATTTTTCTTTTTTTTATTGCATTTATTATTCATTTATTTTTGGTTGTGCTGGGTCTTTGTTGCTGCTTGAGGGCTTTCTCTAGTTGCAGTGAGTGAGGCTACTCTTTGTTGAGGTGCTCAGGCTTCTCAGTGCAGTGGCTTCTCTTGTTGAGGAGCACAGGCTCTAGAGTGCAGACTCAGTAGTTGTGGTGAATGGGCTTAGTTGCTCTGTGGCATGTGGAATCTTCCCGGACCAGGGATTGAATCCATGCCCCCGGATTTCTATCCATTGTACCAACAGGGAAGTCCTGACACACCTCATTTTTAAATAGTTGACTTCAGTTTGCATTTTTTTGCAATCCCTGATGTATTTGGATGTTCTTTTTACCTTTACCAAGGTTTTTTCTCCCATGTTTTTTTTTTTTTTCTTTTCTCCATTCCTGCCTTTTGTTGGATTAATAAAGTTTTCTTGGTTCTTCCATTAATCAGAAGTAGTAACTTCTATTTCTATACCCATTTGTTGTGGCTAGGTTAAAACCATGCATACTTAATTATACTTTTCTATATAAGTCAAAAGTTAATGAAACTGGTGATTCTTCTCCTCCACTAAAGATATAGCATGCTTTAATTTCCCCCTGCAATCTTTCTTCCTAACTTCCACATCATAGTTGTCTAGTATTTAAATTCTTGTATGCTTTTAACCTCTCAATATAACTTTATAATTTACCATCAATCAAAGATTAGATTTGCTGACGTGTTTTGTTGCTATTTTGGCCCACTACTGCCTCTTGCATTCTATTCCTCCTCTCTGATTCATTTTCTTTTTTGCTGAAGTAATACTTCTGAAGTTCTTTCAAGTCATTCTTTCTCTCTGATAGTCTGTAATTGCACTCTGATGTCTCCAGCAGAGGTGAGGATTTGTCTTTAATCATGTTGTTTGATATTTTGTGTATTCCTTCATTTCTGGAAACACTCAGCCATATTTCTCCACAGGACAATGTCTTAGAAGTGTCTAGAGATGGGGACAACGTTGCAGAAGACAGTCATAGAAAGGTCTCTGTGGAGGGGATATGGAGCCAAGATATAAATGACAAGGAAGGCTCAGCCCTGGTGAGAGAAAGTTCCAGGCAGAAAGAAGGGGTGATGCATGGGCTCGGTGGGATTCAGGAATGAACGAAGGCCCATGGGATGGGGGCAGGGTGAGTGAGGGGGCTGGTGGCAGGAGATTCGACTGGATCAGAGAGGGAGGCAGGAGTCAGTGGGGTAAGTGTTCCTGGGCGCTTCAGAGAGTTGGTGTTGAGAGATGAAGGCTTTCTGTGTGGGCTTTTGTGGTAGAGACACACATTTGTTCACCAAAATCCCCTGATTCTTTTTTTCTTTCAGGCTGTCAGGAATATTATCTGCTGTGCCATTGGGTGTGGTTGTGTGACATAGTTATAAAGCCAGAATGGGAGCAGAAGTCATGTCACTACTGCCTGTCCTGGCCTGTAAAACATGCCCACAAGTTCTCCTCTTGCTCCTTTTTTCACATGTGGTTGACTGAGATGGGAACAACCGCAAGAGTGGTGAAAGCCTTGTGTTGAAGATGGCAGAGTGGCCACTAGTTTGGGTTCATGAATGACTTCATGGGGCAGAACGCCCACCCCCAGCCTTACCGCAGCCTTTCAGACCTGGAACTGCCTTGGAGTGCAACATGTGAAGAAAAATCAACACCCTGTTCTCCTAACCATGGAAAGCTGGTCATTGCAGCACAGCCCAACTAATACTGCCAGGAGGACCTTGGCAATGAAACCTGAAGTCCCGTGGGTCACAGGGGAGAGAACAGGATCTTTAGGGTAATCTGAAAGTATACAGATTAATAATGTGAGAGATGGAATGACTTGTTGAGGGACTCTGACTCCAAGCCCACTGAAGCAATCATGGCCCAGAGAAATTAGCCGCTCTTTCCAAAGATACTCAGTGGTAAAGGCCAGATTATAAACCAGAATTCCTAGTCCAGAGTTGTTTCCTTTGGGATTGCAGGAAGGAAGGTGGGGAGACTTGGAGGAGCGGGGGTGAGAGAATCTCTTAGATTCATTGGCCACCTGAGGGCTATGCTTTTCACTGGTGCCTTTAGGACACCTCAGCAAAAACAGCTCAGCTGCCCCTCTCACTCTCTGGACAAGTTTGCTCAGCCTTCCTGTGGCTGAGGGTACTCAAATCCTCACGGTGATGCTTTGGACTCTGGGTCAGGTTAGGGTCTCAACAGGAAGTGGGTAATAACTCAAACTGGGTAATTGGAAACAGTCCTTTTATTAAACAACCCTCAAAGGTGTAAGGAGTTTAGAAAATCCACTAGGATGGAGCAGTGCCCTGGAACCATTGTCTCCTCTAAGGGGTGTATTTGTTGGTGTGGTAAAAAGGTACTGCAAAGTGAGTGGCTTAAAATAGCACAAATGTATTCTCTTACATTTCTAGGGGGTCAAAAGTGTGAAATGGACCTCACTGGGCTAAAGTCAAGGCGTTAATGGGGCTGGGGTCCTTTCAGGAAGCTCCATGACTTTTGCACATTCTTTGGCTCACAACCCCCTTCCATCTTCAATGCCAGTGATGGCTGGTCGAGTCTTTCCAACGATACCATTTCCCCACTTCTGGCTATTCTGCTTCTCTCTCAGACATTTAAAGGATCCTTGTGATCACACTGGGCCAACATAGATAATCCAGGATAACCTTATTTTAAAGCCAAATCATTAGCAATCTTAATTTCACCTGCAACCTTACTCCTCCCCTTGCTGTATAAACTAACAGACTCACAGGTCAGGGAATTAGGGACATGAATATACTTGGGCACCATTATTCTGCCATTATAAAGAGGCAAGGCCAAGGGGTAGTTACTGGAACCTAAATGAGGTAGCTGTATGGAAAGAAAGGGTCACCTGACAGGAAAGTGACCTTTGGTGAGAATAGATCCCCAAATCAGAAGTGGTAGATATCTTCTGGCCACTTTTCTCCATGACCGCAGTGGACCAGGAAGCCAAGGAAGGGCTTATTGTGTTAGTTGGGTGATCAATGAGGAACTAGGGTTGCTTCTATGCAGCGAAGAGAATTTGGGTGTCCCTTAGTATTCTTGTGTCCTGTAATAACCTTGGAAATCACAACTACAATCCACCAAGGGTGAGAAAAACAGGAGTCTGAAGGTTTGGATTACACCACCCAGCAATCAACCTTGACCAGGTTAAATGTAGTCAGGAGATGAGGACATTTAGAACGGATGGCGGAGGAGAGAGGATGATTATCAGTTAGGACCTGGGACCAGCTGCAACAGCAACAGCTCTTGTTTCTGACTCTTGTGTCTGAACTGCAGCTGGCTGCCAACTTTAAGGGACTCTGACTGATTGGACCCCATACCTCCCTATTGGGGAAGGGGTTAGAGCATCTTGTACTCACAAGAAATGGAGTCCCTACAATGTAGTGTGGGAGTCAACAATGGAAACTGGTGAATCCGAGTGGTGCGAGGAGTGGGTTATATTTAACTCAAATCTATGTTCATCCTCAGATTTCCCCGGCCCCGAGAGCCTCCTGGTCTCTACCGACACTACCAGGCGCTGACCACACTTTCTCCGGAAATGTTAAGTCCTTCACCTTGACTGCCCCCAGGTAGCCAGGCTGAATACCCAAGAACCCAGAGTTTCTGGCTCCTCCTACCACATCCAGACTTGGATGAAACGTCACACTGATTCTTACTGCCAAAAGGGCCACCTGACGACACCTAGTGCTGTTGGGGAGTTAGCTTCCTGTGGACTGAATCTTCACTAATGGAAAACGGGAGATGAGAGGGAGATTGGCAGATGAATCCCCCTTCCTCCTCCCTGCCATGGCTATCATGTCTCTCTGCAGCCCTTTCAGAGACGAACCATATGCCAGCCAGACATGCTTGCTGAGTACCCTGCTGTGATCTCTGAGGCTTGGCATAAAGTGTCAGCCAGAAGGACAATGCACCATTTCACACATCCTCATATTTCTTTGCTTTGCTTTTCCTTGTCTCAGCCTTGCTGCCTTTGTTTGCACTTCCTAAATGTAATAGTTAATTTTATGTTTCAACCTGTTTGGGCCGTGGTGCCCAGGCATGGTATCAAACATTTTTCTGTGAAGAGATAAATTTATATATTTGGGAGGCTATTTTGGGGGTGAGATTAACATTTAAATCAATGGACTTTGAGGAAAGCAGACTCCTTCCCATAATATGGGTGGGCTTCATTCAACCAGCTGAAGGTCTGAACAGAATAAAGGGCCGACTTCTTTTGAGCAGGAGAGGGAGGTTTCTGCAGCAGACAGCCTTCAGAGGGAAAGACAGCATCAAGCCTGCCCTGGGCCTCCACCCTGCTGGCCTGCTCTGCGGATTTTGGACTTGTCAGCCCATAATTGCAATCGTCAATTCCTTAGAATAAATCACTTTCTATATAAATCTGGTTCTGTCTCTTTGGAGAACCTCGGCTAATACATTAAGTAAGACTTGAGCTCTCCCCTCCCTGCTTTAGCCTCTGTGTTAGAGGGAATCAGATCAAAATAAAGTCCCTGCTTCTCATGGATCTGAGGCCTTACTTCCCTCCCCACGTGGATATTAAAGCCTCAGACCCTGGACCCTACGGGTCTGTCTGCAGGTCCAACATTCCACAGATAGCCCTAGTTTCTCCTTCCTTACCTGCTAGCTTTGGTTTCCATCTTTCTTTCTGAGAGTTGAAAATTTCCTACTATTTATTTTTATTATTATTTATTTTTTTTAATTTAAAAAACATTTATTTGGTTGAGCCGGGTCTTAGTTGTGACATGTGGGATCTTTAGCTGTGGCTTGTGAACTCTTGTAGCGTATGGGATCTAGTTCCCTGACCAGAGATCAAACCTGTGCTCCATGCATTGGGAGTGCAGATTCTTAACCACTGGACCACCAAGGAAGTCCCTCCTATATTTATTATATTCTTATTGTTTTACCATAAAATTCCTTTTTATTCATTTCCTTCCTCAACTACGTATTTCTAATATTACTATATGTTATTCAATATCCCTCTGTATTTGTCCATAGGAGGGTCACCCTGGCTCTGTCCAGCACATCAATTAGAATTCCTTGTGTAATTTGCAGGTTGTCTTTTACACAGGTATAACAATATAACGTATGTTATTTAATGAAAACAAGCTCCTCATACATGTATGTGTATGTATATGAGCCTCATACTTTCTTTCACATGGGGATTTAATTTTCCTGACCATTACACTAGTGTTAGATATTTAGATTGACTTTTCTTTTTACTATTATGACTCATTTTATGATGAATATATTTATGGGTAAAGCTCTTTTAAGTAGTTAGTATTATGCCCCTAGTATAGATTCCAAAAAGGAGAATCACTGCATCAAAGAATATAAACATTTAAAAATCCAAATCGTTCTCATCAATTATGCCTTCATGTAACTTCACTCTAGACATCTTGATTGAAGTTTGCATCCACTTGTCTTTTCTAACTTTGATCTGTTCTCTAAAGTGAATTCTTTAGCTAGCTACTCTCATCCATTAAAGATTTCTTTTTACTGGTGTAAGTCTCAGAGGGCAGGCATCTACAAGTTTTATCTTTCTGGGTCTAAGGACAGAGTCATGTTAATGAACAAATATCTCACATGCTCTTCTGTAGCTATTGCTTTGGATTATATCTTAATGCCAAGATAATTGTGTGGACATTTACTTCAGCTTGTTAGATAATCACATTGCAGCAAAATGGTTAGGAGTCTGGGGTTGGACATGCCTGGATACAAATTATAGTTCCACTGCTCACTTGCTTTGTCACTTTGACAAATTATTTACACTCACTGAGCTTTAGGTTTTTCATCTGTCAAATGGGAATAAAAATAACACCTAACTCAAAAGGCTGCCATGAGAATTAAATGAGATAATGAACCCAAAACCTTGGATAAGGCACACAACCAGTTCTCACAAGTGTAGCTGTAATTAATAAGCAGACATCAGGTTCTGATGGCCTTTGTCTATGGCCCTCGTGTCCTGACAGCACATCCGAACTCCACCAGGGCACCTTTTGTCATGCCCTCTTTTTTGCTCCTAACAGCGCTTTATAGATTAGCTAAGTGTAACATTATTACCTGTTTTCTTCTATTTTCATTTTAGTCTTTTAAAAATTGTTTGTTTTTTTAAAAAATTAAAATATTACAGATACTGCTAAAGTCCTTAAAAAATTTTTTTTAAATGTTGTTCAATACACATAAAATTTACCATCTTAATCATTTTGAGTATACAATTCGTTGGGATTAAATGCATTCATAATGTGGGACCATTACCACCATCCATGTTCATAGCTCTTTTCATCTTGTAAAACTGAAACTCTATACCTGCTAAACAATTAATCTCCATTTCTCCCTGCCCTCAGCTCCAGGCAACCGCACTTCTACTTTCAGTCTCTATGAATTTGACTCCTCTAAGAACCTCACATAAGCAGAATCTACAGTATTGGTCTTTTTGTGACTGGCTTATTTCACTTAGCATAATGTCCAGAAGGTCTGTCCATATTGTCACATACGTCAGAATTTCCTGCCTTTTTTAGGCTGAATAATATTCCACTGTATGTGTAGACCACATTTTGCCCATCTGTTCACACTAAATTCCCTTTGGCAACACTCCCACCTTTAACCCTTCTTCACACCTGAATTATCCAAACTCAAGAACTTAGTATTTTTTTCTTCCAGACATAAACCTTTTTTTACCCAAATATTTGTATTTGCAGAAAATGCATAGTATTATAACTGTATGACAGTTTGTATAATTAATATCAGACTGCATATAATGTTTTGCATCTTGTACTTTTCACTTAATTTTTAAAAAATTTACTCATGTTGATCTATACAAATCTAGTTCCTCTATTTTAATACTCCATAATTTTTCCATATTACAGGTATATTTCAAATTATATTACCTATTCTCCTATAGATCCCCAGGATTTGAGCCCAGTAACTTTGATAGCTTTCTACTACCTTAAAATACATTAAAAATATTTTGTCTAGTTTTCTTAGTCCTGAGAGAGAGAGCTGATCTTGGCTTTGTTTGCAGCTTTTTATTCTGCAAACCAAATACACAACAATATGCTCCTGGAATTCTTTACAATAAATGTCACAGAAAAGTAAATAAATAAATGCCACCAAAAAATGTCAAAAAATTTTCCACCCAACAGATAGAGAGATTTGAAAGAGAGAGAAAGAGTGAGAGAGATCCAGTTACATTTTTTTCCTTCAATTCAGCAAAATTAGCATGAAAATAGCTAACTCTATTAAGCATTTAATAAGTGCTAGCCATAAATCTTGATGCTTTAAACATTGTTGTTGTTCAGTCACTAGGTTGTGCCCAACTCTTTGTGACCCCATGGACTGCAGCACCCCAGGCTTCTCTGTCCTTCACCATCTCCTGGAGTTTGCTCAAACTCATGTCCATTGAGTCCGTGATACCATCCAACCATCTCATCCTCTGTCATCCCCTTTTCCTCCTGCCTTCAATCTTTCCCAGATTTAGGGTCTTTTCCAGCGAGTCGGCTCTTTGCATCAGGTAGCCAAAGTATTGGAGCTTCAGCTTCAGCATCAGTCCTTCCAATGATTGTTCAGGGTTGATTTCCTTTAGGATGGACTGGTTGGATCTCCTTGCAGAGAGTCTCTTGGACGGCTTTAAACATAGTAAGCCATTAAGTTTCATTTAATCAGCACAATAATCCCTTGAAGTAGGAATACTGTATTATCATATACAAATGAGGAAACTGATGTGAAAATGACAGGAGCAGAGTAAAGGGAGAAAATAGCTGATTAAACAGTTAATACAACTAGGGGATTGTAAGTAAATAAAGAAGGATGGGAGAGACCCCTGTAAGTTAATAATAAGTCAAGAAAGCAGGCCTGCTTAGCAATGAAACCATGCAACAGAAGCATGAACTATGCCCCCAAATAATAAAGCAATAGTAAAGCAGGATGTGACCTGAGACCCACATCCTGCCCAGTAAGCTTAATAAGTTAATGACCCGTAGGACATGCTCTCTGCACCCATAAAAAACAATCATTTATGGAAATGATGATATTTTATTTATTTTTTCTTTTTCCTTTGTCTTTTTTTTAAATTTTATTTTTTAACTTTACAATATTGTATTGGTTTTGCCATATATCAAAATGAATCTGCCACAGGTATACATGTGTTCCCCATCCTGAACCCTGTATAATATCATATATGAAACGAGTCGCCAGTCCAGGTTCGATGCATGTTACTGGATGCTTGGGGCTGGTGCACTGGGATGACCCAGAGGGATGGTATGGAGAGGGAGGAGGGAGGAGGGTTCAGGAAATGATTATATTTTAAAGTGAAAGACCCTCAACATACTGAGACCTGAGATAATTTTTCCATAGTGCATGACAGTCCCAACTTGACCATGTAGGGACAAGAAAACTCCCTTGTCCAACCTGGAGGAGGCACTGGTGATGAAAGTGTGACATCTAATCAAGAATGAAGAAGGTGGTCTTTTCCCCCTCTCCACTTTTCCTTTGATTATAAAACTGTAGCCCACTGAGTTCTTGGGGCCCTGTATCCTCTTGCCCACACACTTGTAAGCCTCACAATAAATCACTATCGTTTTGCCTCTTCTGAATTCTTTCTGTGCTGAGACTTAAAGGACTGGAGTTTCTCAAAGCCCCTCAAAATGGCACCTAGCGATTTCAAAATAACTTGCCCCACTTCTGACAGGGTGTCGTAGGTAGGACAAGGATTCAAAAACAATAGCAATCTGGTTCCATAGCATTTAATCATTTCATTACACTGCCATATTGAAAGTAGAATTAGAAAGCAAGAATGAACACTTGCAAATTAAAAGTCAAAGAGAGACAGTAAAGATGATCCTATGGCGTGTGTGCACGCGCGCACACACACACACACACACACACACACACAGGAAAAAGAAAAGCCTGGAAGGCTCAAAGTATGTTTACTGGAAAACCAGAAGACTGATTACTAAATGAAGGCAAATGGAGAGGGAAGGTATAGGAAGCAAGAAGCAGTGGTAATTATTGAATTCTGTAAAATGTTTTGGTAAATGTATTTTGAATGGACAGTAAATTTCTTGTTAATATACTTATGTTATTTTGAAGGTGAAATAAAATCTCTAAGCAAATGGTATCCAACATGGGGTGCTTGCACACCAGAGGGTTAGCAAAATGATCTCTTGGTGTTCAGAAAAAAAATATTAGAATTTTTACCTTTATATTTTTTTTTATATTTTTAATATTTTATAGTTTGTGTAATATGTTGATGTGATACATGTATATAAACTAAAAATAAATGAAAACACAAACACTACAGCTGTATTCTCAAAGTTTTCTGATTGGGTGTTTGGAATTTTTGAAGACCATTATTCTAGACAAAATAACAAAGAGGATTGGGTAGAGGGTTATTCAGTGATAAATGAAAGTATGCTAATTTGGGGGTCTACTCTGTGGAATGTAAATACTGAAAAATTAGATTTCATTAGAAAATTTTTTGGCTATTTATATGTTAAAATTTAAGGACATTTACCAAAATTAATGTAAAAAGCCATAGCTTCTGAACAGAGGTAAAAAGATGAACCTTTGTCAATATGACATTAGTCAAGAAAGAAGCCAAAAATTTGAAAAGCAAAGAATAAAGAATAAGAATGGGCCTGAATGATAGTCCCCAAAGATGTACCCACATCCTAATCCCTGGAATTTGTGAATGTGACTTATTTGGGAAAAATGTCCTCGAACATGTAATGAAATTAAGGATCCCAGGACTTTCCCTGTGGTCCAGTGATTAAGAATATGCCTTCCAATGCAGGGGGCACAGGTTCAATCCCTGGTCAGGGAAGTAAGATCCCACCTGCTACAGAGCAACTAAGCCCCTGTACCTGCGAGTGCTGAGCCTGTGCTCTCTAGAGCCTGCATGCCACAGCTAGAGAGAAGCCTGCTTACTGCAGCTAAGACCCAATGCAGCCAAAACCCAATGCAGCCAAATAAATGAACAATTATCTAAAAACAATTAAGGATTCCTAAATGAGATCATTCTCAATTGTCTGGGTGTGACCTAAGTCCATTGATAACTGTTCAGCAACACATGGAATAAGGAGTTGATGGTTATATCTACTGAAGACAGAGGCAGGATGGAAGTGATGCAGTGAGAAGCCTATGGATGCCCCTAGCCACCAGAAGCTGGAGGAGGCAAGGGATGGAATCTCCCTGAGAGTTCCTGGAGGGAACTCAGCCATGCCAACTTCCGATTTCAAACTCTGGCCTCCAGAACTGTAAGAAAATAAATGTCTGTTTTTTGAAGTTTGTGGTAATTTGTTAGAGCAGCCCTAAGTAAACATATAGTTGATAAACGGAAAGCACAATAAAATATGGTAAAAGTCCAAGTTTATTGCTAATCACATGTGAGAAGTAGATAAATTGATCTGTTAAACGACTAGCAGATTGGACTTAAAAAGGAATGTAAAATCCAGTTATATGCCGATTACAAGAGGCTGAGTGGAAAAAGTGAGTATAGAGGTTGTAAATATAAGGATGAAAAAGATATACTGGGCCATTACTAATCAAGAGAAAGCTGGAGCAGCAATATTAAATCAGACCATATGAAATTCAAGACAATAAAGAATTAATGAGAATAAAAAAGGATAGCACGTAATTATATAAGGAAGAGTCCATCAAGAGAACTTTATTTATTTGCAAGAAAAGTTAAAATACAAATAACAAGCTAGAGGAAATTATTTGCAGCTCATATTGTAGACGAAGGCCTGAATTTCCTAATGCATAAAGAATCATTAAGAATCAGTAAGAAAAAGACAAGAACTCTTAGAAAAAATGGTCAAGGAAAATGAATGAATGTTCACAGAAAATGTTCAATTTCACTAGTAAATGTTCAATTTCACTAGTATAGAAACAAATGCAGTTTTGTTTTTTAAAAATTTTATTATTATTATTTTGGCTGTGCTACATGGCTTGTGGGATCTTAGTTCCCCAAGCAGGGATTGAACCCATGCTCTTAGCAGTGAAAGCATGGAGTCCTAACCCCTAGATTGCCAGGAAGTCCCAGAAATGCAGTTTTACACTGCAATACCATTTTAAAATGATCAAGTTGGTAATGATTCAATAGATTGATTAAACACCGGGTTAGCCAGTGCTTAGGGGGTGTGAGGTTTGTCTCACACATTGCAAGCAGCAGTGCAAACTGGTATAACATCTATGGAGAATTTGGCAATATCTAATAAAATTACAAAAACATATACCTTTTGACCTGCCAATTTTATTTCTCCTAATTTTGTCTATAGATACAGCAAAATGTTATACGAAAAATGCTATTAATTGCCCTATTTATAAAAGCAAAAGATTTATTACATTATAGCAAACATCCATAAAATACAAATATTATTTGTAAGTATTAGAAAGAATGAGTAATCTCATTTTGTAGTGATTCATCATCTCCAAAATATATTAAGTGAAAACCATAATGGGACAGACAGTGTGCACAATATGCTGCTCTTTTATAAGAAGGAGTTAAAACTACATAAGTGTGATTCATAAATGTATGTAGCTGCTCATACAAGCACAAAATCTTTCTGGAAGGGTACATTAAAAACTGGTGATGTTGGTTGCCACTGGTGAGGGAAATTGAGAGGCTGGTGGAACGGAATGGGAGGGAAAGTGAAAACCAACCATCCAACAAGCCAAACAATTATAACACCAAACCAAACTTCCACCAGCATCCTCCAGTCTTTATAGAAAGAAAAAATTGTAGGGATGATCAGTAAAACTAGGAGTTGATCCTTTAAAAATGACTAATAAAATGGACAAACCTCAGGGGAAACCTGAGGAAGGAAAGAAGAGAAGGGACAAATAATATTTGGTGAGGTGTGTCTGTCCTCGGTACCCGCTTGTCATGTGTGAAGGTTGCAGATGAATTCCGTATCATCTAGAACAGCAGTCTCCAAACCTTTTTGACACCAGGGACTGGTCTTGTGAAAGACAATTTTTCCACAGACTGGTCGGGGGGTTGGAGGGTGGTGATGCTGGGGACAAGGAGTGGTAGATGAAGCTTCCAGCATCACCTGCCACTCACGTCCTGCTGTGTGGCCAGGTTACTAACAGGCTGAGGAGTGGGGTTTGGGGACTCCTGATGTAGACCAGGTTACAGAGTAGACTTCATTGGGAAAGGGATCACTTACAGAGCCAAGTTGTCCAGAAAAGGCGGAAGTCCCCAGCTCCTCTACCATCCTGCAGAGGCTAGTCACGGGTTGCTGCACCCAGAGTGGTCTGCACTGCAGTGAAGGTTTTCTTCCCCATGATACACTCTCAAAGTGCAAGCAAAGAAGCCACCTTATCAGTGGCAGAACAAATAGATTGTTTGGCATCAAGAAAACTTGAAAAGAATTAAAAAATTAGAGAAAAAGAATCAACAGTCAAATTCTATCTCCCTGCTTCCTCTCAGTAAAAACACTACAACAAGATGGTTTTATAGAAGATCAATAGTTAGCCAACTAGAAGTGGATCATTTTTTTTTATATACAAGCTGTTTGGCAGGGTTGAGCTAACATGCATGAGAGAACAATGACACGTGTTTGCATCTCCCAAAGTTTGGTATATTGTGTTTTCATTTTCATTCTACTAAAACATTTCCTAACCTCTCTGGTGATTTTTTGTTGTTGTTCTTGGCCATGTGGCTTGTGAGATCTTCCCTGACCAGGAGTTGAACCCTGGCCCCCTGTGCATAGAATCCTAACCTTCCCTGGGTCTCCAGGGAAGTCCTGCTGATGATTTCTTTTTTTATGTAAGAGTACTTAGCAGTGCATTGTTTAATGTCCAGAAGTTTAAGGGTTTTCTAGGTAGATTTTCTAGATATCTAGAGATTTTCTAGATATCTTTGCTGGTTACTTCCAGTTCAATCCTCTTGAGGCCACAAAATGTACTTGTATGACTTCAATTCTGTTAAATTTATTGGTATTTGTTTCATGGTCCAGAATACAATCTATCAGGATGAGTGCTCCATGTGTGCCTGGAGGGAAAAGCCATGTATTCTGCTCTTGTGTAAGGAGAAGGTTCTATACATGTTAGTGAGGACATATTGGTTAATAGCATTGTTTGGGTCTTCCATTCCTCTTTGATTTTCCATTTACTTGCTTTAGCAGTCACTGAAAGAGGACTGTTGAAGTCTAGAACTATAAATGCAGATTTTCCTATTTCTCCTAATTCTATCAGTTTCTATTTTATTTCGAAGCTCTTTTTAGATGCATACACATCTAGGATAGTTATATCTTCTTGATAATTTGACCCCTTTTAAATAATGTAACATTTATTATTAAATATTAGGTAATACTTATTCAATATTGTCTTTTTTTCCCCCCAGAAAAGTTCAAGGGAAGAAGAGAGGAGAAACTACACATACAGAGAAGTGACTATAATGACAGAATGTGTATTCTAAGCCAGATGAGGTAGGAGGTGAGGACATGAAGGAGTGGGGATGTGAAAATTGGTGGATCGATGGGTAGCAGGTTCCATTAAGGTTGCAGAATTATTGAAGTCGGGCTGTTGGAGAGAGTGCACTGAAAGACAAATAGCGACAGACTAGGATGCTTGTCATCAAGATAATGGAGGGAATGCTAATGGCAAGGTCTGGGGCATGACTGTGGAACAGGCAGCTCGGGGGAGGTGATGAGAAACAAAGAAGATCATCCTTGTGAATTTTGAAATCCCTAATAATTAGGACAAGGCTAGTGCTGGAAAGAGAGACAAGAACCAGATGATAACATTTTCAAGGAATGAGGAGTGATAACCTGATGTCAGATGATTGCAGAAAGTAAGGGGAAAAGAGGATAATCTATCAAAAAGGATGAACATTCAGAATATGCAAATAGCCCTTCAATCAATAAAATACAGACATACAATTCAATAAACGGTGGACAGAGAATGAGCAGGCAATTTACAGAAGAGGAACCCTGAATGGCCATCAAACAAGTAGAGACCCAGCTGCATTGGTAATTAGGAAAACGAGATTCTATTTCACATTTATCTGAATGAACGATGTGGGGGGAACAGGAGCTCTCATATGGCTTCAGAGAACAAATTTAGTAATATATACTAAAGGTCAAGATGTGCGTGCCCTTTGACTCAGCTTCCCTCTTCCAATATAAACTTTACAGAGCGCTCACATGCATATGGTGCAAGGAGATGGCAGCATTATATAAAATACACAAAAATCAAAACAACCCCATGTCTATTGACAGGAAAACAAATAAGTAAACAGTGTCTATTCAAGCAACAAGAATTCTCATTCTATGCAGTGAACATGAATGGACTAGAGATGTATGTCCTGTGCTTGGATTCCCCAAAATACAAAGCTGATGAAAATCGGAAAATGATGAGTACAGTGTGGCAGTATCACTTTTGGTAAAGCATAAAAATAAGCAAAACAATGTATATATTACATAATGAACATATATATACTAAAAATGTAAAAACATGTGCCAGAAAGATGCACATAACTTTAGGACAGTGGCCACCTCTGGGGAGGGGGGTGGAGAGAGGGAGTGGGATCTTGGAGAAGCACAAAAGGGGGTGTCTATTCAATTTGGAATGTTTTAATTTTGAAAAACAGATGAAGCAAAGAGGGCAAAGTGTTGGTATTTGTGAAACGTGGGTGTTGGCTATATTACGCTGTTCTTTTCATTCATTTGAAATATTTCACAACATAAAAACTTCATGGCATATGTAGGATGACAGCAATTTCCCACATCAGATAAACACATTTTTAAAACTCAAGGAAGCCCAGCATTCAGTGTCCGTCTGTCAATTTGCAAGCGTTTCTGGAGCACCTGAAAATCGCCTAACAGTGCTCTCCGTGTCCAAACACCTGCAGAGAATGAGCACAATTTCCAAACAGATGTCAGATATCTGAACTGGCCACTTGTAGAAATATATAATTCATCACAACAAGTGCACATCAAGAGGAGATGGTGCTGGTGACTTGGCCCAGAATGGGTTGAATTTCTCCATGGCCATTGCTCTCCAATTCAATATGTGACTGCGTTCCCCCAGGCTCTCTTTGGGCCATTAAGGGACATTTGGATACATGTCTCTCCTTTTTCTGTGTAATGTGTATATACACAGACATAGGCACATGCACACCCATGACTCATGTATGGTCCACTCCCTTTCCTAGGTCCTCTCCCTCTTATGGTAGCAGTCACCCCATGCCCCTCTGCCTGCCCTCTCCTGGAGATTGAACCCCTGTCTTCCTCCAGAATGTTTTGTTACTAGAAGCCTCACTGGGACAATTTTGGAGGCAGGATGTTGCCTTACAAGGGGTTGTTGTTGTTGTTGTTGTTCAGTCACCCAGGCATGTCTAACTTTTTGCGACCCCATGGACTGCAGCCTGCCAGGCCTCCCTGACCTTCACCGTCTCCTGGAGTTTGCTCAAAGGAAAGTGAAGTCGCTCAGTCATGTCTGACTCTTTGTGACCCCATGGACTGTAGCCTACCAGTCTCCTCTGTCCATGGGATTTTCCAGGCAAGGGTACTGGAGTGGGTTGCCGTTTCCTTCTCCAGAGGATCTTCCTGACCCAGGGATCGAACCCAGGTCTCCCATATTGCAGGCAGACGCTTTACCACCTGAGCCAGCAGGGAAGCCAGGAAGTTTGCTCAAACTCATGTCCATTGCATTGGACAGGAACTGAGTTGTGTTACATATTACATACGGGTTACTCGGTGATACTACAGGTGACTCGAAGGAAATCACATTTTGCTTAGATGTTTTCATGACTCAACAAAGGGCTTGGGAGTGTAGAGGGCAGGGACCAGGTGAACTTCAGGGCAGTGTCCCGAGAGATAAGAGGAAAGGGGACGACTCTCTTATACAGCAGAATACTCTCAGGGTGATCAGCAGAGCTCCACGTCTGCTGCAGCCCAGGCTTCTGTTCCAGGAGCAGACAGAAGAAGTCCATCACTCCCAGGTAGGCATATTTATGTCCTTCAGGAGACCTCCTGGGGACAGAGGACTGTAGACACTGGAGACGCCAGAGTCCTCCAGTGACCCATGCCTCTTCTCAGCAAACTTCCTGCTCTGCAAGGCTTAAGGTTGGCTTTGGGGGCATGGGGGCAGTGGCCAGTGACCTGCACTGGCCACCACCAGAAGGACAAGAGTACGGAGAGGGAAAGTCTTAAGGTGGGGAGCCAAGTTCTCATCAGAGAAGAGTTTACCTCATTTCCTTTGTACCCAGAGAGATCAGGTGAAATCCGCAGTCCTTGCTGTGGTTAAAAGTATCAGCCACTGCTAGAGGACCACCAGCCTCACTGTCCCTACCCTTAGAGACCCAGGCCAGGAGGGCTCCTGCCAGACTAGGCACCGGGGTGGTGAGGGGGCTCCATCTGAGCCTTCTGTTTATTCTGCTGCCCTGGAGGTGTGTCTGGATGTTTCCACAGTGAGACTGGAATGTATTCTTTCAGAAAATTTAAAAACAGCTCAATTCTCACATTACCTAAAACCTTAAATGCACAAAATTCTGAAATTTTAGTAACAGATTTAACTATTCACAACTTTAAGAATTATTGCCAAATTGACATTCAAAATGTAAGAAACAGTCTCTCAAAATCTGCTGAGCTACGTAGAAAAATTAGCCTTTTATTTTGGATTAATTTTAGATTTACTAAAAAGTTGCAAAGATAATACACAGAGTTCCTGTATACTCTTTACCTAGGCTCCCCTAATGTTAACATCTTACATTAAACAATGGCACATTTATCAAAACTAAGAAATTAACACTGGAACAATATTACAGCTAAGCTATCTACTTTATTCCTATCTCATCAAGTTTGGGTTTTTTTTCTTTCCCGTACAAATTTTGGGATCTCAGTTCCCTGACTAGGGATTGAACCTGGGCCTTTGGCAGTGAAAACTCAGAGTACTAATCATCAGAATGCCAGGGAATTCCCCATAAATCACTTTTTATATGTAAAATGTTTTAGGTGGAGGTCAAGATTTGCATAGATTCCCATCAAACAGATTGGGTCATTCCATATCTACTAACATATAACACACAAACACGTCTTATATATAATTCATGTATATTTATGTAAAAAACAATGTGCGTAGCATGGATTAAATATAACACATATTCTCAGAACATGCAAGTCTCTCATTGTTATTATGGTTCTTTTGGATTATATGTCTTTGAAAAGTGATAGTAAATCAACTCCAAAACAGGCATAGTCCAAAACTGGGAATGTATTGCACACTATAGAAATACAATCTATTTCATCTACATCACCATAGGAACGTTTGTTTTCTTCAGATTTGTGAATCTGAAGCTCCTGGCTTCCATTCCATTCTCTTTTTCCTGGGGTTCTTTTTGCCGGTGAGAAACCCTTAGGCATCTTCTCTAGCTAAAGGAAAATTGAGGGAGATTAACTCATTGGAAATGGAGAGGGCAATGGCACCCCACTCCAGTACTCTTGCCTGGAAAATCCCACGGATGGAGGAGCCTGGTGGGCTGCAGTCCATAGGGTCGCTAAGAGTCGGACACGACTGAGCGACTTCACTTTCACTTTTCACTTTCATGCATTGGAGAAGGAAATGGCAACCCACTCCAGTGTTCTTGCCTGGAGAATCCCGGGGACAGGGGAGGCTGGTGGGCTGCCGTCCATGGGGTCGCATAGAGTCAGACACGACTGAAGTGACTTAGCAGCAGCAACAGCAGCAGCAGCAACTCATTGGAAAAGACTCTGATGCTGGGAGGGATTGGGGGCAGGAGGAGACGGGGACGACAGAGGATGAGATGGCTGGATGGCATCACCGACTTGATGGACATGAGTTTGGATGAACTCCGGGAGCTGGTGATGGACAGGGAGGCCTGGTGTGCTGCAATTCATGGGGTTGCAAAGAGGCGGACACGACTGAGCGGCTAAACTGAACTGAACTGAACAGGTAATAATATAAGAGGCTATTTACACATATGACATTAAAAGAATATTATTGAGGTCTTTTCTTTTATTAGTTTGCCAGGCTGCCATAACAAAACACCACTGACTAGGTGGCTTAAATGACAGAAGTTTGTTTCTCACAGTCCTGGATGCTGTTAAGTCCAAGATCAAGGTATTGGCAGATTTGGTTTCTCCTGAGACCTACCTCCTTGGCTTGTGGATGGTCATCTCATTGTGTCCTCATGTGGCCTTTTCTTTGCGTACATGCATTCCAGCTGTGCTTTTTGTTTTTGGCTTGTCACACAGCATGCAGGATCTTAGTTCCGTGACCAAGGATTGAACCTGCATTCCCTGCAGTGGAAGTGCAGAATCTTAACCACTGGACCCAGCTTTTTCTTTTGTGTGTCAAAATTTCCTCTTCTTATAAGGACAGAAGTCTGACTGGATTAAACTCATCCCAATGGCCTTTTTTTTTTCGTTTTCACTTAGTCACCTCTTTAAAGGTCCCATTTCCAAACCCAGTTGGGGGTCCCGGCCTCAACATTTGAGTTTTGGGATAGGTTTTGGGGAGGACACTGTTCAATCTATAACATTCCCTGAGGTCAGCAAGATTGAACTTGCTTTGAAACCCAGAGATTAAGGTAGAAAGTGCATTGTTGTTTAAAGCTTTTATGTTGAAGTACAGATGTGAACTGTCTATTTTCAGAGCCCTATGATTTTGTTCCCAAGGAAGGGTTAGGTTAGCTCTCTATTAAATCCCTACTTGTACGGGGGCTTAATAGTGGTAGAAAGACTGGGATAGACCACTCAGAAAGTGGAATAAGAATTAAGACAAAAAAAAAAGGAATTAAGACAAAAAATGAGTGTTAGAAAAGCAATGATTAGCTATTTTAGTCATTAGGGCCTAGAATGAAGTTCGTGCCTCCCTGAGTGGTCATCATTCTTCTACACAAAAACGATCAATTTCTAAAAACCTCCATGGGCTTTTGTCGTCCATCAGAGAAAGTCTAAAATCACATGGCCTTTCCACACCATCCCACCTTACCAAGCCCCTCTGCTCTTCCTCTGTGTTCTACCTCAGACCCAGTCTTGCTAGACTCTGGGGTGTTCCTCAGCCTTAGCTACCAAAACAGACTCCTCCAGGTTCAAGCTTCATCCCATTTCTCTCACAAACAGATGTTGTCTCACCTCTTCTAGCCCTGGGCCATCACTTTCAATCCTTACAATGATCCTTTGATACCAGAGGTCTCACATCATTTCCTGGGGATGGGACACTTGTTTTTATTGTGATATGTCTCAACAGCCTAGATGTTTCCTAGATTTCCAGCCTAGATTTCCTAGCTCTGTCAAATGCAAAGACTAATGATTAAGGATGTGTCTACATTATTAAGAGTCAGAAGTAAAAATTGCTGAGTAGATGTCTGCTTTAATAAACACTTACTTTAAAGTGACTCTAGAAATATGAAAGGCAATGGCACCCCACTCCAGTACTCTTGCCTGGAAAATCCCATGGGCAGAGGGGCCTGGTAGGCTGCAGTCCATGGGGTCGCTGAGGGTCGGACACGACTGAACGACTTCACTTTCACTTTTCACTTTCCTGCATTGGAGAAGGAAATGGCAACCCACTCCAGTGTTCTTGCCTGGAGAATCCCAGGGATAGGGAAGCCTGGTGGGCTGCCGTCTATGGGGTCGCACAGAGTCGGACATGACTAAAGTGACTTAGCAGCAGCAGCAGAAATATGAAAACAACACTGATTATGAATTTGTTTTATTCTTTTATATATTTCAGCCCAGTTCTATTCTGTTATATTCAAAGCAAAGTGATTTCTTAAAAAACTGTTAAGATTTTATTTTATTGGCCATACCAGGCAGCTTGTGGGATCTTAGTTCCCTAACCAGGAATCAAACCTGTGCCCCTTTCAGTGAAAGTACAGAGTGTTAACCACAGGACCACCAGGTAATAATTACCCCCTTTAAAAAAACTTTTAGTTTGAAATAATTTTAGGTTCAGATGAAGTTGCAAAAGTGTTTCAGTGAGGTCCTGTCTATCCTTCATCCAGTATTTCATATTTCCTACAGGGAAGATGGGAACTTTTCCATAATGCTCTTGGAGTCTGCTCTGCGTACAGGTGATTGGGCTGGAATTACTGCCACTCAGGAGCAGACCTCAGTGACTGACAGGAGCTTGATACATACCTCAGGAGGATAACCACCTGTCCTGGTTTGCCTAGGATGAGCGGTTGCATGGAATGTGGGTCTTTTAGTGATAAACCTGCTGTCCTGGGAAACAGGGGAGTTGGTCACCCTAAGTCCCAAGTACCCTTTTCCTGTGGGTAGTTGACTCTGAAGCTCAAAACTACTTCTCAAAATTCTTCAGCAGGATTGGCCTTCAGTTCCCCTTAGAGGAACTACCCATCCACCTGATAATGGACCTTTGATGGGGTATCTTTCCTTCTGTCTCACTCCCTCCATTCCCCTACCATTGCTTCCCAGGGCCATCTCGGTGAGGAGCATGCTGGGGTCCAGTGAGCAGGTGTGGGACAAGGTGAGGCTCCAGGTAGAATCTTCATACCCTGCATGGCTCTCTGTTCACCATGTTTGCACATATACACTCACACACAGTGCCTAAACCCCCACCTACCCCTGTCACTATTGACTGATGGGTGGGGGTGGCACTCACCAGGGTCAAACTGCCCCTCAGTGAGCTCCTCAGGTTCTGACCATGCCCAGCCTCTGCAAGGTGCCAGCACCTCTGCTTGTGCTGGTCAATACCACAAAGTCCTGAGAGGCCAGAAGCGATTTCTGGTCTGACTGTGGTGAAGGTTTCTGAGGCGTCACAACCTGGGCTCTCTGGCACTCCCTCTGATCCTTTCAGACGGGAGGTCCCATACATCCTCTCTGGGCTTACCCTCAGCTAAACCCAGGCTTTTCCAGTGAAATAAAAAATCGTAGTGTGAACATTTCCTGATACAGACTCAGTGCCATCATGGGTCTCTTTGTCTTCTGGCACCCACTGAGGCAATCACTAGTCACTAATAAGCAAGCGACCCTGAGTGCCCACCCCACCTCGCTTCCCCAGTGTCCTCTCTGGAGGGTGATGTTGTCTGGGGATGGACGGTGGGAGGGTCTTCTGAACCACAGATTATTGATGGCTCCCCCATGACCTGGGCTTCCCCAGAGGCTGAATAGTAAGAAATCTGCCTGCCAATGCAGGAGATGCAAGTTCAATCCCTGGGTTGGGAAGATCCCCTGGAGAAGGAAACAGCAGGCTCACTCTAGTATTCTTGCTTGGCAATCCCATGGACAGAGGAGCTTAGTGGGCTGCAGTCCATGGAGTTGCAAAAGAGTTGGACTTGACTGAGTGACTAAGCAATGAAAACAACAACTGCCATGACCTGGAAGGGCAGGCGCCTGCTCCCTCTCCCGCCCTTGCTCTGGCTTGGTTTCCCTTCCCACCTCCTTGGCATCCTTGAGCTGTTGGCTATTCTCTTACTGGTTTCTTCAGTATCTCCAGTGGCTATATAAAGCTAGAGCAATTGATCCACCACATCTGCCCTGCAGATTCAGCGTCTATGCCGCCATAACAGGGCCTCTTCCTGCTCTTTTGTGTTTGAGACTCTGCTGTGGGCTCTTGCCGGGAGCAGGTGTTCCATGGAATTATTTCCCTTCAGCATCGGGAGAGGATGAAGTCTTACCGACGGCTTCTCCCTCTTAGTGCCTCTATTCCTCTGCTCACTTTGGGGAGAGGGGCTGGTAGGAGGCCAAGTGGGGAGGCTCAGTGACGACTCGCTCACTCCTGGCTTGGGAGGCTGTCGGCAGGGTCATTCCTCTACCTGAGTCAGGAGTGAGAGTTTCTGGGTTCCCAGAACCCTTTTCTGACTTCTTGGCTCCGTCATTTCCAGAACCACTTGTACTTCCCCTCCTTTACAGCTCTGCTTTCATTTTATGTCAGAAAAATAATTTAAAACTTGGCTATAGGCAGAAGAGTTGGCAGAATATTTTCAGTGCCACATTGGGCTTGACTTTCTATCATCTCTAAACACAGATTAACATGCACGTTTTCATCTGTTGGAGATGCAAATAATTTCTGTCTATTAGAACCAATAGTCATGAAGATTATGGTTTATTGTCTTATTGGACGTAAATCAGTTTTTTGTCTAATCCCCAAATCTTATTCTAACATTTCCTATAAATATCTAATTTCTCAATTGTCCTTTGAATTTATTGTAATATCTTATTTGTTCTCTCATTAATTAATGAGTTGAATAAGATTCTGACGCCTATTCATTTTATATTTGCATGAGCGTTATGATATTATTTTTTTGAAAATTATACTTCAAGACTGATTTATTGCACGTGGCGGGTAAACAAAATGGAGAGGTTATTAGACTTTGCAATAGGACTGTTTTTATTAATTATGCTGCTGAATTTCTCTCTTCCTACAATTTGTTTACCTTTCACATGAAAAATGTTTACATTCTCTCTCATTTATAAAAAGAAAGCTTTCCCAGTAATCCTTTATCCTTCTGTGGCTGCCATGTAATACTTACCTTTTCTTTAATCCAGTGGTTTTAAAAAGTTGTCCAAGCTGTTGAAAAAGCTGTCTCAGACCAGATGTCTAAGGCAAAACATGAAGAACATCATTGAACATGGAAAGTTAATGTTAGACGGAAGTGAAACGTTTATGCCTGGGAGTAGTAATTGCAATGACAAGAAATGAGTTCTTTATGCTTTCCTACCGACTCCTTTAGAAAAATTTATTTATTTATTTGGCTGCTCTGGGTCTTAGTTGGGGCATGTGGGATTTTGGTTACAGCATGAGAACTCTTAGCTGGGGCATGTGGGATTTAGTTCCCTGACTAGGAATAGAACTTCAGGCCCCCTACATTGGGAGCTCAGAGTCTTAGCCACTGGACTACCAGAGAAGTCCTGCTTTCCTACCGACTCTTAACTTCGCTGCAAAGTTTTGGCCTCTGCTGGGCCTTTGTAGGATCTCCACTGACCCTTTACCTCAATCAGCTTTAACCGGCTCTTAAAGTGAGTGAAAGGTTGCAACTGGAACATCTTTGTACAGATTTCCTCTTGAATCACCATAGATACAAGACCCTTACTGTGGGGGAAAAAAAATCACATTGTAATGAGGAAGACTGATGTAAAATATGGATTAATTAGTTGAACAGCAAACAGAGCAGGACCTGTAGTAGAAGGAGATGAGTGACAGCAAGGGCAGCTGGAGGAAGGAGACAGGTTTGTGTTTTTTAAAAAATATTTATTTGGCTGTGTGGGATCTTCGTTGTGGTATGCAGACTCTCTAGTCGTGCAGTAGTTGCAGCGTGCTGGCTTAGTTGCTCTGTGACATGTGGGATCTTAGGTCTCCAACCAGGAATGGAACCTGTCCCCTGCATTGTAGGGCAGATTCTTAACCACTGGACCACCAGGGAAGTCCCAGACAGGATGCTTTACTGGCCTCAGAATGGAGAGTTCTTCCAAGAGCCTGAGTTCTTACCACAGTAGCTTGTTGGAGGCTTCCATGGCAGTGATGGAACAGTGATATTGTTCTGCACAATATTCATGACCCTGAGTCATTTCTTCATGTTATTTTGGGAGATCCAGCAAAAATAACAGTGGGATTTTTAAAGGGTTATGGACTGAAAGTTTGCATTCCCCCAAAATTCATATGCTGAGATATAATCTCCAGTGTGACGGTATTTGGAGATGGACTTTGGGAGAAGATTAGGCCTTGAGGGTGGAGCCTCCATGAAGGGATTTGTGCCCTATGAGAAGAGGCCAGTGAACTGGCTTGCTCTCTTCGCACCCTGTGAGGACACAATAAGAAGTGAGCAGACTACAACCCCTGTGTGTTCTCACCAGAACCCAACCATGTTGGCACCCTGATGTCAGACTTGCAGCCTCCAGTACTGTGGGAAATAAATGTCTGTTGTTTATAAGCTACCCAGTCTATGGTACTCGCTGTGAACTAAGACAGTAAGCTTAACAAAAAGACTGAGCAATTAACAGGAAAATACTAATGCCTAAGTAAATAAATGAGCTGCTGCTGCTGCTAAGTCGCTTCAGTCGTGTCCGACTCTGTGTGACCCAATAGACGGCAGCCCACCAGGTTCCCCCGTCCCTGGGATTCTCCAGACAAGAATACTGGAGTGGGTTGCCATTCCCTTCTCCAATGCGTGAAAGTGAAGTCGCTCAGTCGTGTCCGACTCTTAGCGACCCCATGGACTGCAGCCTACCAGGCTCCTCCGTCCATGGGATTTTCCAGGCAAGAGTACTGGAGTGGGGTGCCATCGCCTTATTTAAAAAATTGCACAAGGAAGTCTAACTAGTCAATAAACATTAAAAATTTTCAATGTGATTAGTAATCAAAGAATGGTAAATAAAAACAATAATGCTTTACCATTTTTACCCATCAAGTTGACAAAGATTTTAAAAGGATAGCACTTAATTGTAATGAAGGGTAAGATGAGTACATTTTTGGTGAAAGGGGAAATCCCATACCTTTCTAGGAAAGCAACTTGACATTATGAATTAAGAACCTGACCCGATTAAATCCAGGATTTCCATTTATAGGAGTCTATTAAAGAATTGGTTTATGAAATTTTGAGTGCACAACTATTTATAAAATAAAACTATTGGAAATAGCCTGAATGACCCCAAACAAGGAAATTGTTCATTATTGTATCCTTCCAGTCTCCCCCTTGCTCTCTTCACTTCAATGATATTGTCCTTGCTGCTCTTTCCTGGGCATCCATATTGGTTCCAACATGAGGATGATTTAACTTGCTATTCTCTCTCCTTGGAATACCCTTTCCCCAAATATCTGCATGGTTTGCACCCTATCTCATTGAGGTCTTTATTCAAACCCAGATTCGTAGTGACATCCTTTTAAAAGTGCCCCCCTCTACCCATACTCATTTTTCCCTGGCTTCATTTTTCTCCCTAGCCCTTATCACCATCTAACATTCTACAAAGGACTTTGATTCCAAGTCAGTCTATCTACAAATTTCATCATTGTCTAGTAGCCTTGAAAAAGATTTTAAATTTTAAAGCCCAGTTAAATTCTACATTTCATTGCACTACAACTTATTGCATGTTTCTAAAAATATGACAGAACAAAGAACCTTGAGTCAAATCAAGATTTAAAAGGGTAGAGAGACTCCAAAATGTGAACTTGGCTAAGGGAGAGGCTCTTTCTTTGTAAGGTGATACTGCTGTAACTGGTTAAACTAACCGCAGTTTAACTGTCTTAGACCAAATGACTACTGGAGCTGGAACTTTAGGAAACTTGGTAGAAAAATACCAGGATGCCAGGAAATATTGGCTGTTTTGTATGTCTCTGTTTATTAAGATCTTTCAAAACAGAGAGCTTTATTTTGAGCTGAGAGGGTTGAAAGCAAAAAAGGGGCAGTGCAGAGACCCCTCTGCCAGCATGCTCCTCACAGAATTGCCAAACCCAGGCTCTCTGCCCCTTCTAAAATTAGCATAAAACACAGGGAGGTGGGAAATCAGCCAGGAGATAAAACTGGGACACCTAAGAGGCCAGAAAAATGAAGAAAGCCCGATTTCCTGGACCCTTCCCACATCCGTCCTTCCTTGAACTCTCTGATTTAAGCAATCCTTATAAGGAGCTGGCGTGCACAGGTGCGGTGATTGCCTTACCTATTCTTTCACAGCTGGATTTAAGCAAAGGGGCAAAGGGCAAAGCTCCAAGTCTTATGGCTCAGAGCGAGAACAGCAAGGGTGGTGTCCAGATCTGTGAATACACAGTTCTAAAGCGCAGAGAAGGTTGAGGGAGTTGACTAGCAGTGAAACCTCAAGCCTGGACAACATGGGAGCCTATGTTTCTTTAGCCTCAAAGGTGACCCTAGGCCCCCGCCTCTCATAACCCTGCCAGCAGGATGTGGGCTACTGAAGAAGTTCAGACTCTAATAGGGATCTTTTTGATGACTCTCTTCTATTCCCCTCTCAGCCAGCCATGGAGAACAATGGACAAAAGAGGTCTTTGAGTGGGCGGGACAATGGGCAGTGATACTGGCTGACTAATAAACTCCCCCCATTGCCAAGATAAGACCTCCATCCTACCCCTTCCCAGAAATATATACTTTAAATTGGTTACTACCATTTCCCTTTCTTTTCCAGATTATAGCTTTTTTCTTTATTAATTAATTAAAAATGTTTTCTACTTCCCTCCATCATTTTTTTTTTTTAATCGGTCAGGAGTGGTGAAATGTATCAGTCAAAGTGTGCATAGACAAAAAGAGTAAGATATGAAAGTAAGAGGGATGCACGTACTTCAAGAATCTGGACTAGGAGCTGGATGCAATAACGATATGGCATTCAGTTATTTCTCAACAAATGGTGCATTTTCATTTGTAAAGGAGATAGTTGCATTAAGTGGGGACCTTTTTTATTCTGTACATATAGGAAGAAGGAATGCTAAGCAGCTAAGGTGTGGAATATAGTAGACATATACTTTCTCTACCCAGAATCTCCTCTTTGGGAGAAACACCCTTCCCCTGCATTTAGACTATGCAATTAGAACACTCCATCTGTCTGGCCACAGGGATTGGTTTAGGGATGGGTTCATGATTTAAGATGGTCCAATCAGAATTCTTACTGGACTTACACTGGAGCCAAGATTTTTCCTATTCTTCTGATTTTATAATTCTGAGAGTATTTGAAATGGGGTAGCTGTCTACATGCTTCTTGAAAGAAGTCTATCTGAAGGAACAGGACACACAGATTTAAGCAGAGCTGAGAGAAGGCAAGAGAAGGAAGAAAAAAGAGATATACAGATAGAGATTTGACTGTCTTTTGAAAAGCAATTTCTGAGTGTCCCTGGATCTATGAATAACTAGGACAGAAGCCGATTCTATTCTGTACTTTCCATTGATATGACACAATAAATCCCTTTCTTGTTCAGCAAGTTTGAGTTCTGTCTCTGACACTTGAAACAGAGAGGCTCCCGACTTGTCTAGGAACTAACCATTCAGTTTTGCATATGTGGCAACCTAGCTTCTGTCTCCTGACTCCTCTGTAACTGCTCTTGCCACTCACTGTCAACTTTCTAGTTTCTAAATCTGATGAGCCCTTTTCAATCTTTATCTTATTGGTTTCAAATTTGATGCTGTTTATAATGGCTCTTTTTCTTGAAATTCTCCTCCACTGCCTTTTAAGAGACACAGTTCTTTTTGTTCTTCCTACATTTTTGTTTCTCCTCAATTTATTTTCCAGACTAGTGTTTATCTCTAAAATGACTTGCTCCTCAGTGTTATATTCTTGACCCTCTTATGGTTTCATTATACAACTTCTCCATGGGTAATCCATTTACTTTCAGAGCTTCTATTGATACTTATACACTTCAAGATCCTATATTTAGTCTAGAGTCTCTTATCTCTCCACTCATATAGCCCATGGCCTACCAGGACATCTTTTCTTAGATATGCTTCAGACATCTCAAAAGAAACGTCTTGTGTATCTGTTCTCACCATTCACCTAGGGTTCCAATCACGGTGATTGGGACCACATTTTAGTATTGGCCTCTGTTAGAAATCTGAGCCTCACTGCTGACTCCTCTTCTTTACTCTCTTAGCAAATTCTGTCAATTTTATCTAATGAATTTCACAATTATATTTCTCAAATCTGTGTCTGCATGCTGAACCACCTTTGCCTTCGTTGGGTGCAGTACTCTGTAGGTGCTGCATTGCATGGCTCCAGGAGTAACCACCCCTAGACCTCATGGGTAACGGCCCTGGTGGAGGCCCTCGTACTTTCTCACTTAGCTTACTGCTGCGGCAACTTTCTAGGGTTCTCCTCACATTCAGGCTCATTTCTCTTCAATCTTTCCTCTAAATGTTGCAAAAGATTTCTTCTAAGTACAACTGGGAGCATACCACTTTTCTGCTACAAGTCTCATTGCTTGCCTGACCTTTCCACCTTAATTTTCACCACTTTAGCTCTCTATATTTTTTCCCTACTAAATATTTGGATTTCCCCAAAAGTGCCATGTTTTCTCCTGCCCTCTATATTTGCACATATGCCCCCCTGTGTTTTGAAAATATATTCTTTTTCTTTTTTTCTTTTTGGCTACACTGGATCTTCATTGCAGCCCATAGGCTCAGTAGTTGGGGTGTGTGGGCTTGTTTCCCCATGGCATGTGGGATTTTAATTCCCTAAACAGGAATTGAACCCAATTGGAAGGAGGATTCTTAACCATTGGACTACCAGGGAAGTCCCAAAAATATACCCTTTTTTATCTTGCAAACTTATTTATCCTTCCAGAGGCAATCTAGGGTTAATCTTCTAGAGCACCCCAGTTTGGGCTGGTAATCTTTCCTATGTCTTATAATCACACCTTACATTCATCTCTATCACAGCCCATAGTACACCACATTGAAATATGCATTTACTATCAGTCTTGTCTATCAGATGTGAATTTCTTAGGGGAAGAGACCATGAGTTATTTATCTGTGTATTCTCAGGGCTTGGCATGTCACTGCCTATTAAATGCTCAATAATTTTAAGAAAATGGCAAAAAGAAAAACAATTTTTTAGCATCTGTCAACTGCCTGCCAACCATTCCAGTCACATGTGTCAGAAAGATGGAAGGAAAGGAAAAATATTACTTATTGATTGCCATTCGCTCCCTCAATGTTTGGCGAGCACCTTCCATTTTCAGTCACTATGCTAGGCACTTTCACACGATTAAATCATAGTCATGTGGACACAGTGGGAGAGGGAGAGGGGACGAAAGGAGAAAAGTAGCATCAACATATATACACTATCATGTGTGAAAATGGAGAGCTGGTGAGAAGTTGCTGAATAACACAGGGAGCCCAGTCTGGCACTCCGTGATCACCTAGAGGGGTGCGCTGGGGGGAGAGGAAGGAGGCTCAGGAGGGAGGGCATATATCTATAATTATGGTTGATTTGAGCTGTTGTATGGCAGAAACCAACACAACATTGTAAATATTAAAAAACAAAAAAGAAAAAAAAGCACTTTGTCAGTTCAGTCACACTGTTCAGGAAGCTTTATTTACAGAAATTTTATGCAGAAGCATGGCTTTTGAAGTTAAGCTACTTAAGTTTTAAGTTGGCCATTCAGCTAATGTTGCTGGGCTTACAACTAGGCAACCTCATTTCAAAAACCATGTTGCTATGCAGAGGTTCATATTTTTCCAACTCTGCTTGAAAGACCCTTTTTTTTTCTTTTAATGGCACTTCCTGCTCAAGATGGAGGGCTAAGTACACATGTTTTTCTCCACTGACTCTTGAGACATCATTAAAATGGCAATATAGAAGCACAAAAAGCATCCACATAACAGTGAAGTGAGTAGGAGACAGAGGTCATCAGTCGATTGTGTCAGTTATAAATTCACTGTCTTTCTCCTCCAAACCCACCTATTGTTGCCCTGCCTGTGGGCTAAAACATTGCCCCCTGGCCAGCTGCCATGTTGTTAGACTTTATCACAGGGCACTGGAGTGACCCTGGGGGAGGAAGGGATATTTCCTCCTGAGGCCCAGCACCCCACATACACCTCCCGAGACTCCAAAATGCAGTTTTCCAGTGAGTTCCAACAGTGCGGAACCTCTGTACACATATGGCTTCCACCACCACCTCCCTGATGGCTTTGCAGTGAATTCTGAGACTCAGAAATTTCCTGAGATGGCTTCCCCTGGCACCCTAAAAGGTGACTTTTCAGTAATACTTACTGGTGTGGTACCTCAGCCAATTTCTTCACCATCCATTGGACCAATAGCCATGCTCTCTCCACCCATATTGGGATCACAGTCCTGGGGGAGGGGACCCTTTCCCAGATTTTCCCCTGCCTTCGGGGCTCTGCTTTGGCCCTGGGGTAGTGGCTGCTCCCTGTGTCTCCTATTCTTGTATAACCTCCAAAGACAAGTAAGCGTATCTATTGTGAAGAGCAACAGGGATGTGCCAGTAGTCAGAATGCCTTGGCTCACAGAGGTTTTGGCAGGGGCTAACTGATCACAATGTTTATAGGAACAAAAGAGATGGACAGCTCATTAGAGGATTGTTTGTTCTATATGATAGAAAAAACTCTAGTCTGATAGTCTGATAGTCAAAAATCTGACTTGAGTCACCACAGTGGAGAGTCACAATCCCTTACTTGGTTTCCAGATCTAGGTCAATTTATAGATCCAGAGCCCTTTGATTGAGAGGGGAGGTGGGTCCCCTTGACAAACAGCTCTGCAGGATTTTCAGAAGTACTCACTAGCATTTCCACATATACATACCATAAATCTTCTCCCCTAAAGTACTTGTGCGGAGAAGGCAATGGCACCCGACTCCAGTACTCTTGTTTGGAAAATCCCATGGACGGAGGAGCCTGTTAGGCTGCAATCCATGGGGTCGCTAAGAGTCGGACACGACTGAGCGACTTCACTTTCACTTTTCACTTTCATGCATTGGAGAAGGAAATGGCAGCCTGTTGGGGGCCGGCGTGAGGCACTCCACCCATGGCAAAGGTCATGAGGAAGGAGGCTCGACATACGCAAAGGCGGGATCGAGCCTCAGGAGACCCCTGGAAATCCTCAAGCATCTACCCCCATAACCAGAGCCTGCTTATTTTACTACTTTGTGCTCTCCCCTACACCTCTGACTTTACTGGGGGCTGTCCCCCACCACCTCTTTCGGAGAAGGAGTTAACTTAAAGCTCCAGTTAATAATAATTCCTGGGCGTGATAGGAGTGTTTCAACCTACAAACTCCTCTGAAGGTTCTCTAGCCTGCCTGACAGGCTTGTCCAGCCATATGTGATTGCTCACAGCCTCCCAACTGTGAGAGGCACGAGATGCTTTAAACCTTCTAAAAACAGGTTCCTTAGAAAAGTTAGAAAACCATTAGTATAAGTATAGTGGGCTGATTAGAAATTGTATTGGTGAAGGGTTTTTCATTTGTTGAGCCAATGTTTGCTGCTAAGTCTCCATATCCCCTGCCCTTACACACATTAATGAATATATAGAAGAAATAAGTATTAACCTTTGATATAAATCACATTAGACCTTAAGCTAAGTAAATTCTTTCCTTAACTAAAACCCACTACACCCTCACCCTATAGGAATGTAACTTTATTTGGGTGGCGTCTGTTTTAAGAAAAATCACCCTTGGAGAAAAAAGTGTTCTGGTTGACTGACCGCTGTCACAAGGAGAGGGTCATAAATTGTCAGCAGGCCCCCCTGGCCAGAAGATGATGTAACACCCCTAAGACCTCTGTATACATTTGTATGAAGCACCTGACTTTGATAAAAGTCAGGACTGCTGACCCCGCGTGACTTTTGCATAACATCTCAGTGCATAAAAGTAGACCATGGAAAATAAAGAATTGGGATCAGTTCCTTGAAAGACTGGTCTCCCCATATCTCTCTCTCACTCTGGCTGAGTCTCCATCTGGAGCGCGGAACCCACCATGCTTACTAATTATGCCTGGGCTTCTAAGATCCGACCAGGGAGGCCTCAGTGTCTCCTCTCCTTCGGGAGAACGGAAGGACGCCTGTGGCCTACGTAAGTGGTGCAAACTTCTTCTTTTTTTTTTTTTTTAAATTTTATTTTATTTTTAAACTTTATCTTGAAGTTTTATTGGTCTCCCGCGTAAACCAAGCTACTCAGCCTCTTTTCTCCACTGAATTTTCCTACTGAGCTATCCTCATTCTATTACTCTTTATATCTTTGATGAATAAATAATTAAATAGGTTGCCGACGCCGTCCCCGCTTCGAATACCCTGGATCAGCCGGGGCTGGACCCCGGCAGCAGCCCACTCCAGTATTATTGCCTGGAGAATCCCAGGGATGGGGGAGCCTGGTGGGCTGCCATCTATGGGGTGGCACAGAGTCGGAAACGACTGAAGTGACTTAGCATAGCATAAAGTACTTGTGATCATATTTTAGGTTAGTGTTTATTGGAGAAAGACAATACCCAGACATCTCAAGGGTTACTAGACACTAGCTCTGAACTGATGCTGATTCCTAGGGACCCCAAACACCACTGTGCCTACTAGTTAAAGCAGGGGCTTATGATGGTCAAATGACCAATGGACTTGAACTCATTTGTGTGAGTTCAAGTGTGACTCACTGTAGGTCTAGTTGGTCCACAGACTCACTCTGTTGTTATTTTCCTAGTCCTAAATGTGTAATTGCAATAGACATAACTATTAACCTGCAAAATCTTCACAGTGATTCTCTAATCCATGTGTGGAGGGCTAGTGGGAGATATATATATATATATATATATATATATATATATATATATAATCCCATAAAATCTAAATGTGGGCAAAATCAAAATTTAGAACAATATTTAGGCATAATCTTAGGATATATGAGACATTCTTAAGCATAGCATGAAACCCAGAGCTTATATATGAGAAAGATAAATGGAAAAGATAAATGCATTTGGCTACATAACAATTTAACATTTTTGCCTGGCAAAAGGTACCATAAACAAAGTCAAAGACAAATGCTGTATTGGAGCAAATATGTACAGCATGTAAGATTGATAAAGTACAGAGAATGCCTATAAATTGATTTCTCCCCCAAACCCCAAAGAGTCCAGTAGAATAATAGTAAAAATATGAATAGAAATTTACAGAAGAATATAATCAAATAATCAATAAATGTGAAAAGATATCTAACTTCTAGTAGTAAAGAAAATTCAAATTTAAATAAGTCTGCAATAACATTATTAGTGTTAATAACATTATTAACGTACCTCATAACAGCTTTGGACTTCCTGGTGGTCCAGTGGTTATAACACTGTGCTTCCACCACATGGGGCGTGGGTGGAGGGAGGGTGGTTAGGGGCCACGAGTTCAATCCCTGGTTGGGGAACTAAGATATCACATGTCAAGCAGTGCTGCCAAAAATAGAAAAAAAATTAAAATTGACAGCCTGTTTTTTACATTTTTGTTTTTCTCTAGACTAGAAAATACATACAAAATATGATTACAAATATATACAGTTTTGTTGTTGATGTTTGTTTATATAAAAATGGTATATATTTTTCTATAACTTGCTTTTCTCACTTGTTAATATGTAAGGATCATCCATTCAAGTAGATAATACACACGTGACTCATTCTTGTGAAAAGCTGCATAATAATCTGTTGAATGGATGTGCTATAACTTATCTAACTTTTCATCCATTTTTCATTGCATAGAGAGTAAAGTAGGTAACATAAAAAAAAATAAGGATTTAGATTGGCATCCGATTTCTTGTCAGGAATAGATGACAAGATGATGCTAGAAGACAAAGCATTTAAACAGGGATGTTTCAACTGATAAAGTTTTATATTTCCTAAAGAAGATACAGCAGTCATAAACTTTTATGTTCCAAATACAATGGCAGCTTGATGACTTTTGCCAGGCCACATAACCTAGACATGGCCATACTGGGTTTGCACACTTTCTTTGAATTTCTATACATATTATTACCCAAATAAGAAAAATTTGAATAGCCAGTGTTACAGCGAAGGAAATGGGCTCTTATGCACTGCTGTCTGGAGGGCAAAATGGTACAGACTTTTGAAAAGCAGTTTGAGAGCTGCAGTCTTCAGTCATAAGTTGTGTCCAACTCTCATTCAGAATAAGCAGTCATCCCAGTGAAGGAGTTGAACTATGCAGTGTCAGAAATACAGATAAGGATGTTATCAACTGAAACATACTTTCCAGGTAGCACAGTGGTAAAGAATCTCCTGCCAATGCAGGAAACAAAAGAGATGCAGGTTCGACCCCTGGGTTGGGAAGATCCCCTGGAGTAGGAAATGGCAACCCACTCCAGTATTCTTGCCTGGAAAATTCCATGGACAGAGGAGTCTGGAGGACTATAGTCTGTGGAGTGGCAGAGAGTCAAACACAATTGAGCACACACAGCTAAAACATAGCTACTGTCATTACAAATGTGCATTGGCTAAAATGGGTATTTATGAGTCATTGGTAAAATTGGGTAAAATGAGTCATTTGTGTTGGTGGCTTAAATATCAAATGGCACTCAATGTGGGTCGACATACCTTCTAAAATCTCCCATGGGTGACCCATTCTCCCCCCTAACTTTGCACCCATTCCCTCTTGGGGCTTTCCCACCATCAGTTCAGTCGCTCAGTCGTGTCCAACTCTTTGCGACCCCATGAATCGCAGCACACCAGGCCTCCCTATCACCAACTCCCGGAGTTCACTGAGACTCACGTCCATCGAGTCAGTGATGCCATCCAGCCATCTCATCCTCTGTCGTCCCCTTCTCCTCCTGCCCCCAATCCCTCCCAGCATCAGAGTCTTTTCCAATGAGTCAACTCTTTACATGAGGTGGCCAAAGTACTGGAGTTTCAGCTTTAGCATCATTCCTTCCAAAGGAATCCCAGGGCTGATCTCCTTCAGAATGGACTGGTTGGATCTCCTTGCAGTCCAAGGGACTCTCAAGAGGCTTCTCCAACACCACAGTTCAAAGGCATCAATTCTTTGGCGCTCAGCCGTCTTCACAGTCCAACTCTCACATCCATACATGACCACTGGAAAAACCATAGCCTTGACTAGAAGAACCTTTGTTGGCAAAGTTATGTCTCTGTCTTTGAATATGCTATCTAGGTTGGTCATAACTTTCCTTCCAAGGAGTAAGCGTCTTTTAATTTTATGGCTGCAGTCACCATCTGCAGTGATTTTGGAGCCCCAAAAATAAAGTCTGACACTGTTTCCACTGTTTCCCCATCTATTTCCCATGAAGTGATGGGACCAAATTCCATGATCTTCGTTTTCTGAATGTTGAGCTTTAAGCCAACTTTTTCACTCTCTTCTTTCACTTTCTTCAAGAGGCTTTTGAGTTCCTCTTCACTTTCTGCCATAAGGGTGGTGTCATCTGCATATCTGAGGTTATTGATATTTCTCCCGGCAATCTTGATTCCAGCTTGTGCTTCTTCCAGCCCAGCGTTTCTCATGATGTACTCTGCATATAAGTTAAATAAGCAGGGTGACAATATACAGCCTTGACGTACTCCTTTTCCTATTTGGAACCAGTCTGTTGTTCCATGTCCAGTTCTAACTGTTGCTTCCTGACCTGCATACAAATTTCTCAAGAGGCAGATCAGGTGGTCTGGTATTCCCATCTCTTGAAGAATTTTCCACAGTTCATTGTGATCCACACAGTCAAAGGCTTTGGCATAGTCAATAAAGCAGAAATAGATGTTTTTCTGGAACTCTCTTGCTTTTTCCATGATCCAGCAGATGTTGACAATTTGATCTCTGATTCCTCTGCCTTTTCTAAAACCAGCTTGAACATCAGGAATTTCACGGTTCACATATTGCTGAAGCCTGGCTTGGAGAATTTTGAGCATTACTTTACTAGCGTGTGAGATGAGTGCAATTGTGCAGTAGTTTGAGCATTCTTTGGCATGTCCTTTCTTTGGGATTGGCATGAAAACTGACCTTTTCCAGTCCTGTGGCCACTGCTGAGTTTTCCAAATTTGCTGGCACATTGAGTGCAGCACTTTCACAGCATCATCTTTCAGGATTTGAAATAGCTCAACTGTAATTCCATCACCTCCACTAGCTTTGTTCGTAGTGATGCTTTCTAAGGCCCACTTGACTTCACATTCCAGGATGTCTAGCTCTAGGTCAGTGATCACACCATCGTGATTATCTGGGTCATGAAGATCTTTTTTGCACAGTTTTTCTGTGTATTCTTGCCATCTCTTCTTAATATCTTCTGCTTCTGTTAGGTCCATACCATTTCTGTCCTTTATCGAGCCCATCTTTGCATGAAATATTCCCTTGGTATCTCTAATTTTCTTGAAGACAGTCCGAAATCCAGTACTTGGATGCAATCTCAAAAACGACAGAATGATCTCTGTTCGTTTCCAAGGCAAACCATTCAATATCACAGTAATTCAAGTCTATGCCCCAACCAGTAACGCTGAAGAAGCTAAAGTTGAACGGTTCTATGAAGACCTACAAGACCTTTTAGAACACCCAAAAAAGATGTCCTTTTCATTACAGGGGACTGGAATGCAAAAGTAGGAAGTCAAGAGACACCTGGAGTAACAAGCAAATTTGGCCTTGGAATACGGAATGAAGCAGGACAAAGACTAATGGAGTTTTGCCAAAAAAATGCACTGGTCATAACAAACACCCTCTTCCAACAACACAAGAGAAGACTCTACACATGGACATCACCAGATGGTCAACACCGAAATCAGATTGATTATATTCTTTGCAGCCAAAGATGGAGTCAGCAAAAACAAGACCAGGAGCCGACTGTGGCTCAGACCATGAACTCCTTATTGCCAGATTCAGACTTAAATTGAAGAAAGTAGGGAAAACCACTAGACCATTCAGGTATGACCTAAATCAAATCCCTTATGATTATACAGTGGAAGTGAGAAATAGATTTAAGGGCCTAGATCTGATAGATAGAGTGCCTGATGAACTATGGAATGAGGTTCGTGACATTATACAGGAGACAGGGATCAAGACCATCCCCATGGAAAAGAAATGCAAAAAAGCAAAATGGCTGTCTGGGGAGGCCTTACAAATAGCTGTGAAAAGAAGAGAAGCAAAAAGCAAAGGAGAAAAGGAAAGATATAAGTATCTGAATGCAGAGTTCCAAAGAATAGCAAGAAGAGCTAAGAAAGCCTTCTTCAGCAATCAATGCAAAGAAATAGAGGAAAACAACAGACTGGGAAAGACTAGAGATCTCTTCCTACCATTGTAGGTCATTATTACGCTGTGACCCGCACTTCAACCTCCCTTCCTCATGCCTCCAAAGATGAATGCTCTGAGTGTTGGAGCTAGTAGTAGGCAGATTCAGAAGGCTGACGTTCTTGGGGTCTGGGCTATGTCCCTATGTATGATTTGTGCATGGAGGAAGTCTGTTCTCATGCTCTAATGACTCAAAAAGAAGACCAAGAGGTAGAGGAGTATTCTGAAGGAGGAGGGGAGGGGAAGTGAGAAGAGGGGTTGGGGTTGAAGCTGGCCTTTAAATATCTATGCCTATGGGAGACAGTGCCTGTGAATCTACAGAGAGAAGCTGCTGAGCTAAAAAGCTCCCCATCCATAAATCAGAGAAGGGTCATTAGGACCCACATCTCAGGAGAGGTTCTGGTCTCTTCAGAAAGGCACCTTACCTTCTAGGAGGGTCAGTGGGAATATCCCCCCAGGGCTGGGACTGCAGACAGGAATTTTTCTCTGCTGACTTACTCCATCCTGCAAGATGCTGGGACTGAGCTTTGGGAGCACAGAGGTGAGGGATTTGCCCTGGTCACCACTGTGAATGAGCAGAGTACAGCCAGGGAGGGGGTCCTCATAGTCCACCCAGACTGCAGTTGAGGGGTGGGTGTACGTGTGTGTGTGTGTGTGTGTGTGTGTGTGTGTGTGTATGCCTGTGCCCTTCCAGGGACTCCATTTTGGTCCTGCCTGGTTACCCTCTGGATATTAGGTATCCAAAATATTAGATATTAGGTGTCCAAGGGAATGCTCACTTTCCTCCTTCTTTCCTTCCTCCCTCCCACTTTCTTTCTTCCTTCCTTTCTTTTCTTTCTTTTTTTAATTGACATACAGTTGATTTAAAAACCTCTTTCATTTTTTTTTAATCCCTGAGGATAAAAGGCCAAATCTCCAGTCAGGCTATAGAATCAATAGCCTCTGGTCAAGGAGGCACTACTGTGTCAGCTACCCTTTACTTTCAGAGGCTCCAGACTTTTCTCTCCTCAGAACGCAAGGTCAGGCAGGGGCCTCACAGGATTCTGCTCTGGGGGAGAGGAAGCCTGATCTTAGCCCTTAGGGAACGCCTTCTAGAGCTTTCCTACTGATCCCCATGTCTAAGAAGTGTGGCTGTAGTTTGCAAAGCTGATTAGGACCATGGTAATCATTCCCCAAATCTAAGAACAAACCAGCTTTCATACAATTTAAGTATGCAACTTAGCCAAAGTCATCAAACTTAAAAAGCAGATTTTACTACTGGAACTTTAATGTATTTGCCATTTGAAGATAAATGGTCTTTCAAAATCCCCTGTGGTAAGTGTTACAGGACTTTTTCTTTAAAGAAGGTTTTTGTATTATGAAAGCAATACTTTTCTTAGAAATCTAGCAAAAGAAGTAAAATAGAAAGTAAGGGAAAGAAAATACCTGAAACTCACCCGTCAAAGCTCCATCAGAAGAAAATTCCTTTTGATGTTTTTGGTAAATTTCACTTCAAATTTATTGTTGATTTGCTAATTTCAATCATTTCTGCCTTTAACCTTTTTAATGTCTTTTATATTTTGAGTTTATTTGCTATCCTTTTAGTAGCTTCCTGGGTGGAAAACATACTTTTATAATTTTCAGTCTTTCTTAAATTATTTCTAATTACTGTATCTAAAATTATATATCTATATGTTTTTTCCTGAGTAGTGCTTTAACCATATCCAACACACTTAAAGAAATTTGGCATGTTCTCATTGCTCATTTCTAAATATTTATAACTCATGTTTTAATTTCCTCTTTAAGTGGAGAATTTTTGATAAGTGCATCTTGATAAAATTTGTTGTATTTAATTGTCTAATACAACAGCCACTAGCCACACATGGCTAGTGAGCTCTTAAAATATGGTCAGTCAAAATTGAAAATTTAAGGATAAAATATACACTAGTTTCAAAGATTTAGTGTGAAACTTTAATTATTTTTAAATTGATTACATATTTAAATGGTAATATTTTTATACACTTGACTCAAATGAAAAAAATAAGGTTATAGATTAACACAATTGAATGGAAATATTATATGAGTTACAACTGCAAGCCACGTATGTGATTTAAATTTCATCTGTTTATTTAATGTAGCTACTGGAAAAATTAAAATCACATATGTGGTTTGCAGTTGTAACTTGTAACTTTTCTATTCAACTGTGTTAATCTATAGCCTTATTTTTTTATTTGAACTATTCAGAGGCAGGTGTATTAAATTCATCTGCCAAGATTGGGATTTGACAATCCTGAAGTTACACTCAAATCTCAAAAGATTCATGACATACTATCTTGGTGAAGTGTACCTTTTATCTATATTAAAAACTGTATGCTTATTTGCCCTTTTTAATGTTTTTTGCCTTAAATTCTCTTTTGCTCCAATTTTAACGTTTCTACATTTGTTTTCTTTAGGTTAACATTTTGCGTAGTATCTTTATTTTATTTTCAAATGTCCTGCACCGTTTTGTCTTCGGTGTGTCTTTTGTAAACTGTATACAACTATTTTTCAAAATACAATTTGAAACTCTTTTTAATATATTAATTTAATTCATTCACCTTTGTTGTGATTATTAATATTTCACAAATGGCCCCTGAAAAGTGCTTGTATGTTTCTAATTCCGGGGGCATTATTATCTCTTTGCTGACTTCTGATGTGCAGAATCAATGGCCTTCCATTCTTCTCATCCTTACTCACGGTGGGAGTGAACACCTTTATTCTCAGCTGCCTGACAGAAGGGCCGAGACTGAAGAGGCCTTATCTAGGGCAGCGTCTGCAAAGAGTTATCCCACCACTGTCCCCTCCTGCTGCCTCTCTGCATTCGCTGGCTCACGGCTCAGAGTGCCATTGCCGTTCTCACCTTTTGACACAGTGCCTCTTCCAGGACTGGGGGATATGGTTTCATCTTTTAAGATGACTCCACTCCTTACAAATTCTAGTCCCTCAGGGACACCACTTCATATTTTCATGGGCTGCTATTGATTTGTTTCCTTTTCCTTTTCTTTTTTTCCATTTAATCTTTTTCACAGTGATATAGTATGGAGAAACAGGTAAAAGTATGGCTTCATTTATCATCTTTATCTCATTATGGTATATTCAAGTTCTGCTTTTTTTCTCTATGTATTTCTTATTTTGGTCTAATATTTGCATACTTAATTTTGTGTCCTGATTTTCCAACTAGTATTTTAACTTAAGCAATTGCCCTGCACTATTATAAACTACTTAAAAACTTCATTTTTAATGTCTGTATAATGTCCCATCAAGGAAAGCTTTCTAGCATTTCCCTGTTATTAGGAATTTAGGTTATTTCTATTTCTCTGCTGTTACAAAGCTACTTGTACATATGGCTCTATTTTATATTCTGAATTATAGCCTAGGGTGGGGTATTGTGGTTCTTAAGGATTGTTAGCTTAGGTCATTCCAGGTTTACTCTAGTTTTAGTAGAACAATATATGTGCTTAGCACATACAAATTTTTCTGTGCTATTGCAGTTCTTTGAGATCATATGTCACTGAAAACCAGGAGACTAGGGCAACTCTTCAACAGAATATATATCTGGATTTAGGATATAGTGTCCATATGTGGATGCCCACAGATGCTGGTAGAATGTTCTCTGTTGTTGTCGCTCTCAGAAGGGTGAGTTATAGCAAAGCTGACCACATTTTCTGGGCCACAACAGGAACATCTCATATATTGCCCGAGTCTGACAAATGTTCTACATCTGTACTATTCAATATGATAGTCATTAACCACATGTGGTTACTGAGCACTTGAAATGTGGCCAGTTTGAGTTCAGAACTGCTGTAAGTATAAAGTACACATTGGATTTCAAAGACTTGGTATGAAAGAAAAAGTTGAAATACATCATTAATAACTGTATACATTGATTCCATGTCAAAATGATGATATGTGCCTCGCATTGTACTTCTGTTGGACAGCACTGCTTTATTTCACTGCTCTAAGACCCCTTAGAAGATCAGGGATGTATGGGAGCACAGATATAGCTGATTCTTACCTCCTCTTGCTGTAACACTTTATTATTAATTTCCTGAGACTCCCAGTCCACACTGCAGAGGCACCATCTCTTTTCCCCATTAGCAGCCGCTCCTCTGTTATCCTTTAATTGGAGCATTTGAAAAATTAAGAACCTAAGGATCATGCTTTCCCACCTGTTCTCTACTTCCTAGCACTCCTGCCTGCTGAAGGTCATTGCAGGAGGTTCACAGGAACTAATGTAAGAGCTGAAGAGCATTTCAAGTCTTTCTCCCCAAGCCAAACAAGTTTGGAATAACTTTGAAATCAAGAGCTTTAGCTTAAAACTGTACAATTGTATAAAGCTCTTATGTAGGAACATATAGCTTTGTCCATTTATTTGTTCATTCAACAAATATTTATTAAGTGCTTACTATCACTCAATATTGTCAGTCACTGTTCTGGACTCTTGAGCTACATCAGTGAACAAGACAGATAGAGATCAGTGTTCTCCTGGAGCTTCCAGTCTTGGCGGTAGGTATGGGCAATACACAAGAGACATTATGAATAGTAAATGACATAGTATGTTGGAAGGCATTAGGTATGGTAGAAAAGTCAAGAGGGATCCAAACTGATTAAGTATGGTGGAAAAGTCAAGAGGGATTCAGAGTGCTGAAAGAAGAGGGGAGTAGAGAGTGGTTAGGTTGGGCTTCGTTGAGATCAAGGGATGTATGGGACAATGGACTTGACATTTAAGCAAAGCCTTGAAGAAGAAGGAGGTGATAGATATGTGGCTACCTGAGAGAAACTCATTTTAGCAGAGGGAATAGTCAGTGCAGAAGCCTAAAGCCAGGAGCGTGCTCGGCATGTTTGAAGAACCCAAGAAGACCAGTGTGGCTGGGAAGAGAGCAGTAGTAAGGTCAGAGATGCAAAGGGGCAGCACAAGTCATTTGCAGCCTTCTAGGTCATGGTAGGCTTTCCTGGTGGCTCAGCAGTGAAGAATCTGCTCACCTGCCAATGCAGGAGACTCGGGTTCGATCCCTGGGTCAGGAAGACCCCCTAGAAAAGGAAATGGCAAACCCACTCCAGTATTCTTGCCAGGGAAATCCAATGGGCTGGTAGGTTCATGGGATTGCAAAGAGTCAAACACAACTTAGCAACTAAATAGCAAGGTCATGGTAAAGATTTGGGTTTTGCTATGATCTGAATGTTTATGGCCCCTGCAAATTTCATAGACTGAAATCCTAAACCTCAAGTTGATGGTATTGGGAGGTGGGACGTTGGGATATGCCTAGGTCATGAGGGTGGAGCCTTCATGAATAACAGGATTAGTGCCCTTATAGAAGAGGCCTGAGAAAGCTCCCTCACCCTTTCCACTGAGTGAGGTCAGAGCAAGAAGCTGGCTGCGAACCAGAAAGCAGCCCGTTACCAAAAAACACATTTTCCAATGCCTTGATCTCAGATTTCCCAGTCTCCAGAATGGTGAGAAATTAATTTCTGTTGTTTATACGCTACTAGTCTATGGTCCTTTTGTTATACCAGCCCCAACAGACTAAGACGGGCTTTTACTCTGCATGATATGAGGAGTCACCACAAGTTTTTAAGTAGAGGAGACACCTGCTCTGGTGACATGTTTAAAGGATCACTCAGACTTGTGTGTCAAGGTCAGACTTTAGGCAGGCAAGGACGGAAGCAGGGAGAGAGATCACGGGTCCATCACCAACAGCAGTGCAAGTGGTAACAATGTTACATTCTGGTGTACAGGGAGAGAGAACCGCAGGATTTTCTGAGGGAGCAGCTGTGAGGTCCGACACAGAGGAATCAAGGATGACTCTAAAGCTGAAGTCCAGGCAATATTGCCATCATCTTTCCAAGGTTGAGCTTCTGTCTTAAATGCTCCCATTTCCCAGGGGGCAAAGTGAGAAGACAGAAAGACCAGGTGCTTTGGACTCTGACCTGGATTTGAATCTGGGCTCCAAATGTGTGTCCCTGAGCGATTTGTGACTTTATTTAACCACCTCCGTAGAATATTATAATACTTGGATAGTAATACCTTTGTGATAGATAGATGACGAACGATGGAAGGCTCGGTATATATAGTAGGTGCTCAGAAAAGCTACTATCTCTTTTCTGCTCAGACAGATTTGGAGGCTGGGACGTTGGAGAAGGCATTTTATGTCTTTTGATCAGGATCCCAGGGGGAGGGAAGGATGGGGCTAAAGCTGTCACAGCCATCTCTGCCCACAAGGTCAGATGCACCGTCCCCTGGCATCTGGCCCAGGACACAGTCCTCCTGGTAGGCAGCAGCTGGCAGCAGCAGAAAGTGGACGGGGCAGTGGCAGCACTGTGGGGGGAGGGCCCGAGCATGATGGGCACCATGCGTGCCATGTGGGGGAGGCTGAGGACTGAAGGCGGCTGGTGGCCACGGCGGGGGACCAGGGATGGGGGTGATATGGGTGCAGAGATGAGAACACACATGCCCAGCCTAGGGAAGTCAAAATTCTGCTTTCCTCAACATAATTCAGGTTATTTCCCGTGTGCCAGACATATACCAATGCCCCAGCACATTAGTCTCTGAGGCGCTCAGTGTCTCTGTAACTGCTTCACGGTGGGAAACACACTGTAAGTGTCAGGAATGATACTGAACTGAGGTCTGCCTCACTCCAAAACCCACATTCTTAACCAGGACGGTGGCTCTGTGCCTGGCAGGGCCCTGCAGGGTACAAATGCCTGAAGCCCAGAGAAACTGGGACGATGCCCAGAGCAGGAGCTGCTCTGTGGACTGGAGCAAGAGAGCCGCCAGGCTGGTGAGCCCTCCGTGGTCACTGTGGGAGTGGGTGCTGTTTGTGGGGGCTCACAGGGAAACAGTCATTTTTGAAGAGTTTTGAAAGGGTGTGGGAATCAGCCAGATAAATTTTTCAGAAAAGAGACTCTAGGTATATGGGACTTAAAGAGTGAAGATTTCCAGAAATGAGGGGAAGCTAAGAAGAAGGGTTTGCCTGGGCGTATAAAGGGTGAAAGGAGGGAGTCCAACAGGGCTGGGAGCTGAGTTCAGGTCAAGTGTAGCGTTCTAACTTGGGCACCGTCCAGTTTTCTCCCAGAGGGTCTTCGGGTGAGAGAAACCCAGCATGAGGCCACAGTGAAGCGGGCAGCAAACAGTCAGTGTTCCAGGATCCACTTGCATCGGCCAAGGCCTCCTGGCTAACTAGGGAGGGAGGGAGGAGGTTTCTCTTTCTTTCAATGATTAAAATCAATGATTTTATTGAGGACGATAAGTTAACTGGCATAGGCAAAGGGAAGAAACACGTCAGAAGTCAAGTGTGTTAGTAGAGGAGAGCACTTTCTGTCAAATATTCGGATCCAGGGTTTCCAGATTTCTCCAAGGCTGGATTTCTCATGGGTCACTTTCCCTTCAAAGGATTCTGGAGACCACGTTCAACAGGATTCCTTCACCTGCCAAACAAGAGTCCTTGGGTCTTCTGTTAGCCAAGGCATGCAGTGGAAATATGATCTGTTTTTCAGATTCCTCTGTAGGATTCAGTTCAGTTCAGTTGCTGAGTCATGTCCGACTCTGCGATCCCATGAACTGCAGCACGCCAGGCCTCCTTGTCCATCACCAACTCCCGGAGTTCACTCAGACTCACATCCATCGAGTCGGTGATGCCATCCAGCCATCTCATCCTCTGTTGTCCCCTTCTCTTCCTGCCCCCAATCCCTCCCAGCATCAGAGTCTTTTCCAATGAGTCAACTCTTCACATGAGGTGGCTAAAGTATTGGAGTTTCAGCTTTAGCATCGTTCTTTCCAAAGAACACCCAGGACTGATTTCCTGTAGAATGGACTGATTGGATCTCCTTGCAGTCCAAGGGACTCTCAAGAGTCTTCTCCAACACCACAGTTCAAAAGCATCAATTCTTCGGCGCTCAGCTTTCTTCACAGTACATCCATATATGACATACTCTCACATCCATACATGACCACGGGAAAAACCATAGCCTTGACTAGATGGACCTTTGTTGGCAAAGTAATGTCTCTGCTTTTCAATATGCTATCTAGGTTGGTCATAACTTTCCTTCCAAGGAGTAAGCATCTTTAAATTTCATGGCTGCAATCACCATCTGTAGGATTAAGAAGTTTCTTTTGACTTGTGTTGCCAGACTCCTTGCTCTTGTTCCTCTTGTCCATGTACTCATTCTTCAAGTAATTTCTCATCTCCTGATCAAGATCAAATGACCAGAAATTTTCAGAATGTTGTAATGTTTGTGACATTCCTTAAGCAAGTTGATCAAGATGTTGCACTCTTCAGCGTGTTAGGGGCAGATACATCAGGATGCATCTTTAGGAAAAGGAGATGGTGCACAGCAGAGCAACACAAATCGTGGCCTCACCTGGACAGCAGAATGGTATTCACCAGCAAAGACTGCACCCGAAGGCCAGCGGTCCGGGTGCCAGAGCAGGGCCAGCTCCGGGTGGTGAAGGCTCTGTGCCTGCTCCTCCTGATCCCTCTTGACCAGCCCTGGGAGGGGGTATTTGATCCACAGCTTTGTCTCCTCCTCACCCTCTGTGCTACCCTCTGTCTCCCCCTAGGCCCTAGAGTGCCAGGGGCATCAACTTCCTGGTGTGAGTGCTGTGGGCAGCCCCCTGGTGGGGAGCTCCCTGGAGCAGTGAGCAGGTGGCGGACAAGGTAAGGCTTGGGAAGCACAGAGCTGTGAGGTTCTCCCTGTCTCCCAAATCTACTCACGCTTCTGCACATGTTCCCAGGTGCCCCTGTTTACCTTGGAGCCACAGCCTTCGGTCCCGTTGGGTAGAGAACACCTAGGTTAGTCTGCATGGTGGCCAGATACACTGCAGCACCCCCTACTCCAGCCCTACTCGAAGCCCCAGATGTGAGGGACACACCTCTCAGGGCCTGGTCCTCTCTCTGGCTCAGAAACCTGAGGCTGCTGCACTCAGGACTCACTGGCACCCACTCTGATCCTTCCAGTCTGGCTGTCCCAGGGACGCCTCATGCCTGCATGTGTGCTAAGTCGCTTCAGTCGTGTCCAGCTCCTTGCAACCCCATGGACTGTAGCCCACCAGGTTCCTCTGTCCTTGGGATTCTCCAGGCAAGAATACTGGAGTGGGTTGCCATTTCCTCCTCCAGGGGATCTTCCCAACCCAGCGATCAAGCACACACCTCTTACATCTCCTGCATTAACAGGAGGATTCTTTACCACTAGCACCAACCATGCCTCACCTGTCCCCAGATGGTTGAGCAAAGGAACTCTGCCCACCATCCCAGATGGAATCCACCAAGCACTGCCGGGGCTCCTGCTGCCTCTGCAGAACCCCTGCCCCTGCTGTTCGTAGGGCACGTCCTGACTCCTCCCCCATATGGACAGAGGTGTGTCCTGCGTCAGGGTGGGCCGTTCCCTCTTTGGGGAGTCTTCTTTCACTCACTACCCCTACCCTTCTCTTCTGGCAGACCCTGCCGCACCATCTTTCTCTGGTTCTCACATTGCTGGCCTTCTCAGCCCAGTTCCTCTCCCTCCCTCCTTTGCCCAGCCTCAGGCTTCCCTAGGAAACACAAATTTCAGCATCTGCCCCTGTAACTGTTTACCCTGTGTGAATCCTCACCTCTCCTCATTAACACAGGCACCAACACCGGCTCCCCTAATGTCCTCTCCTGATACTATTCTCACTGAACTGGTTTTCTGGAGGGTTGTGCCCTGAGGAGAGTCTATGGGTGAAGGACAGTGAAGGCTTCATGAGCCAAGTGCTCCCAGTGGGTGGGCAGGCCCCTCGAACCCTCCTCCGCACTCTGGGAGAAGGGCACCCACACCCCCGCTCCCCACCACGGGCCTCCAGCACGCGGAAGTGGCTGCCTCCTCACCCAGTTCTGATGGCAGATCCCGGATGTGAACGTGAGGACCCGGCCGTGCTGACGCTGCCCCACGCGGAGGACGAGGAGGGCAGGGAGGCCGGTGGAGTTGGGGCGACTCTGCCTTGCTCGCCTCCACGCCAAGGGGACACTCGGGGAAGGAGTCCAAAGTGGAATACCCTAAGGAGAGCAGGTAGAAGGAGTGTGATGAGGACGCCAGAATCTGTCCCCGGTCGCCTCCTGAACCACCGCTGCAGGCTGTTTGGTCCCAGGGGAATGTGGCCAACACAGCGAGAGGGACCACTTGGAGGGAATGTGGCCAGCAGACTCCACACCCTCTAGGAGCCCCGATAGCCCCTGATGGGCTCTGTCCTCTGAGCATGGCAGGGTAGGTGCCCCGCACAGGGCCAGGTGGTGTCACCCAGAGAGCCCAACCCCCCCACCAGAGGCCAGAGGCCAGAGTAAGCCTCCTCCCCTACCTGCCTCTGGGGTCTCTTATAGCTGAGCTTTTCCCTCTTTTGCTTTTCATCTCTTCTCATCCGAATCAGAAACAGTTCCAGGTTTGCAGCTCAGGGGACTCTAAATGCATTTCCCTGCTATGGGAGTGGCTGTCCCCAGGCTGCACTTTCTGACTGCTACCTCCAGGCTCCCAAACTGTCCTCCAGAGACCCAGCTGCTAACCGGTCCCATCCTTGTGGCCGGTTCCGGGGAGTCCTGGGCTTTCCCAGCAGGAGAGGCTGTGTCAGCATCCCCAACATCCCCAAAGGTTTTACTGCTCCCCAGAGACTCCCAGCTCCATCCCCACTTTCCCTCTTCTTATAGCTCAGCTCTGTCTCCTCATCAGAAGCCCGAGTTCTGGGAACATCTGGCTTCTCAGTTGTGCTCCCCTTCTACCTCATCGCACCTGTCTGTCTCCTCACAGGGGAGGCTCTGGGGGGCTGATTGCCACTGCTGCCGTCTATGTATCTCACACAGTGAGTGGGGAGCTTTGGAAGAGGGCAGAGGAGTGGATTCCAGGGTGTCAAGGAAGTGGATACTGATCCTGTGTGATTAAAATAAAAAAATTCTTGTGTACAAAACTGAACATCTGTCTGGTCTACAATTAAAATCACACTCATTGCATTTATGTCATTCAATCCCCACGTCCGTAGGGCCACCGTGGATGGTTGTACAGATTGTTCACTGTGCAAAGTCACCAGGTCCAGGGACAATGAGAGCTGAGACCCAGTCCATGCTCTGCCTGCCAAGCCACTGACCCTGGAGAGGCACTCTATTCTCCTAAAGGAAGGGGGCGTCTTGAACATGCATTCACCAAGCCAGAGGGGCTGTACAGGCTCAGAGGAGAGCTCTTTTAAAAATTCACACCAGGGGGCAGTATAGACTATCTGGTGTTCCCTATGTGGCATTCCTGTGACTGTAAAAGGGAGAGCTTATAAACTGAGACCTAGAGATCTTAAGTGACTTTCTCAAGGTCGACCAGGTCATTGTAGAGCAGAGGTCTGGCCTTGGGTTCTTCAGTCCCATTTCCTGACCCTGCACCTAAGTTCTCTCTGGGTCGAGCATAGGCAAACACAACCTCTGCCTCCCTGACTTCTCATTAAGCCTAGGCTTCATTCTGCTCCTGCTCCGATTTTGTCCCTTGGTAATTCCAAGGGATGGAATAGGAGCATGAGCTGGGTCTAAAAGTGAACAGATTCATCCTCCACAGCCCTGGCACCCAGGAGGAGCCCCTGCCCTCACCAAGAGAGTGCATGCATGCGTGACAAGTTGCTTTAGACTCTTTGCGACCCTTCTGACTATAGACTGCCAGGCTCCTCTGTCCATGGAATTCTCCAGGCGAGAATACTGGAGTGAGTTGCCATTCCCTTTCCAGGGAATCTCCTTGACCCAGGGATCAACCGGAGCCTCCTGCAGCTCCTGCATCGCAGGTGGGTTCTTTACTGCTGAGCCACTGGGGAAGCCCCACCAAGAGAATACTTTTTAGTTTCTTTTCCCCTTGGATGCTGGACCTATACCACTAGCAAACTGCCTCGCTGGGACTTACCAAGTCCTTGGCCATGGAGCTGGCATCACAGGACATCTGAGTGCATGGTGTGTCTCCAGGACTCATCAAGACCAGCTTCAGCCAAGTGATGACAATTCAGCAATTGCTAGTGGCTCCCACGTCAACTGCCCTGCACTTTCCCGAGCCCGGCAAGCCCCTCAGGGCTCTGAGACCAGCATCTTCTCACTTCTCTGTAGCAAAATCAGGGCTCTGTCCTCTGTGAGAAGATCCCCAGCCTCAGTCCCAAGCAGAACCATCTTCCCCCAAAGACACACATCTGCGAAGAGCAGCATCTCTTGCCCTTCACAATCCTGTCTAGCACTGACTCTCTGAATTTTTTCAGCGTGAATATAATCTAGCTGTACAAAACTCTAAAAAATTTCTGTGGATGGTAGAGGTGGGTGATCTCCCCAGAACACAGACTGCATCCTGACTTATTGATAATTCTTCTCACCGAGTCTGGGGTCGCGCAGCCCAGGAGCTGGAATCTAGAGGACAGGAGGAGGCTGGGAGGTGGGAACCAGGGATGGAGGTATACTGGGCCCTCCAGCAAGGTCAGCAGGGCCAGAGGTCAGAGTTCATTAGCACATGAAACAGGAGACCACAATTCTGTCCTCCTTTCACACAGGGCAGGGCAGCCAGAGGACTGTGGACACTCTTCTTCCTGTGTTCTCCAGATGCCAGCAACATACATCACTGCGGAGAACGATGTGTTGACTGGCTTTTCCTTGAGGCTCTGATGTCCACCACGAGGACTGGAGGCTGTCGCTCTGGTTATAGATACTGCTGTTCACCCAGGGAACCAGATGATGTTTGGATAGGAGAACGAAGGTCAGGCCTGTTGGAGGTGTTGTAGGTGAGTTCTAAGACAAATCTAGAGTAAGGAGGCGGTGGGATAGAGTTGCTGCTGAGCAATTGCTGAGCTGACGTCTGTTTGATCTTTTTTTTTTTTTTACTGGCAATGAACTTGTTTTGAAACTCCTAACCTTAGCTTCTGTGTGAAGCTGGCAAAGAGGGAAGCTGCTTTGCCTCCAAACGGCATCTCTACATCAGTGGTCCATCTCTTCACCACTGCCTCCTTCCTCAGTAGATGCCCCTCCATATTTGTCACCAACCCTCGAGCATCCTGAGATGCTAGGAAAGACAAAGTCTTTTTCTGGGGAGTTAGGGAAGTGGTATTAAATGTCAGGGCTTCCCTGGTGGCTCAGCAGCAAAAGAATCTGCCTGCCAGTGCAGGAGACATGGCTTTGGTCCTTGGGTTGGGAAGATCACCTGGAGAAGAAAATGGCAAGCTCTTAGAGGTTTAAAGAAAAAACAAAACCATCCAACAAACACAAACTCAAGCTCCTATCTCCAATTATCCCAGATTCATCATATCATTTCACTCCTTCCCATGACAGTCCCCTTCCCTGTTTTCTCTTTAGGTTTCTTCATCACCAGTGCACATGCTGAGGTTTTCTTCTCTTGCCTTTTGGGTTGTTTAGGCATATGACATTCAGACCCTTGCTGCTCTCCACATGTTCATATATGCAGCAAGGTCTTCAGGATTCTTTTCCGGTAACAGAGGTAAGCCTCTAAGTCTGTTCCTATCTTACTTTTTTTATTTTAATTTCTTTTCTGTCTCAGAAATTGTTTGTCTCTGCAACGTGCCTGCTCTTGTGGCCTTCACTGCCTGCGTAATGACCTATTTGGGCATTTCACTAGGTCTCTGGGGGTCGGTGATGGGGGCAGATATCTGCCATGGATTTCCTTTCTGGTTCTGGAAACAAGTTAGTGTCTGCAGGTGTCATCTTCCACATAAGCTTCCTGGACACACTCATGACCTTTCTCAAGAGAGGTGAAAGTGCGCTGCCCCCTTGGACAGCTCGCAGTGGAGCTGGATGGGCTCTCTCTGCTTCACATTTTGGGACTTTGGTGGGCCATCCTCATGCAATGGCAACCCACTCCAGTACTCTTGCCTGGAAAATCCCATGGACAGAGGAGCCTGGTAGGCTACAGTCCATGGGGTTTCGAAGAGTTGGACACAACTGAGCAACTTCACTTTCACTTTTCACTTTCATGCATTGGAGAAGGAAATAGCAACCCACTCCAGTGTTCTTGCCTGGAGAATCCCAGGGACGGAGGAGCCTGAGGGGCTGCAGTCTATGGGGTCACACAGAGTCGGACACGACTCAAGCGACTTAGCAGCAGCAGCAGCCTCATGCTTCAACCAAGCACAGTAGTTTCCTCCACTCTTCCCCTGATTCTCGAAGTGGTGAATCAGGCACAAGTCAGGAAGCATTTGGCCACCATGTACGGAGCTGTGCCTGGATCCAAGTAGTGGAAAGCCCCACACCCATCTGGGGCGTGTGGGAGTTTTCAATATTGGAATCCCTACAGTAGGGCCTCCAAAATGTGGATGGGATTTCCAAGCTATTTATATGTGTGTGTAGAAGAAGGGCCATAACGAGTGTCACAAATCACTATTTCTTTGGCTCCACCCCATCAGCTCCCAAGGAACTCTATAGACTTTTGCTCCAGGAAACTCTCTGCACATTCTTGGTTCTGCTCATAAAAAAAGACACTTTGTACAATAGTTCAGCCCTTTCAAAAGTGTTGCCTTTGCTCTGCATGGTTGCCTTATTCACTTCTCCCTGTCAGCTGAGACTTCCCAGGTGGAGCTAGTGGTAAAGAATCTGCCTGCCAATGCAGGAGACGTGACTTCAATACCCTGGGGGAGAAAATGGCAACCCACTCTAGTATTCTTGCTGAGAGAATCCCATGGACAGAGGAGCCTGGTGGGCTACAGTCCATGGGGTCAAAAAAGAGTTGGACACAACTGAGCTTCTGAGCACAAGGTAAGCTGAGGAGTGGATAAACAGATTGGTCTACTTGGGCCACTGCGCTTGGGTGTGGTGAGCTTAAATGACCTTTCTAGTCTCTAGTATGCAAGGCTTGCTTTTGTCTAACTAAGCCAGGGCTCTGCTCTGAGTTGAAGACGTCTGACCTGAAATTTGCTGGGCACATTGGTTCAGCTCTACGCTGCCTTTCATTTAGAGGGGAGGTAGTGGAAAGGCCCATTCTTCAATTTAGCATTAACAGCATGAAGGTGACGCCGACCGTGACTCCATCTGTCCCCTTCCATGTAATTCTCAGAGCTCGGTAGGGAAGGCGGGGAGTGATAAGCTCCTTCCATGGCTGTCCCGTGACAGGAAACATCTTGTTTCCCTCCGCTTTCTTTTAACGTGGTGAGAACTCTGGCTCTGCCAAGATTGTCCAAAGGACGAAACCCCCGCTGGTGCCACCACCGCCTGCCCCCACAGATGCCTGCACAGATGCGGAGTATGCATGTCTGTGCTGTGTGTGCATGTGTGCTCAGTCGCTTCAGTCATACCCGACTCTGTGCGACCCTTTGGACTGCAGCCCGCCAGGCTCCTCTGTCCGTGAGATTCTCCAGGCAAAAGTATTGGAGTGGGTTGCCATGCCCTCCTCCAGGGGATCTTCCTGACCCAGGAATTGAACCTGCATCTCTTATGTCTCCCGCATTGGCAGGCAGGCTCTTTACCACCAGCATCATAAGTGCACTACATCGCATTCGCTGCCAGACTGTCTCAGGCTATTTCATATTTCTGCAGAAGTCTAAGGTCTTGACTGCTGTTGCCATGCACCCACTCTTGGGAGGGTCTGTGTTCTCAGAGATATAGCACTTCAGTTGTTTGTTTCTTTATTTCTTATCACATAAAAAATTTTTACAACCTCGCATACATCAACTATACCTCAATAATAAATAAATATTTTATAACTTCAGTTTTTGTAATCCCCTGTTAAGTAGTCAGGAGTCCTTGAGATTGACTTGGAGGAAAGCTAATGACTGTGCCAGGCAGGATCTCTGGGAAGTCAGGATTCTTCTAAGACTGGTTGGGCATAATCATGGTGTTTTCGATAATGATGGGTGGGTCTGCTCCTTTCAGGCTGGACTCCTTGCTTTCCCAGAATTATTAAGAAATGCCTGAATATATCATTGCTTTTAACAGTAAGATGTCCCAGCTCCATCTTGATTTTCTTGCTCTGTGAGGCAGCACTTAGAGAAGCTGAGGCTCCTGTGGTGAACGAAATACAGTGAAATGCAATGTCATAAGACATACACACAGCCACGTGTAAACACATGGTGCTGAGTACAGTAAAGTCTACATCACAATGCCATTTGTGTTAATTTAAAAAGTATGCACACAAAATGACAGTGCATATGACACACATAAATCACGTGTGCATACCTGTGAGGGGAGGGAAATTGGAGAGGAGGTTGGGGATAAAAAGAGTACATAAGTAAATCAATAAAATAAGACTGGAGGCTTGGGCACACCAGTGGTAAGAATACACAATGAAGAGAGGAAAATAAACTGAAGCTGCTGTTCCCATGATTTAAAGAAGCTAGAACGCTGCTTACATCTGGGAAGTGGCGAGTTTAGCTTAAGGAAGCTGAACTAATTGTTCCAATGGGTGATGGAAAGCATGACAAGATAGCAAGAAATTTAAAGCGATATGGGTGAAGTCTTCCTTGGCATCCTGTGGTACACTGCCAAATGTGATTTTAAATCTCAAATATGATATTTAAGTGGAGAATAAGTGAGTGCTTCCTTTCTATTTAATTAAATAAAAATAGAAAAATAAATAAGCTAGAATGATAGAATGATGGTTCTGGGATGAATGTTACAGCCAGGTCAGGTTCCGAAGAGTGGAACCAAAGAACTTGTAACTCATTCCCTCTCTCTCTTTAGAAGGAAGGATCTATGAAGCACCACTATCCTGTGAGGGTAAAGGGTGGAGATGCAGAACGATTAAACAAGCCAAGCAGACAGACTTCTTCAGAAGAGAGCGATAGGAAGGAAAAAAGCAAGACCTAGGAGTTGAGAATGTGACAGAGAGGGAGAGAAAAGAGAGAGAGAGTCCATAGGTTATATACATGTGAGAAAGTGCTGACATGTGGAAACAGAAGGTTGCTGGGGCCCAGACAGTGAGCAAATTTGCATAAGAAGCCCAAGGAGCATTCTGGGAGGAAATCATTAAGACCCATATCCCTTCTTGGGGCTTCCCTTTTGGCTCAGCTGGTAAAGAATCCACCTGCAATTCAAGAGACCTGGGTTCGATCCCTGGGTTGGGAAGATCCCCTGGAGAAGGGAAAAGCTACTCACTCCAGTATTCTGGCCTGGAGAATTCCATGGACTGTATAGTCTATGGGGTCGCAAAGAGTTGGATATGATTGAGGGAAATCAGATATCCCTTCTTGATGGGTTTAAATATCAGGATTACTGGGGACAACTTGACTAATAAAACTACTAACATAGACTATAGGAGAATATGTTTGGGATTTCCAAGTAGGGAAAGATTTCTTTAACAAGATCAAGAATACCAGCCATACAGAAAAGAGTAATACATTTGACTACATTAAAATTAAGAATTTATTTTTAGCAAAAGACACTGTTAAGAAGATAAAAAAGTAAGATCATAGTGTGGGAGAAAACACAGCTAACAAAAGAAAATGGGAGACTCCAACAGACATTTACAAAACAGGTTTTCCAAATGACCCATAAACATGTAGAAAAGGTGTTCAACCACATTAGTAATCAGGGAAATTAGAAACAAAAAGTGATGAGATACACCAGAAAAAACCCAACAATATCAAATGTTGGTGAAGATGTGGAGCAAGAGGAGTGCAAACACACTTCCACTGTTGGTGGACATACAATGGCATGCTCTGCAGAACTGAAAATATATATAATAACACAGACTGTATAAAGTCAAGCACAATATTAAATGGAATTAGCCAGTCACAAAACAGTCCACACTGTATGATTCCTTTTATGTGAAGTTAAAGGGCTTCCCTGGTGGCTCAGACAGTAAAGCATCTATCTGCAATGCAGGAGACCTGGGTTCGATCCCTGGATTGGGAAGATCCCCTGGAGAAGACAGTGGCACTCTACTCCAGTACTCTTGCCTGGAAAATCCCATGGACAGAGAAGTCTGGTGGGCTACAGTCCATGGGGTCGCAAAGAGTCAGACATGACTGAGCAACTTCATTTCCACTTTCAAAGGAAAAAATGCAAAAATAAACCATAGCATTTAGGGGTATACTGAGTACTTAAGTGGTAAAAATACAAAGAGAAGCAGATGGTGATTTCCATGAACAGAATGTTGGGGGAAGGGAGTGGAGAGAAGTGTTGCATGGTGTTGGGAGAGGAGATCTTTGGGGTGCTGGCAATGACTGTTTATTGGCCTGAGTGATGGCTGTGTGGGTATTGATCCTGGGAGGACCATTGTGCTTGCTGTACATTTTGTTTTGGTCTCTCCATTGTATGTGTGCTCGATGCCACAATTTAAGTTTAAAAAGTGATGCTACTCATAAAACAAAGGAAATACAGGCGTTTGAAGTGAAACTGTTTGCAAAAACTAGGTAGTTTTTTTTTTTTTTTCCCTTGCAATTGATGGAGGAATTGGTGACATTTTATTCTCCAGTATTGAAGTTGGAGCCACTTTTCCTTCCTTCATCTTTCTCTTAGGGCTTTTTTCACACCCATCTGTCAACTGACACTGGAAAATCTGGCTCCAAAGATAATTCAAGGACCTGGATATCCATCTAAGGAAAATCATTGAGTCTGATCAAGTTTAGAGTATACATTAAGGATTCAAGTTCTCTAGAAGTGACATTACAGTCCATAAATGCTGCACCAAAGAGCCTGTAAAGACACCAAAGCCATCTTCCCAGAACTCAAGAATAGCAGTGTGTGGGTACAGAAGTTTTCCGTCTTAGAGCAGGCTGCAAATGTTGATTTGTTTGGTACAGACTGGATCTCAGGTCCAGTGCTCTAGGGCAATAAGGAATCGAAACTGCTCAAGATGAAGATCGTAAACCATTTTTAAAGGTTGAATGGTCTAAGATTCTTGGAAGTATGGGCTAATTTTTCATGTTTGTCCAACACGATAAATTGTAGAACCCAGATATGGAAAGAAGGGAATTGATTAGGTATAACACTTACCATACATCATTAGGAACCATTGACCAGAAAAAAAATTCCTTTGTGTATTTATTCTGGTCATATCATGTTTATATAGTATTTAGGGGAAACTCTGTAAGAGAGGATTGTGATCAATTGTTTATACATTTTAACTAATGATCCAGAGTACTTGTATTTCAGTTTGGGAGAAAGTGATAAATAATAACTGTGAGTCCATGGGGGCAGATTAGCTCAAGCCAGTTTATAAACCATAGTTTATGAGCTATTTTACAAAACCCTAAGACATACTTATGGATTAAGACAAAATTTCTCATCTGTACCTAAGTGGTGCATACAGTTTCACATAGTTCAATCTCTGACAGTTCTGTTCTGCTGGGGGTTTTACTGTAATTGTTGAGGTGGGAGCAGGTTAGGAATAGGAACTGTGGCATGAGTTGGCTGTCACCCAGGCTGATACTGCTCCCAGAGACGTGTGCACTTCTCGTTCTTTTGTCCTTGATCTCCCTCAGACCATCCTTTCCTTGTAGAAAGAGGCACACATGTGCCCCAAATAACTGATATATTGTTAAAATAAATATGGTAATTGGCCTGTACATTCCTAAGTCACCACCTCTATCACTAACTGCTTTTTATATCTACCTACGTGTATATATCGCTGTCCATCAGTCATATCTAAATGTCTATCTTTTTATTTGTCTTAGATAACTGGCCAGTTTCCTATGGTTCAACTGTGTCCCTTCATCCATCCTGCAATCTGTTCAGTAAGGATCTGTCCTCTTTAGAACCCACCTGCTCCAAAGAGTCATCTCTCCCGCTCCTAAAGGGGGTTATGGAGGTGGGTGGTGAAGGGCCACCGGAGTTGAACTCCAGGGCTGCTCCATCTGTGCATCTTGCATCACACCCTGCCAAGCATATGTCTGGTATCGAGGGTGACAAGGGCTGGACCAGGAGTGCTCAGAACACCCAGGGGTTCACAGGCTGGTGGTTCTGGGAAGAGGAAGCGAGAGTATGTGTGAAATGAACAGGGGTGGATAGGACCATCTCCAGACTTCAGTTGTTCTTTTGTTTTTGTTGTAGCAGTGCTGCATGGCTTGCAGGATCTCGGTTCCCAGACCAGGGACTGAACTCATATGGTAGTGAAAGCTCTGAGTCTTAACCACTGGACCACCAGAGAACTCTCTTCCAAACCTTAGTCTGTCCCTGAGGGGTTTCCCTCCAGATCCAGATCCTTATCAAAGGCCATCTTTACTTCCTTCTCTTCTGTTTTTGGCTATTCTAGGGGCAAGCAGCAATCAGTCAAACAAACAAGAGCTACCATCTCTTCCCCTCACAATAGTCCAGGTCTTCCTCTCCCCTGGTGACAAGTCAGGCTGCCCTGGGGCTTCCACCAGGTAAACACTGGAAACACAATGGTTGCTTTTGGGCTGGGAATACCTCAGTCTTAAAGCCTGCTTCTAGCCTTCTTGCTAGATGTGAGGTCAAAGATTCCATTATGATTTTGAGTCAGAGGCAAAAGACTAGCCAACTGGCCAAAAGGCAGAGCTGCTTCAAAAGCCCCCAGATTTAAGGAACACATTTTTCTCAGCTTTACTAGAATAATGTTCACAATTGTCGCCAAGTTTTACGTGGAGTGGAGTGGAGATACATATTTTAAAAAATTTAGGTGCTGTGACATTTCTAAATTTTTTTTCAATAGGAGTAAATTCAAAAAACCTTTTTAGATGAGATGCTTTGTTAAATATAAGGCTGTTTATCATGAACTTAACACGTCATTCAGGGCTAGAATTGAGTATTTAGCAGCAGTCGCACTTCCTTAAACAAAACAGAGACATACGGCTTGAAAATATATGCTTATTTGTGGGGAAAATGGAGCAAACACTTGAAAGTGGGACCTTCCTGGAAAATCTGGGTCATAGACTTGTGTCATTTTAAGAGGATCCATGTGCCATCAGCAGAACCCAAACTGTTTAAGAATTTAGCCTTTCCACGTTGTTCTGTGTTGAACAATCTTGGGTACCTTGGTTGTCCTGGGCTCAGGTACAACCAATGTTTGACTGCAGAGGCAAAAAGAATGGATATTCTTTACCAGCTCCTGGAAATGAAACTCCAGTATAAGTTATTATGATACACATGACAAGTCAATTTTAGTTGGTAGTGATTTGAACCTAATATCTGTAAATGCCCAGAGTAAAACAACTCTTCAATATATGTAGTTATTGCTGTATTCATTAAGCTGTGTGTATGCTCAGTTGCTCAATCACGTCTGATTCTTTGTGATCCCATGGACGGTAGCCCACCACGCTCCTATGTTCATGGGATTTCCCAGGCAAGGATACTGGGGTAGATTGCCATGCCCTCCTCCAGGGGATCTTCCCAACCCAAGGATTGACCCACATCTCCTGCATTTGCAGGTGGATTCTTTACCACTGTGCCATCTGGGATGCCCCATTAAGTCTTCCATTCACATTAATTCACAGCTTCTACTCAGAGCCAAATAAATGCCAAGTATGCCATAGGGTTTGAGGGTAGAGAAAACAAACTGTTCTCTGACCTCAGGACACACCCAGCTGGATAGGCAGACAAATATATTGACACATCAGAACACGACAAATGCTGTAACTGGGAAATGAGCTGGGTTTATGGCCACATGGAGGATAAACACATCAAGGAGTATCACCTCCTAGTCTAAAAGGGACAAGAGGAGATGGAAAGAGTTAAGCCGGGAAAACAAGAGGGAGAATAATATTCCTGACCAAGGAAATGACCTGTGTAAAATTGAGACAGACATTCTATGGTCTAAGTTTCAACACAAGTTTAAAAAATAAGTGTATAATCTGGGAAGGACTGGAGACAGTTTGTACAGTACAAAGATTGTCGTTCTAAACTCAACACAGAGACCTTGGGAAAGTCATTGAACTTCTTTATGCTTCATTCTTTTAATCTATCAAATGAGAGACTGGGTAAGTTTCTAAGCTCCTAAGCACAGAAAGAAACAGAGATGTATTTGCAAAAACAGTTTCAAGTCAACCAGAACTTGAGGACAAGCTTTGAGCTTGGGGAGTTGCCCTGTGGGCATATGCTTAGATAGAGACAACTTCTATTAAAGAGCTGTCTAGGGACTTCCCTGGTGGTCCAGTGGGTAAGATTTTGCCTTCCAATGCAGGGTATGCAGGTTCGATCCCTGGTTGGGGAGCTAAGATCCACATGCCTCTTGGCCAAAAAACAAAACTTAAAACAGAAGCAATATTATAACAAATTCAATAAAGACTTAAAAAAAAAAAGCAGTCCAGTCTCAGACTATCCCTCAGAACATTCACTGAAGTCCAACTTGCACTTGGTGAGCCCTGGGTATGCCCCTGCTGCGCTCTCTTCATTTACTGCTGGTGAAGACCGTGGTGGCTAATAGCTGAAAACAGGAGCAAACTGAGGCTTGCGGGCGTGGTCTGTTCCTGATCCACCTCCGCCCCACCTTCCAGTTTCCTCCACTCTCACTCTCCAGAAGATCTTTGTTCCTTCAGGTAATTTCAGCTGTTGAGTGCCTGAAATCCAGACTTACATGACATGGTCAACTTTGAAGATTATCTTTAAGCCCCAAAGCAGAATTCCTCAAAAGGGAATTGGTGTACAATGATAAGACACCAGTGACCTTAGTCTTAACTATGGTTAGAGGAAGTTTACAGTTCTGATTAAGGATAAAATGTCAAAATAATTTCTCCTATCTAATCAGTTACCTGATTAGATCAGTTATCGGAGAAGGCAATGGCACCCCACTCCAGTACTCTTGCCTGGAAAATCCCATGGGCGGAGGAGCCTGATAGGCTGCAGTCCATGGGGTCGCTAAGAGTCAGACACGACTGAGCGACTTCACTTTCACTTTTCACTTTCATGCATTGGAGAAGGAAATGGCAACCCACTCCAGTATTCTTTTCCGGAGAATCCCAGGGACGGAGGAACCTGGTGGGCTGCCGTCTATGGGGTCGCACAGAGTTGCACTCGACTGAAGTGACCTAGCAGTAGCAATCAGTTACCTACCTGTTGTGGAAAGCAGCAGAAAAGTAACAACAGGATGTTAGAAAAGTGGAAGTCTATTTTAAAATGAGTGAACTTTAGTAACTTAGTGGCAAGTGAGGAACTTAGAATTCTAAGTATATGGAGATGAACTCCATGCAAACTGTTTTCCTCGATGGAAATAACTTTACTTATGTTCAAAATGTTTTGAAGGAGTGGGAATGCAGCAACACCTTCCAACATCCTGTGCAGAGGAGTTGTGGAGACTAGAAATCCAAAGCTACATAATTTATTGGGCTTCAAAGGAGAGAATCTTTGATAAGAAAGCAGAGCCTAGTAGAATCGGGATTTGTAAAGAATGAACAAATGTATGTGTTGGGAGCCCCAGTAAATGCAAGATAAACAGGACTGTTTTGGGGGCTGGTACTCCCTTTGAAGTCACACTTTTCTTTGAAAGAATTTATTGTGTGACTCGAACAAGTGGAGAGAGATATATCATTGATGAAGTCCTCAAGAAGATCACTACACCAAATACAGTATCTGGTTTCATAATCTCCAGTCTAATCATATAAGGGCCAGATCTGAAACCTAGACACAGAAAAGACCTGTGATTACTGGAAGGCATTTGTCAAACAACTCTGATAGAGAGATAAAATGAGGAAAATAGATCCTTCCATACTCATAAACGTGGCCATTGTGCTCCCAAAGACGTCTGTGACTCAGCTTCTGATGGCCAGGGCCACTGACGTGCCACCTACAATCTTAGCCCAACCCCTGTTTCTATTTCAGTCGCCACTGAGGCAAGTACAGCATTAGTGATCTCAGTCTTGATTCATCCTCAGGCCTGAGCATGACCACTCCTTCCTACTTCCCACATCTCTGCCCCTGCCGATCCGCAGGAACATGGGGCCAGCCCTCCTAACACCTCCTTTCTTGCAGGCTGACACAGCCCATCAGCCAGGGCCTCTGTTAGCTTCCAGGCCTGGACTCTGAAAAATCACATGTCCAGGATCTAGGTCAGAGCTCAAATAGGTAGAGATCGTGCTGACTGTGGATGGATATCTTAGTCACATATCTGCCCCAGGGACTCTCTGGTCCTCACACAACCAGGATCATGCTCTCCCTTTCCCCAGATGCTGTTGTGAGGCTTGGTGTGACTTGTTTCTTTGTTCATTATGTTCCTCACACACTTGACTTCCCAGTCTAAGCTGAATGTCCGGAGCCCTCATGTCTCCTCATGTCAATTTACCGCTATTGTCTTTTAATGGTATCTGACATATTTGGCAGATTACGTGAAGAACTCCTCAGCCTGTAGAAAAGAGGGCTCTCTGACAGATTCTCCTGCTTTATGTTTAACTACAGTTGCTACCACATTCACCAAAAGAGGAACCTGTAAATTCTCTACTCTGTTTGAAAATGGACAAGATGGCCCAGCTGCTGTCCATGTCATTCAACCAAACAGGTGTCAACTGGTCTTATTAAAATAAGACCTCCCTGTTTGACAATTGCCATTGTGCATGGTTTTTAATAAAAACATTAAAAAGAAACGGCTCATCCCCTCCTTATTCATAATTTTAGTATTTAGAATTTAAAAAGAGTTAAAAAAAAAAGGAAGAAAATAATTCAATAGAAGTTGTTAAATTTGGAGATCTGATTTCCAAATTAAAAGGGTTTCCAAAGGTGAAAAAACAAACAAACAAAAGGATCAAAATCAATACTCAGAGAAAACATTATATTTGAAAAAAGATTACAGTGAATACGTCCAAAGTTCCAGGCAAAATCAATAACAAAAGCAACACCATGACATAGTTTCATAAAATTTTTAAGCTATAAGGGAAAAAAAGAGAATTCTGCAAGTTTCCAAGTAGAAAAAGTAGGTCATTTTCAAAGAGCAAAATATCAGACTAGCTTTGGCTTTTTCTGCTGCTATGAGCAATGCCTGATGACACTATGCTGACATCTTCTATGGAAGGGATAAGCTGCGACTCAGGAGTAATGGACCACATCAAGCCATTTGTATAGGGAGGCAACAGAGAGACATTCTCAGACCAACCCAACTTAAAAAAAAACATGTGGCAGCCAGAAACCTCTTTTGAAAAGTGCTCAAAACCACAATATACAGTATGCAAGGCTAAAATTAGAGACAGAAATTTGAATGGCTAATGGCTAAAAATGAACCTCCGATAATTATTGACACCAACTATTATTAAAGAAATAAGGATAACTCTGAAAGGGTTATTTATGACACTAGCTTAATTATCTGAGGCAAAGAAACCATAAAAGAAACATGAAAGAGAAAAAAAGTGAGAAATAATTATGAATTAGAAATCAGTATAGGGAACAAGAAGCACAGACAAAAAGAACAGTAGCCTTGTCTTCCTTGAAGGGGAGTGGAACATACTTTTGATTAGGGAAAGAGGTCATTAGAATGGTCATAGAATGGTTTAAGATATTCATGTATGTCTTTAAAACAGGGCTTTTTGTCTCCCAAAACTTTTTCAAAGATAAAGGGGATAATATAGTTCATAGAATCAAAGAGACAAATCCTAAACATTGAAAGAATTAAAACCAAATGTACCAAATAGATTTAATGTAAATCATCTAAACCCACCCTTAAAAGGCTTTTTCTGCCTAAATCAATAAGCAAAATTAATAGTCCAAAAGGTTAAATTCAGTAAGGTGGGCCAAGATAGGTAATTTAAAAATAGTAAAAACAAATTAAAACAGAAAAAGGGAATTAAAATTGATAAAAATTAATATCAGATAATAGAGTTAGAAATAAAATTGATTAAGAATAATACAAAGTCTCAATAATAAAAAACAGCTAATGTTCAATTAAATGGAACTGTGAAACAATAAACACTAAGAATATAAGAAATTTTCCATTGCTATATTTTCTTGCATCTTAGAAGAGAACAGAACCAAGCCCAATAGAAACTATTTTTCACTCTCATTGATCTGACATAGATCTTTTTTTCATGATTCTATGGACAACAGCTGGTTATATAATAAGATGTATATTCTTGACTACTAATATTTCTGCAAACTTGTATGCTAACAATATTACTGTGAGGGTCATGAGGTGAACATACATAAAGCCTACAATTGGGTAACATTGACCAGAGAAGGTTAAACTTGATTTAAACTATTAAAACATCATTGGATAATGTTCACTCGGCCTTTGGTGAACTTTTGAGCATTTCAACAAACTCTGGTTCTTTTAGTGTAATGGTGAATGTGAATATTAATGCTGAAAATAGATCTTTCTTATGCATCATTATATGGGAAGTAATGTTTCATTTGGATTAATATTAAGGCAACAGTATTTTTGTACAGGAGAATAATATATTCTCAGGAGACCCTGATGCTGGGAAAGATTGAAGGCAGGAGGAGAAGGGGACAACAGAGGATGAGATGGTTGGATGCCATCACTGACTTGATGGACATGAATTTTAGTAGGCTCCAGGAATTGGTGATGGACAGGGAAGCCTTGCGTGCTGCAGTCCATGGGGTTGCAAAGAGTCAGACATGACTGAGCTACTGAACTGAACTGAACTGTTGAGATATCAGGCAGGCACCATCTTAGCCAAGTGATCTTAGCCAACATCACCAGTAATAAGACACATTAACATCATGAACCCTCTGCTAAGCTGCACTGTGGTGGGCACAGCATCCTATCTGTGGGATACTTGCTATAATGCACAACCTCAATCTAATCAAGAGAAAACATCAGGCAAACCTGATAGACATTCTACAAAATCACTGAACAGAACTCTTCACAAGTATCAAGGTCATGAGAGATCAAGGAAAACTGAGGAGTTATTACAGCCTGCAGGACATTAAAGAGAAGATCAGTTAAATGCAATATGGGATCCTGTGCCATGAAAAACCAGTGAAATTGGAATAAGGTGTGTAGATTAGTTAATAGTATTGATTTAATGCCAGTACTTTGGTGTTGATCATCATACTTTGGTTGTGTAAGAAGATATCCTGGAAAGCTAGGTGGAAGGCATATGTAAACTCTGTGGGTACTAGCCTTGCAATTTTTCTGAAAGTCTGGAATAATTTAAAAATAAAAATCTAAAAGAAATCTAAAGTAATAAACATCTCTTCTAATTGGCTTTTAAAAACTGTTAATAAATGGAAAGAAATAAGAAATTCGAAGATGTCTAAAAATATTTTCCTACTTCTAGTTCTTTAGGTAGTCACTTTCAGTTATTAGTGGATAGTCTTATTTTCTAGGTATTAACAAATTTAGTCCAATTTCATATTAAAGCTTTAATCTCATGCAATTTACACCTTCTCTGCAACCTCTGGCTCAGTCCTGACTCAGGCTTAGAGACTTGAAGCCTGGAAAGGGGGTCTTGGTTGGCTTTTCATTCTCGTACCGTGTTCTTTTCCCTCCATTTCTCCATGACCCTGTGACCTCCAGCTCCCCGAGGGTTGGCATCAGGGAAAGAGGGCACACAGGGTGGAAAAGGTCTTTGGTGAATGGGACAGTTGTAATCTGGCTTTGGTGCCCTCTGTGTATGATTGAGTGCCCACATGCTTATCTTTTATGGAACAATTTTGGGGTTCACTGGAGATCTTCACCTGAGCAGTGCTGACCCCAACAACACACTCATCTGCTGATGGTCATGGCTCCCACGTTCAGACCTTGGCACCCTGTCTGTTTCCCCAACCCAGCACTGCAGCCTGTTTTTGGTGGGATCCTTTTCAATTCCAGCTCCCTTCCACAAGGAGCACAGCAGGCCCCAGGAAACACACACCTTTGCCCCACTGTCGGGGTGGATACTGCTGCTCCGGTGACAGCCTCCTCTCACTCTGCCACAGGTGGTGGTCTTCACACACTTTCCCCAGAGTGACTCATGTACTAGACCCCACGTCCCCCAAATTCCATGGGACATGTGACAAGCTCTCTGAGCCGCTCTTATGAACCCGCCTTAGCAACTTGCCTTAAACTAAGAGGGAAACTTAGGAAAGGAGAAACAGCACTCTGCTCTAATTACTCTCCAGTTTCTCACTCTCTAAAGAAATCCTCTCTTCTAATATCCACTGTGCCTCTCAATGAATTCCTAGGTTTCTCTCTTACATGACCCCGAGGCAGAGGTGAGGCTAAGGGTGGAAAGAAAACACATATTACCATCTCTTCACAGGTCCTGAAGAGGTGGTTTGTGACTTAGTTTGGTCTTTGGGGCCATTGTTGAAAATCTAAGACAACAGGAAAAGTCAGGTCTAACTCCGTCAAAATTTAAAATGTATGTTTCCTAGGGAACCCTCCTACATTGTTAGTGGGAATGTAAATTTATGCAGCCACTATGGAAAACGGTATCGAGATTCCTTAAAGAACTAAAAATAGAGCTACCATATGATCTAGCAATCCCACTCCTCGGTATATATCTGGAGAAGACAAAAACTCTAATTCCAAAAGATGCATGTACCTCTATGTTCATAGCAGCACTACTTACAATAGCCAAGACATGAAAACAAGCTAAGCGACTGTCAACAGGTGACTAGCTTAATGAGATGCAAATATATGCAGTGGAATATTACCCAGCCATAAAAAAGAATGAAACACTACCATTTGTGGCAACATGGATGGACCTAGAGAATATCATACTAACAGAAGTAAGTCACACAGAGAAAGACAAATATTCTATGACATCATTTACATGTGGAATCGAAAATATGATACGTATGAATTTATATACAAAACAGAAACAGACTCATAGATATAGAAAACAAGCTTATGGTTACCAAAGGGAAAAGGGAGGAAGAGAGAGGGATAAATTAGGAGTAGGGATTAACAGACACAAACTACTATACATAAAATAGATAAGCAAGGATTTACTGTATAGCATAGGGAACTATATTCAATATCTTGTAATAGCCAATAATGGAAAATAATCATATATATGATAAATTATTATTAATCATATATATTATATATATCTCATTTTCCTGTACACCTAAAACTAACATGATATTGTAAATCAATTATACTCCAAATAAATAAATGAATAAATAAATTTTAAAAACCTCACATTTCTTCCTACACAGTAGTTCTACCTCTATGTATTTCTTCCATATGTACATGTATAGAGAGACATATATACAAAGATATTCATTGCAGCTCCATTTGTAAAACTGAAAGTTTGGAAATAATATGAGTGCCTATTGAGCGAGGATATATTACAGAGCATCCATTCAATAGAATACTATGTAGACTTTGAAAAGAAAGGCAGCTTCCTAAGATACAGTTTTAAGTGGAAAAAGCAAGACACTAACATGCAAAATTTGATGCAATGTATACCCTGTGTATATGCATATGTTAGCAAATGTACAGAATATTGTTGGAAAGATAAAGAATTTGATAACAGAGTCTCTCACTGAGAGGGGAAACTAGGGAGCTGGTGGAAAGGTGGTTTATTTTTCACTGGGCATTGTGTGCATATTTTGACTTTTTTTTTTTTACCATGTACAGATCTTCCAATATAGGAATCAATAACTTCTTTTCTCCCCCTTGCTAAGCTATACCTTATAAGACCCTGAACTCTATGCAGGAGCAGAGCTTTGTGTTCATGATCCCCGTCTGTTTTCCTGCCCTTTAGACCTGGGTCAAGATATGGAGAAAGTGGCCCTAACCTTCACGTCTCCCTTCTGCCTAGAAGCCCAGGTTCTTGGACAATTATAAACATCCCAGCTGTTTGGTTCCTAGTGCCTGCTGTAGTCTTTCAGAGCCGTGCATCCCTAAATTGTCCCCATGTCCCCCATCATACCTTATCACACCTTGTCCTCTCAAACCCTATTGCTCCAGAAGTTAAAGAGAAGGAAAGAAAGTGGAGAAGATCCTTATAATCCCTCACTCTGACGATTTCCCACCCTCCTCTCTCCAGGTCTGGGTCATTGTCCACTGGTGACTTTTCTGTAGGTTCTTGCTGCCAGAATAATCCTTTCCTCTTTTCCCTGGCAGGAACCTGAAGGATGCAGAAACAGAATATTAAGTTAACCCTTGGCTCCAGGCCCGGGCTCTGCCTTGAGTTAGCCATGAGACCTCATTACTAGTAGAAGTAATACTACGTTGTCATGGAACCTCACTGCAGACCAGGCTATGTGCCAGGACTCTTATATACTGTGCTCTTCAAATCTTCACAGTTACCCCATGAAATAGGTGGGCTTCCCTGGTGGCTCAGATGGTGAAGAATCTGCCTACAATGCAGGAAACTCAGGTTCGATCTCTGGGTTGGGAAGATCCTCTGGAGAAGACCCTCTGGCAACCCACCCCAGTCTTCTTGCCTGGGAAATCCCATAGACAGGAGCCTGGCAGACTTCAGTCCACGGGGTCGCAAAGAGCTGGACACAACTGAGCAACTAACATTTATTGATTCCGTTTCATAGATAAGTTGATAACCTTGCCCAAAGTCACATGGCAGAGTTAGGGCTCCAAAACCTGCTGAGCATCTGAAACTGTTTACTCAAGCTTTTCTGTACTCTCGTCCCTCATTTACATGATGCAGGAAGACAAAACGAGGTTTTTATGGTCCCTCCCAGCCCCAGTGATGCTCACACTTTAATGCTGTGACCCTCTAGAACCTGAGCCTTGCCCCCTTCTCTGTCCCCAGGGACCTCCCTTGTGTTAGACCAGGCACTTTACTGGGCAGCCCAGAAACCTTAGCGGCTCCTCCAGACCTGGCGTCTCTGACACTTGCTTCTATGCTTCTAACTCCGTTACCTCTGAACCCCAACTCAGCCTCTGTGTTAAGTGTGTCTTGATAAAGGTTCTCCCCTTTCCCACAAGGTCTGAGGCAGAGCATCACACTCTCCTCAAGTCCACTTGCCCCTGCACACGGAGTGCCCATTCCTCCTCCCCGGACCTCCTCTGTGAATGTCTCTGATTCCCAAGGCAGAATTCAGGGCTTCTTCCTCTGACACTAGGCACCTCTACACTCAGTAAGGAGGACCCTAGAGATCATACCTTACGTTACAGTGAATTCGAACTGTTTGTCTTTGTCTTCATCAGATTATGAGATAATTGAGGGCAGAGTTAAGGCCGCGTTTATCATTGTCTTACCAGCAAGTTAGCACAGAGCCTGACACACAGCACAGCCTCCATAGACGCAGTGAGGTTTTAAGCAAGGTAAAAGCTCAGCAATGTGCTGTTTGGTTTTTTTTTTTTTTTTTCATACATGATATTTTACATGTTTCAATGCCATTCTCCCAAATCTTCCCACCCTCTCCCTCTCCCACAGAGTCCATAAGACTGTTCTATACATCAGTGTCTCTTTTGCTGTCTCGTACACAGGGTTATTGTTACCATCTTTCTAAATTCCATATATATGCATTAGTACTCTTGCCTGGAAAATCCCATGGACAGAGGAGGCTGGTAGGCTGCAGTCCATGGGGTTGCAAAGAGTCGGACACAACTGAGCGACTTCATTTTCACTTTTCACTTTCATGCATTGGAGAAGGCAATGGCAACCCACTCCAGTGTTCTTGCCTGGAGAATCCCTGGACGGGGGAGCCTCAGTCGGACATGACTGAGGCGACTTAGCAGCAGCAGCAACCTAGAGAGTGAAATGAGAGGAATGAGATGAGAATAAAGAAGCGTTAAAGGCAATGAAGATGAAGAGCCACAGAGAATTGTGTAAACTGAGTTCCTGGAACTCCAGTGACGCTGAGGATGAGGGAGGCGGAGCTTTCTGTCCTGACTTTGTGGTCCCTGTTGAGGCATTGGCAGATGTCACTGTCATTGATTGAAACTGGAAAAAGTAAATTTACCAAAAATATTAAATTCAGTTTTAGTCAGGTTGATTTTTGAAGTAAACTTTCCAGCAGAAAATTAGCTATTTGGATTTAAAACATAGAAGAGAGTTTGGGTGAAAGATATTTGAAAGTCACCAGTATCTGCAAAAATAATCATATCAGTTAGAAATTCAAGCAGAAGAAAGCAAAATCATGAAGTGAGAAATGTCAGTATTTGATGGGGAAAAAAATGTAGGTTCTTAGGAAGAAGAGTCTTCTGAGTTTATTGGATGTTCTTCCATTTCTACAAAGCTACGGCATAAGCTCTCTATTGATAGAAACTACTGGAAACTATACCTCCCATATGAAAGAGTTTTTCAGGGAGCCACAGTGCCATTTTCTTAGCTGGACAGTAACCTGGGCCTTCAATGAACAAGGCACTCGTTACCAGAAGCTCAAAGACTCACTTACAAAAGGTAGGAAGCCAGCTTCTGATAGGAAGCTAAAATACTGTCCATAAATGCAAAGGGAGGATATTTTAAATAAATCCTGGCATTCAGAGTGCTTGCTTTACAATAATAACACAATACAGCAGCCAGTGGGTTGTCGCAGATGCTTTGTGTACGCTAGATGGCTGCAAGCTTGCTGCTGCTGCTGCTAAGTCTCTTCAGTCGTGTCCGACTCTGTGCGACCCCATAGATGGCAGCCCACCAGGCTCCTCCGTCCATGGGATTTTCCAGGCAAGAGTACTGGAGTGGGGTGCTACTGCCTTCTCCGGGCTGCAAGCTTAATTTCCTGAACTTAAATTCCAGTCTTAGCAAGTCTATCTAAAATCAGGTTCATCATTTAGAAGTTGCTGGGAATGGATGTTTTCATCAGTGTTATCTTGGTTCTGGTGCGGCAAAGGCTCAGTGAGGATTTGGCTTTGGCCAAAAGGACCAGTGAAGAAAATATCCATGACATTTTTTGGTGTGTGCAGGCCAGACCCCTGGATTTCCAGAATCTGAAAATCAAGAAGGAGAATAGCTGTGGAAAAACCTCAACACACGCAATTGTTTCCGTTTCTATACTGATAGTTTTTGATCTCTCTGTCCTCAACAAACGGAACTCATCAGTCAAGAGGAAATGATACAAACGAACTTATTTACAAAGCAGAAATAGACTCACAGAAATTAAACTTATTGTTACCAAAGGGGATAATGGGAGAAGGGGAGAAAAATTAAGAGTCTGAGATTAACATATACATACCACTATATATAAAATAGGTAAACAACAAGGACCTACTGTATAGCACAGGCAACTATATTTAATACCTTGTAATAACCTATAATGGAAAAGAATCTGAAAAAGAATACATACACACAGACATATATATATATATATATAAGTTTATATAACTGAATCACTTGCTGTACATTTGAAACTAACACAACATTGTAAATTAGCTATAATAAAGAAAAAGAAAAAGGAGGAAAGGATCCTGACCGGCTAAGAAAACTGATAAAACTGCAGAATTCTGATGAGCAAAAAATGATGTGATTATGGACCCTCTTGAATCATGGTGGTGGTTTAGTCGCTAAGTCGTGTCTTACTCTTGCGACCCCATAGACTGTAGCCCACTAGGCTCCTCTGTCCATGGGATTCTCCGAGCAAGAATACTGGAGTGGGTTGCTATTTCCTTCTCTAGGACATCTTCCTGACCCAGGGATCAAACCTGGGTCTCCTCCACTGCAGGCAGATTTTTTACTGACTGAGCTACCAGGGAAGCCCAATGATGAATAAACTGCTAAAAGCCAAATCATGAATCAAGACAAACTGCTAAAAACCAAATCATCTCTTGGCGTTATCTGTAAAAAGCTGGGGACAGAGGCTCATTAAAGAGAAAGTATTTAGAAACTTTACACAGTTAGCCAGCATGTAAGACCTTGTGCTTAGTCACTCAGTCGTGTCCGACTCTGTGAGACCCCCCTGGATTGTAGCCCGCCAGGCTCCTCTGTCCATGGGGATTCTACAGCAAGAATACTGGAGTGGGTTCCCATGCCCTCTTCCAGGGGATCTTCCCAACCCAGGGATCGAACCCAGGTCTCCCTAATTGCAGGTGGATTCTTTACCATCTGAGCCACCAGGGAAGCCGCTTGCATGACCTTAACTGTTTTATTATAATGTCAGTCTACTAAGCAGCAAAACTTGGAAAAATGAGAATGTGATGCATCAGTAGATGAGGATTTTGGTGGAAAGCAAAACGTGACAACAAATGGATATTGTTCAATTATTGTGAGAAGAAATTTCAGAAGCAGATCACTTCAACTTGTGTTTCAGAACAGAATAAACAGTGCCTGGAAAGAAATGGCAATTATTGTTCTATAGACAAATGTTGAAATTGCTCCAAGGAACAAAGGCTCTAGGAGAACTTCTATTTCTTTAAAATCACAAATTTCTTGTAAAGTCTCACGCAAAGCAGTTCAAGACCTATTGGTGCAGGCCAGCAGCCAAACCACACAGAGACATACCCAGCTTGAGTTGCTGATATTTTACTACAAAAAAGTTTCTCCATCTAAAAGACCAAACTGGCCTCCATCTTTTTACATTCTGTATACACATACAGTGTTGTACAGGGTGTTGGCTTAAATTTACCAAAAAAGGGGATAAAGGCAAATGTATTATTTTACAACTCACTTATAAAATATTTAGTTATATGGATACTATGAGTTACTAAACCTTTCTCCTATTATTAAATTTCCATGTTACTTCTATTTTCTAGTGCAACAATGCTACAGTGAAAATTCCTGTACCTTTTGCGTTACTGAAGGATGAATTCTGAGAGACCACTGAATCATATGTTAGTCTTATAAATTCTGACACAAAATAATTGAGTAATATTTGCTTTAAATCCTTTAGCTAAGGATTTTTGCATTCCTTTTGCTTTGTTTGTATGAGAACCGTGCTATTCTAATGGTTTTATTTCACTTCCACACTCTGGTTTTGATTAATAAAGAATTATATAAACTTTCTAATTGCATGCTCAGAAATATATAAAATGTAAATTTTTATTTCATTTTTCTTTCAGAAGTATTTAAAACACAAAGCTATTAAAATAATGACAGAGATATGATCTATCATTTGGGATTAATTTTAGTCTGTTGTGTTTCGTGTTTAAATGGGGAAGAGAGAAATAACAGCTTTCGTTACAGATGCATTAATTAAATCATTCTCCAATAAGGAGTTATAACAAACTCTAATACTCAAACATTTTTCTCTAGCTTTAATTTGCCAAAGCTGTACACAGGTGATTTAAAAATAAATAAATAAATTCAGAGGAAATATGAGTATTTAGGCTGTAAACAGAAGTTAACACTATACAAATATTGTTGACTGTTCCTATCAATAATAATTAATTACTTTCAAAAAAGTATATTATCCTGTAATAAAATTGAAAAATAACTCTATTGATATTTACAAAAAGATGACTTTTCTAATAGTACCTTTGAAAGGTGATCCTGAAGAGATCACGTAAGCTGATAGGCATGTGAACATTACAGTGTAAAAATATTCAGTTGCCTAAATTCATCTGTCCTTGTAAATGCATATGTGAAATTATGTTATTTCATACTTAACTTTCAATAAAATGGAGGGGCTACACTTTTAAATGGAAGAAATCACGTGGTAAAATTTTGTTTTAAAATATTCAAAACTTTGTATGTCAAAAATCATAAATAATAAAATAGTCTGATATTGAAAAGTAGAACTATCAAAACAGAGAGTCAAGAAACAGCTTCAAGTGTGTATGGGGATCTAATAAATGATTAAGGCGGCATTCTAAATCAGTGAGGAATGAATAGATTCTTTATTTGGGGAAACTGACTACTAAATGGGAAAATCAATAAAGTTAGATCCTTGCCTGACGTCAGTGGTACAAATATATCCAAATGGATTGAATATTTAAATGTGAAAAATAAAATGATTGAAGTGCTGGGTCAAAATATAGGAAAATGTTGTTTATAATCTTGAAATGGTCCAGGAATGTCTAGCTTGAACCCCCAAAACTACAGAAGATCTATGGGTTTGATTATAATAAAATTGAACACTTCTGCCCAGGAGAAAATAAACAGGCAGAGCAAAAAGACACGACCAATATGTAACACATGTTGAGTGTCAGTTGATATTACTGTCTAAGGAAGTCAGTCTCTTCAGGGCTCACAGCATTTAAAAGGAGGCATGCAAGTTCATTCCAGTTTCCATGCACAGATATGTACAGGGTGTATGCTGGATGCCAGCCATGGGCCAAGGCACTGGTGATACACACCTGAACTTCATTGTCAGGGCAGGAAGCTATCACCGAAGTGTTTTAAAAGTTCAGGGAGGTTCATGCTGAGATCTGAATTTTAGAACAGTTGTTCTGGCTATGGTGCAGAGAACCAGTTGGCGGGTATTTAGGTACATAGATTTCAAGGTAAGAAAAACAACTGGGAGGCTGGTGTGGCAGTCACCCAGGTGGAGATGCTGCTGGCTTGTATGGGGGCTAAGAAGGATGTGAGATAATGAGAGAGAAAAATGGTGAATGAGCTACTTAGATGGTAAACTGGACAAGATATCATCGATCACATATGTGAGTTTAAGTAGATATAGGAATAAAACATGTGAAAGTTTCTGCCTGAGTAATGGGGAGAAAATGGCACCAATTTACTAAGATAAGGAAACCAGTGAGGGAGAAGAGAGTGGATGGAACAGAGTTCAATTATTGGCATGTGGAGTTTTAGGTAACATGGTACATCCAAGTGAGATATGCAGAGCACAGCCTAGCAGAGAAATCTGAGCTGAAGGGTTATGTATCCCAGGTGTCTCAGGTTTCAGCATCCAGGGACAATAGATTTAGTTCCATTATTATTATTTCCCAAGTTTCCTGTGTTCAGATCTACCATTATACGACTAGGAATTCTAGTCTCCTATATCTGCTCTTTCTCCAAGAATTTCCAAGAGTTCTCATGAGATGCATACAAGTGTCCAGGAATTTCACCCATCATTATTTTCCAGGATTAGAATTTCCCATCACCCCTGTCTCACTTATGTTTGGCTGAGATTGGAATTCAGGACACACAAGGCTGGAGAAACTGATAACACCGAAGGCCAGGGCATCCCACCAGTCACACTCAGGTTTTGATGAAGTATTAGAATGAGTCTATTTCACAGAGTCCACATACACTCTAAGGAGTTTATCAGGTCCCAGGGAGCCCAGCCCCAGCCTCTCCCTCTGATCTGAGGCATGACTACTGATCCTGGTTCTTTTAGCCTAACTTTGTCCCATACAGTGAATTCTCTTCTAGGTTCCTTGATGTCTATTCCTGCAACCCACCTCCTTGGACATCCCCCCAGTCACTGAACATTTTTCCATAAGTCTGAAACTTAGGGACCCTTCAGCCCTTATGGAAATAAATAGCTACAGATAGGGGGAGAAGTGTCATTCACTCTTCCTCACTTGCAACATCTGAGCTCCACTTGTTGCCAGTACAGTATTCTATTATATATTCAACATGACAATGCATTTTTTTTTTAAGCTGAAGCCCTGTTTAAAAACTTAGGAACCTCCGAAAAGTATCATTTGAGACCCTCCACATTCTGGCAGGGGCCTGTCTATCTTTATAACCTTCCATCCATTTCATACTACTTGTTGTCCATTGACACCAAATCATGTCTCACACTCTGCTGACCCCTCCTGGGTCAGGGACAGCATCGTCCTCCCATGTCCATCCCTCTGAGTCCCATCTGCCTCCCAGGGACTGAAGGCATCTGAAAGGCTACAGCAGACAGTTGTCCGTGGAATACAGCTATCTCATCTGATAGGCCTGTAGCAGTCTGCTTGAACTTCAGTATAAACCTCATTGTTTTTTCTTGTCACAAATATTCTTTGGAAAAAATTATTAAAAGACAATATATAGAGCATAGTAGTAAAGAAAACTAGAATCACATTGACTGGGACCACAGCCTGGATTTGCCACTTACTAGCTGTATAATCTCTGGCAGGTGACTCCATCTCTCAGTGCCTCAGTTACTTGCTATGTAAAAATGGGGATAATTGAAACACCCCTTCCTTAGGGTTCTTATGATAATTAAATCAGTGCACTCATGCCAAAGGTCTTCCCTGGTGGTTCAGTGGTAAAGAATCTGCCTGCCAATGCAGGGAACGAGGGTTTGATCCCTGGGTCAGGAAGATACTCTGGAGAAGGAAATGGCCACCCACTCCAGTATTCTCGCCTGGGAAATCCCATGGACAGAGGAGCCTGGCGGACTATAGCCCATGGAGTCACAAAAGAGTCAGACACGACTTAGTGACTGAACAACAACTCATGCAGAATCACTTAAACCGGTGCCCGCACAGGTAAGCGCTCAGTGCTTTTTGGTTATTATTATTTATTTCATATTTAACATGTAGCGTGGCGCCTGCTACACTGAGTTGCCTCTTGGGCACTTTCTCTGGGTCCGCATAAAGGACAAACACAAAGCTGAACATCTGCCTCTGATCATATCGTACCTGACAAGCTTTATTGTAAATGCTTTGACATCTTCATTTTTAGCAATTTTTATCCAGCAGAGAACTGTCCCAGAATACATAAGCTGAACACTTTTTTTTTGTCCTGACTGCATCAACGTTTCTTGGCTCCAATTGAATGATAATTATTTGAACTCTACTACATGCCGGGGCTCTGCTAGGACTAGATATGCCATTATAAGCAAAACATATACGGCCCTGGACTCATAAAACTTAAGGGAGACAAGTACTCAATGCATTTTTAAAAATGCACAAATATACGTATAATAACAAGACTATGGTAAGTGCTTGAAGAAACAGGGTAGGAAGGAGGCAAAACCAGAAGCACCTAATTTACATCGACAGGTTAGTAAAGATTCATTTAAAGAATATGGGAGTGGGTTGCCATGCCTCCCAGAGGATCTTCCTCCAGGGGATCTTCCTCCAGGGGATCTTCCTGACCCAGAGATCCAACCGGAATCTCTTGTGCCTCCTGCATTGGCAAGTGGATTCTTCACCACTTGCGCCACCTAGGAAGTCCCCCATTTAAAAAAGGGAGATTTAATGAGAGACCTGAAATTTGAGCAGGGCTAGCCAGTGAAGAGTGAATGAAGACTCCAGGTGTGTGCAAAGGCCAAATGGAAGAGAAGAGCTTGTTGCTCAGGAAGTGAGATGAGAGGAGAAGAAAGTTGGTGGTGAGGTCAGGTCACCTGGGGGCGCGTAGGCCACACCAGGGATCTGAGACTGTTGCAAGAGCACTGGAAAACCACTGAAGGATTGTATGCAGTGGCGTGACAAATAATTGGATTTATATCTTTAAAAGATTGCTCTGGCTGCATGTGAAGTGTGGATTGGAATGCAGTTAAAACAGATGAATTACACCTTCCTGTAACAATGGAGCTGACTCCCAAAACAGATTGCTAAGCTAAAAAAAAAAACAAAAAAACCCCCCCGCAAATCACAGAAGAATGCATTTAGATTGATTTCATTTATATAAAGTTCAAAAAACAGGCAAAACCAAGAAAAAAAATGAAGAATCTGTACATATATGTTAAAATACAAAGAAATGCAAAGATACAGTTATTTCAACAATCAGGATAGTAGGAGGCATGACATAGCTTCTGTTTGGAAGGGGCATATGGAAGGTGCAAAGGGCATTTGAAAAGATTCTATTTCTTAAGCTGGATGGTACATACATGTTCATTTACTTTACATATATTCTTCCCTATGTGCAATATATAGTTGACCCTTGAAAAGCATGGATTTGTATACATGAGTATTAGTATTTTTTTCAATAAATACATATATGTATTATATGCATTTTTTCCCCTCATGATTATCTTAATAACATTTTCTTTTTTCTTATTTACTTTATTTAAGTAAATAGTATATGATAAAAAATATGTGTTAATTGACTATGTTATTGGTAAAGCTTCTTGTCAACAGTATCCTGTTGACTTTTGGGGGTGTAAAAGTTACACATGGATTTTTGACTGTGCCCCTAACACCTGCATTGTTCAAGGGTCAGCTGTATTTCATAACAAACATTTTGATGATCTAAGTCCAAAAAACTTTGAAAAATGTTAAATTATGAAAGGTTGTTGTTGAATCACACGAAGACACCAGGATTCTTGACCCCCGGAGGAGAAGAATTCAATCTGGGGCCAGAGACGAGGCTTGATCGCTCAGAGCTTTTGTGTAATAAAGTTTTATTAAAGTATAAAAGAGATTGAGAAAGCTTCTGACATAGGCATCAGAAGGGGGCAGAAAGAGTACCCACTTGCTAGTGTTAGCAATGAAGTTATATACTCTCCAGTGAATCCAAAGAATGTCTGGAGGTTGTAAAGACCTCACCAGACCTACTCCCATAATTTACATTTTAAGATAACAGAATTAGCCAGAAGGTTTAATCCAGAGACTGTCCTCAGGCAGGACACATTATTGTTGCACTCATCTCACACGCTAGTAAAGTAATGCTCAAAATTCTCCAAGCCAGACTTCAGCAATATGTGAACCGTGAACTTCCTGATGTTCAAGCTGGTTTTAGAAAAGGCAGAGGAACCAGAGATCAAATTGCCAACATCCGCTGGATCATAGAAAAAGCAAGAGAGTTCCAGAAAAACATCTATTTCTGCTTTATTGACTATGCCAAAGCCTTTGACTGTGTGGATCACAATAAACTGTGGAAAATTCTTAAAGACATGGGAATACCAGAACACCTGACCTGCCTCTTGAGAAATTTGTATGCAGGTCAGGAAGCAACAGTTAGAACTGGACATGGAACAACAGACTGGTTCCAAATAGGAAAAGGACTTTGTCAAGGCTGTATATTGTCACCCTGTTTGTTTAACTTGTATGCAGAGTACATCATGAGAAACGCTGGACTGGAAGAAACACAAGCTGGAATCAAGATTGCCGGGAGAAATATCAAAAACCTCAGATATGCAGATGACACCACCCTTATGGCAGAAAGTGAAGAGGAACTCAAAAGCCTCTTGATGAAAGTGAAAGAAGAGAGTGAAAAAGTTGGCTTAAAGCTCAACATTCAGAAAACGAAGATCATGGCATCTGGTCCCATCACTTCATGGGAAATAGATGGGGAAACAGTGTCAGACTTTATTTTTCTGGGCTCCAAAATCACTACAGATGGTGATTGCAGCCATGAAATTAAAAGACACTTACTCCTTGGAAGGAAAGTTATGACCAACCTAGGTAGCATATTGAAAAGCAGAGACATTACTTTGCCAACAAAGGTCCGTCTAGTCAAGGCTATGGTTTTTCCAGTGGTCATGTGTGGATGTGAGAGTTGGACTGTGAAGAAGGCTGAGTGCCAAAGAATTGATGCTTTTCAACTGTGGTGTTGGAGAAGACTCTTGAGAGTCCCTTGGACTTCAAGGAGATCCAACCTGTCCATTCTGAAGGAGATCAGCCTTGGGATTTCTTTGGAAGGAATGATGCTAAAGCTGAAACTCCAGTACTTTGGCCACCTCATGCGAAGAGTTGACTCATTGGAAAAGACTCTGATGCTGGGAGGGATTGGGGGCAGGAGGAAAAGGGGACGACAGAGGATGAGATGGCTGGATGGCATCACTGACTTGATGGACGTGAGTCTGGGTGAACTCTGGGAGTTGGTGATGGACAGGGAGGCCTGGCGTGCTGCGATTCATGGGGTCACAAAGAGTCGGACACGACTGAGCGACTGATCTGATCTGAAGGAATGTAGAGAATGAAAAAAAGTTTGTCCTTTCTTCCTCCTTGAGAATTCCAGACCCCTCTCTCCTTGGGGATCCCTAGACTCCCTATCAACCTGCCTAGGAAATGACTCTCATTATGAGAAAGTCTGATCATTGACGCATGAGTGCATGTTATGTAACTCTTTGTATTTTTCTATTTGCTTGAAATATTCCAAGAATAATAATAAATCACAGAAGGAAAATAGATTCAAAGAAGGAGAAGGAAGGAGGGAGAGCAGTGGGCAGGCAGTGTAGCAAGACCTGAAGGGGCTCTCCTTATTGCAACAAAGAGTCGGACACGACTGAGCGACTGAAATGAACTGAAGTGAACTGAGAATAGTGGTGTGCTTGGGTGGGGCTGCCTACATAGGCTGTTATAGTAACCTTCTTCCTGGAGCTTCGCTATGATGACCATGGCGTGGCACTGGTGAGGAAGATTCTGTAGATAAACGATTTGCATCAGTGTAGAGGCAGTGGGGATAGAGAACAATAGACGTTTTCAAGTTATATTTGGGAGGTGGAGGAGTGGACTTGATAATGAATTGAATATTTCACTGTATCAGAGAGATGGGAGACACACCTCAGTTCAGTTCAGTTCAGTCACTCAGTCGTGTCCGACTCTTTGCAACCCATGAATCACAGCACGCCAGGCCTCCCTGTCCATCTGTGTCATTTGGCTTTTCACAAAATGCTGTTCCAAGAGCGGGAAGTCTGCTGGGTCTCAAATGCATCATCAGTTCAATTCAGTCACTCAGTCTTGTCCAGCTCTTTGTGACCTCATGAATCGCCAGGCCTCCCTGTCCATCACCAACTCCTGGAGTCTACTCAAACTCATGTCCATTGAGTCGGTGATGCCATCTAGCCATCTCGTCCTCTGTCGTCCCCTTCTCCTCCTGCCCCCAATCCCTCCCAGCATCAGAGTCTTTTCCAATGAGTCAACTCTTCGCATGAAGTGGCCAAAGTATTGGAGTTTCAGCTTCAACATCAGTCCTTCCAATGAACACCCAAGACTGATCTCCTTTAGGATGGACTGGTTGGATCTCCTTATAGTACAAGGGACTCTCAAGAGTCTTCTCCAACACCACAGTTCAAAAACATCAATTCTTCAGCGCTCAGCTTTCTTCACGGTCCAAATATCATATCCATACATGACCACTGGAAAAACCATAGCCTTGACTAGACGGACCTTTGTTGGCAAAGTAATGTCTCTGCTTTTGAATATGCTATCTAGGTTGGTCATAACTTTCCTTCCAAGGAGTAAGCGTCTTTTAATTTCATGGCTGCAATCACCATCTGCAGTGATTTTGGAGCTCAAAAAAATAAAGTCTGACACTGTTTCCACTGTTTCCCCATCTATTTCCCATAAAGTGATGGGACCAGATGCCATGATCTTCGTTTTTGGAATGTTGAGCTTTAAGCCAACTTTTTCATTCTCTTCTTTCACTTTCATCAAGAGGCTTTTTAGTTCCTCTTCACTTTCTGCGATAAGGGTGGTGTCATCTGCATGTCTGAGGTTATTGATATTTCTCCCAACAATCTTGATTCCAGCCTGTGCTTCTTCCAGCCCAGCATTTCTCATGATGTACTCTGCATAGAAGTTAAATAAGCAGGGTGACAATATACAGCCTTGACATACTCCTTTTCCTATTTGGAACCAGTCTTGTTCCATGTCCTGTTCTAACTGTTGCTTCCTGAGCTGCATACAGGTTTCTCAAGAGGCAGGTCAGGTGGTCTGGTATTCCCATCTCTTGAAGAATTTTCCACAGTTTATTGTGATCCACACAAAGATGCTAATAAAACCTCACTCGGACACTGAAACTCTGATACAACTCTCTCAGAGTGTGGTTTTTCAATCACCCCAAAGGCTTTGCAGTTCTGTTTTCATGCCAGATTTCTCAACAACAACTGCCCAGCAGGTGTGGAGGGAACGTGACACAGAATCCTGAGGGACTCCAGAGGCTGGGCTGACTTCAGAATATCTTGAGAATGCCACTTGTGTGTCCATTTCTGCTTAACACCATGGTTTATATTCATACACTAAGTTCCTAAGATATAGCTGCTGGTTATGTGCAGCAACCCCTGTCCCCTGGCACATGCACTGCATAGTCAGTTATCACCTGGTCTTGCTTCTCAGCTGGACCCAGCCAGTCTTCCTGGTGCACCCAAAGCAGCAGCCACCCTAGCACAAACACGGTGGCCATGATGGCCTGCCCAGGTTAGAGGAGGCAGAGCCCAGCCCCCACCCAGCCCCCTGTACCTCGAGGTGGAGACATCCGTGCAATGATTGGAAAGAAGTTGATTAGACATCATACTCTAAGCTGAGTCCATCAGGGTGGAACTGTGGTGATCTCCAACGCACTGTGATGTGCCTTGTGGGTACCTATGTGATGGGTGACAGATCAATAGAAGAATCATCTCTCCTGGTGCCTTCAAAAAATGCTTATTGAGTATTTCTCCCGTGAGAGGCACTGGGTCAGACTTGATATGAAAAATGAACAAGATAGTCAAAATACCACTTGTACTTTGTGAATGTACATTGAGTGTTCCGAGATCTAGTTTGAATAGTCACTGTCTTTCCTACATGCTCTAAATTTTTCTATCTTCTTTAAAAGTTTTGCTTATGTAACAGTCTTTTATCCATTTTACCAGAAGGGTTTATATTCAGTTAGTTTTTATTTTTAGCAATGGAATATTACTAAGCTGATTTTCAAAAATCAATTGGATATTTTCCATCCAGCAAGTATTTCCACAGGGAGTTTTTTAAAGCCTATGATCTTAAGCTGATGCTCATGATCTGACGGTATTTTTCCTGGCTTGTCTAACTTATGGCAAAGGAATATTAATGATGTTTGCTCCTGGGCTTCTGCATGTAATGAACAGGGAGCTAAACGTGAAACACCACAGTGGCCGTATTCAGCTCAGTTCACCAGTGTGTATCGAGCAACCTACAGTGAGGAATATTACAGTTTATAGTAAGGCTTTGATACTAAAAGCTGACAAAGCAAGCAATTGAAATGAATATCGTAGACCAATTTTACTTGTGAATATAGATGGAAAAAATAAAATGTTAGTAAGAGGAGAGTCAACACTATGTGAAAAGAATAATGTCCAAGGAGTTTTATTTCTGAAATGAAAATATAGTTTATATAAATAAATTTATTATAGTCATAAATTATAAGAGAAAAAAAACAATGAAATCACCTCCAAAGATGCCAAAAAGGGGCTTAATATAATTTAACTGCATTTCTAATTCAATAAAAGTTATTAGTGTGTTACAATAAAAAGAATATAAGAGAAACTAAAAGCAACATCAGATTAACTGTGATACTCTAGCAGCTGTTCCATTAAAGTCAGGAAGAAGATGATGATACTCACTATCACTGCTATTTAAATCGTACAGGAATTCAACTTAATAGGCAAACTAAAAATTCTAAGAACAATAGAAAAGACAAATTTTCACTCTTTTCAGATGTTATCATTGCCTAAAACTTTTAAGAAAATGAGTTCAGAAATTATTAGAAAAATAAGAGTGTAGTATAGAGTGCTTAGCTGCTCAGTCGTGTCTGATTTCTTTTTGATCCCATGGACAGCAGCCCGCCAGGCTCCTCTGTCCATGGGGATTCTCGAGGCAAGAATACTGGAGTGGGTTGCCATGCCCTCATCCAGGGGATCTTCCCAACCCAGGGATCGAACCCAGGTCTCCCACATTGCAGGCAGATTCTTTACAAAATAAATATTCTGAAATAAATGGCTTTCTATTATATATACTGGCAACACACAGAAATAAAGCTGAGAAGAATCCACACACAGTTTTGCCAATAAAGCAGTCAAATATCTAAGTGCAAATTGAAAATAAATGTATAAAATCTACATGAATAAACCTTTTAAACGTTGCCAAAGAACAGAGAAGAAAACTTGAACATGTGGAGTGACATATCGTGTTCATAGATAAGATAATTCCATATTATCAAGATGTCAATTTTCCTCTAAGTATATTTTAAAATTCAAAGCTATTCTATTAAACATATTCTACATTTGAAATTGTAAAAATGTATAATCTACATAAAAGTTGAAAATAGTATGATAAACATTTGTATACCCCTCACCCTGGTGGTTCAGTGGTAAAGAATCTGCCTGCCAATGCAGGAGATGCAGGAGATTCAGGTTTGATCCTTGTGTGGGAAAGATCCCCTGGGAAAGGAAATGGCAACCTACTCCAATATTCTTGCCTGGAAAATTCTAGGACAGAGGAACCTGGGGGCAACAGTCGGTGGGGTCCAAAAGAGTCAGATATGACTTAGTGAGTAAACAACAATAACACCTCAATTTACCAGTCATTAGCATCTCAAATACTTTTATTTTTCTGAACCTTTGAATGAAAGTTGCAGGCAGCAATGTCACTTTGCCCCTAAATACTTCAACATGCATTTCCTAAGAAGTCAAGCATTTTGACACAGCCATGCTTAGCAGGTTCACACTTAAGACAGTTAACAATAATGCTATAGTTCCACCAAAAACTGTGCTTAATAGATTTTACAATGCATGTGAGCCACTTGGGAATCTATCCTGATTCAGCAGATCTGGAGTGATGGCCAAGGTTCTACATTTCTAACAAGCTACCAAATGATGATGATGCTAGTCTGGCAGAACATAGTTGGAGTTTGAAGGATCAAATGTTGCTCCTTGTATGCCCCCTTTTCAGCTATCACTCCCCTTTCCTCTTCTAATAAAGAAACTGTTATCCTAAACTTGGTATAGTTTATTCGTATGATTGTTTTCATACACTTCTTAGATATATGTATCCCTTAACTATATACAGTATGTTTTCCATATTTTTAAACTTTACATATGGTATCCCATTGAACATATTCTCGGGCAATTTGCTGTCTTCATTCAGTATTGTATGAGGTTTATCCATGTTGATAAATGTAGTTCAGAGCCATTCATTTTATTTTTATCATTTTTTTAAAAGAATTTATTTATTTGTTTGGCTGCATGGAGTCTTAGTTGTGGCACACAGGATCTTTCGTTGTGGTGCTCAGGCTCTTCCTTGCAGCTCACAGTTTTCTCCAGTTGTGGCGTGAGGGCTCTAGAGCGCCAAGGCTCAGTACTTTCCCTGACCAGAGATTGAACCTGAGTTTTATGCATTAGAAGGCGGGCTCTAAGCCACTGGACCACCAGGTAAGTCCCCTGAGCCATTCGATTTTAACTTCAATAAATCTAAAAGAGAAAAAGGAGAGCTAATTGAAAAAAAAAAGATCATGTATTATCTTTGTTCAGGCTCTGTAATAAAACAACAGAGAAATGGGAGGTTTATAAGCAGAAATTTATTTCTAACGTTTCTGGAGGATGGAAGTCCAAGATGAAGATGCCCGCATGGTCGCCTCTGGTGAGAGCCCTCTTCCTGAGTTATAGCCAGTGCCTTCTGCCTTCTTGCTGTGTCCTCACCTGGTGGAAGGGATGAGGGACCTCTCTGGTGTCTGTTTCATAAAGGTACTAATTCCATTCATTAGGGCTCTGCCCTCATAATAATAATTTTAAAGTATGAACAAACTATGAGTGAGCTGTGAGACTTCAGATGACGTATCTATCAAAGGCTCCACCTCCTAACATCACTACATTGGCATTAGGACTCCAACATATGAATTTAGGAGGGACACAAACATTCAGACTGTAATTAAATGTTCATGAAGTCTTCAGGCTGGAGAAGGGCATTGCAACCTACTCCAGTGTTCTTGCCTGGAGAATCCCATGGACAGAGGACCTAGGAACTTAGTATTTCCTTGTTCTGTGATTGGGTTTAATGTTCATTCTTTTATTCACTGAGTGTTTATTAAGGACCTAAGATTAGCCAGAAACTGTATGAGACACTGGAAATACAATGATGAGCAAAACAGACTAAAATGGTTCTTTCAGGGAGAGTGTAGTTGTGAAGTAAGGGTCACACATTAATCAAGTAATCAAGGAATCACACTCATTTGTTAATTATGAACTGTGCTGACTGTGGTCTCTGAGTTGAGGCAATGGAACTAAGAGCTTGGAAAGAACAAACCAGCTAGAGTTTGCAGGAAAAATGTTGGAGCGGAGAGAGCTGCAGAGGAGAACTTCACAGATCTACAGAAGGTGCCTCTTGAGTATTCAGAAGAGTACTGATCAGCACATGCATGTGAAAAAAGTCACCAAGGTCAGAGAAAGAACCACCAGAAAAGGGCCTAGGTGCTCTCATGAGGCCAAGAATATTACCCATTCCCATCAGTAAACTGAAAACCTTATAAACCTTAGGGCTTTGGGCAGAGTGCTCAGAGGGGTCTCTCCTCAGTAGTAGAGAATAATCATCCCTAGACTGAGCACTGCTCTGATCCTATCTAACAAACCCTCAAAGCAAGATGCTAAGTAATTCAACCGCATCCCAGAGAAAAATTCAAGAATATTAATAGAAATGCAAAAATATCCAGCATCTAAGAAGGTAAAATGCATACTGTATAGTTTCTAATCAGAAATTACAAGAAAAAAAAATTACAAGGTATACAAAGAAGCAAGAAAATCCAATCACAATAAAGAGAAAAATAATCAATAGATCCCAACTGACACAATTGACACAGATGCTAGAATTAGCAGAACAAAGACATTAAAACTGGTATTATAGATGTTTTCCATATGTTCACAAAGTTATGTACAGACATCAAAGTTTTTTTTTTTTTAAAGATCCAAACTGAGCCTCTTGAAAATAACACTAACACAGGAGATGTAAACTACACTGGGTGGGAATAACAATAGATTAAACATTGCAGAAGAAAAAAATCGGTGAATTTAAAGGCATAGCAATAGAGACTATCTAAATGAAACACAGAAATAAGAATTTTAAAATATGAAAAAACTATCAGTGAGTTGTGAGACTTCAGATGACATATCTGCATAATATTTGAGTCCCTAAAGTGTGTGTGTGGGGTGGGTAGAAACAGAAAAAAAAAATTGTAATATTATTTTTAAAAATAATATGTTCTCCCAGGTGGCACAGTGGTAAAAAAAAAAATCTGCCTACCAGCGCAGGAGATGCAGGAGACTCAGGTTCGGTCCTTGGGTTGGGAAGATTCCCTGGAGTAGGAAATGGCAACCCACTCTAGTATTCTTGAATGGACAATCCCATAGAACAGAGGAGCCTGGCGGGCCAAAGGATTTCCTAATTTAATGAAAATTATAACCCCACATATCCAAGAAGCTCAATGAAGTCCAAAAATACACACAGAGTGAAGAAAATTATACCAGGATTCATCTAATCAAAATTTTGAAAACCAGTGATTAAGAAAACATTTTAAAAGGAGCTAAAGAGGTACTTCCCTGGTGGTCCAGTGGTTAAGACTCCAAGTTTCCAAAGCAGGGGATTCGGATTCCATCCCTGATCTGGGAACTAAGATCCTGCATACTGAGTGGCCGAAAAAAAAAGGTAGCTAAAGAAAAAACGGGCATGTTATATACAAAGGAACAAAAAGCAGAATCAGCATATTTCTCATGAGAAACAATGTAAGCAAGACAATGGAGCAACATCTTTAAATAGCTGGGATGTAGGGAGGAAAATAGCGGAGAAGGCAATGGCACCCCACTCCAGCACTCTTGCCTGGAAAATCCCATGGACGGAGGAGCCTGGTAGGCTGCAGTCCATGGGGTCACTAAGAGTAGGACACGACTGAGCAACTTCTTTCACTTTTCACTTTCATGCATCGGAGAAGGAAATGGCAACCCACTCCAGTGTTCTTGCCTGGAGAATCCCAGGGACGGGGGAGCCTGGTGGGCTGCCATCTATGGGGTCGCACAGAGTCAGACATGACTGAAGCGACTTAGCAGCAGCAGCAGCATGGTTATCTAATGAAATCTACTATAAATCTATGAGAAGTGTTAAGTGAGTTTAACAAGGTTGAAGGATAAAGGACCAACATACAAAGATTAATTCATTCCTGTACACTAGCAATTAATAATCAGAAATTTTTAGAAAACCACTTAAATAGTGTTCAAACATGATATATTTAGGAATAAATCTGACGAATATGCATGACACCTGTACACTGAAAACTCTTAACACATTTCTGAGGCAAATTAAAGACCTAAATAAATGAAAAGTCACCATGTTCATGGGCTGAAAGACAAACTGTCTTTTCTCTTCAGACTGACCTAGAGTCAGTGCAATCTAATAAAAATTTCAACAGCTTCTTTCATAGAAATTAACAAGCTGATTTTAAAATCTATATGGAAATACAAATAACTTAGAAATTCAAACAACTTTGTAAAAGAACAAAGCTGGAGGACTAACACTGATTTCAAGACTTATATGAAGCTACAGTAATTAATACAGTTGGTATAAAGATAGACAAATAGATAGTCTGGAAAAAGACCCACATACATATAGATGCTGATGTTTGACAAAGGCGTAAAGGAAATATAGAGGACAAAAAATAGCTTTTTCAACAAACGGTGTTGGAACAATTGGCTATCCATATATGAAATAATAACTTCAACCCACACTTCACAAACTAATATAAACATTAACTCAACATAGGTCTTAGAGCTAAGTGTAAGACCTAAAACCATATTATTCTAGAAGAAAATATAAGAGAAAAATCTCTGTAATCTTGGGTTAGGCAAAGATTTATTAGAAACATGACCCAAATGCCTACAATAATCACCTCTTCTGGGAAGCCCTGACCCTGACCCTCCCAGACAGTTCTTTTTTTCCCCACTCTTCTATCTGAGCACTTTATATATGATATTCATCAAATCATATTGTATCTGCTTACATCTCTCTCTTCCATTGAACACACCAAGAATGAAGATCACATCTTAATTATTTTAATATCTACAAAGTTTGATAAATGTTACTTATATGATGTCTCTAACTCTGAGCTTAATCAGGGAGAAAAATTTTTCCTAGGAGCCTCCCAGCATATTTCTTGATATCTCATTGGCCAGAACTGGGTCATAGGGTTACCTCTAAGCAAATCACTAGTTAATGGAATTATCATGATTTTCCTGGACCAATTATGCTTCACTCTTCGGGGATGGGCTTACCTTCCCCAGGGAGCTGTGGCTGTTTGGGTAGGCTGGCTGCAGAGAACTTGTGGAGGTGTGGGGGTGGTGGAATTAGTGGCATAAACCAGGCTGCTTCATTTTCCATTGTGAGGGTGTAATTCACAAACAACCTAGACTTCTACCTAGATTTCAGAAGGAAAAACTACCATGTATCACTATCTTTGAAAATAAAAAGAACAGCACAGCTCTGCTACAGAAGGAAGAGTGAAATTATTCATCTGAAGCAAGATTCTGCACTGGGCTTTTTATAATTTTTTAGGTAATACATCTATAGAAAAAGCTTGGTAAGCTTTATTGCTGAATCATTTACTTCAACTGGTACAATTTTGAATATTTATTATTTTTCACAGTAGCCATTGTTTTAGAACATATGTTATTATATAAACATTCTTCACAAATCTTAAAACTAATTGAAGCATAGCTATCTTTATAGTAAATGCTAGAAGAAGAAAAAAAAAACACCAAAAAACTAGTCAGTGTTGTGGATCCCAGGAGTTTTTATTTTCACTATGAATATAGCAGCTTAGAGAAAATAGGGTACAAGAAAAAAAAAAAATGTGTAAATGTTTCTAACCTAAGCAATCTGGCCAGCAAGCATTTCACTGAGAAAAACTGACTTCTTTTCTTAAAGGAAAACTTCACATTTCTGATTTTATGTGTTTTTATCATTTGCTTGGTTGTTTTGTTAGATAGGATCTTGTATTTTTCTTCCACACTGTGAACTGCTGCTGCTGCTAAATCACTTCAGTCGTGTCCGACTCTGTGCAACCCCATAGACGGCAGCCCACCAGGCTCCTCTGTCCCTGGGATTCTCCAAGCAAGAACACTGGAATGGGTTGCCATTTCCTTCTCCAATGCATGCATGCATGCTAAGTCACTTCAGTCGTGTCTGACTCTGTGCGACCCTAGGGACAGCAGCCCACCAGGCTCCTCTGTCCACAGGATTCTCTAGGCAAGAATACTGGAGTGGGTTGCCATTTCCTTTCTCCAGGGGATCTTCCCAACCCAGGCATAAAACCTGAGTCTCTGGCATTGTAGGCAGATTCCTTACCATCTGAGCCACCAGGGAAGCCCTGGATAATGATACGAGGGCAAATGAAGTTGGTTGTAATTGTTATGCAGTATGGATGTAACAACTATCTTAAATTCTCTATGAGCTCAAAAGCTCATTGAAAACAATTTGCAGTATTTGCATAATACAGATCAACCCTATATTCATTGGACGGACTGAAGCTGAAGCTCCAATACTTTGGCCGCCTGATGTGAACAGTGGACTCATTGGAAAAGACTCTGATGCTGGGAAAGATTGAGGGCAGGAGGAGAAGGGGCAACAGAGGATGAGATGGTTGGATGGCATCACTGATTTAGTGGACATGAGTTTGAGCAAGCTCCAGGAGATGGTGAAGGACAGGGGAGCCTGGTGTGCTGCAGCCCACAGGTCACAAAGAAGTCAGACGCAACTGAGAGACTGAACAATAACAACAAAAATGCAAGCTGAAATAAGTCTGCCATTTCGGAGGAAAATAAAATAATATTCAGGGTCATGGCATAAAAACTTTCCTCATTACTTAAACTATGGTTTCATAAAAGTGACTCTATAAATAAATAAATAATAAAAAACTTCCCTCAAATCCTTGACTGTGCCTGAACAGAGCAAAATTCTAAAAAATTCAGTAGAAAGCAACAGCTGGGTTTAGTGGTAGAGATTTCAGTAGCTGTCTGGTGCTCTGGAGAGGCGTTCTCCATTGACTTCTGTGTCTTAAGAATAAGGATCATGTTCAAGGACTAAGGACTTCAGGATAAAGAATGAAAAACTAAAATAGCCCCATTCTAATACAGCTTAAAACCAAACTTCCATAAGATCAGGGTAATCTTCCAATGATTTAACTGTTGAGTCGCAAAGAGCCCGACAGGACTGAGCAACTTCACTTTCACTTTTCACTTTCATGCATTGGAGAAGGCAATGGCAACCCACTCCAGTGTTCTTGCCTGGGGAATCCCAGGGACGGGGGAGCCTGGTGGGCTGCCATCTATGGGGTTGCACAGAGTCGGACACGACTGAAGTGATTTAGCAGCAGCAGCAGCAGCAGCAGGACAAATCCAGGGCTCTTCAAAAGAAAGTGAAGACAATCCATAATCTCTTACAATGGATCATCCAAAATGTAGAATAATGTACAACCAAGAGTCAGCAGATATGTGAAGAAGCAGGATTATGTGATCTATAGTTCTAAACAACAACAACAACAAAATGGTAATTAGAAATAGACCCACAGACCATCTAAATGTTTCAATTAGCAAGCAAGAATTTTTGAATAGTTGTAAAATTTATCAAAGGATTTAAGGGAAAAGGGGATATAATGAGTGAAAACTGAGAATACTGAAGAAAAAAAAAATTAAACTCTTAGAACTGAAAAACACAATACATAAATTTAAAAAATCTATTGGATGAGATTAATAGCAGATAGAACAACCCAGAGGAATGGATTGATAACCTTAAAGATAGACCAATAAGAAATCATCCAAACTGAAGTACACAGAGAAAAAAATATTGAAAAAAAACTCACCAGAGTCTCAAAGACCTGGGGAACAATCTTAAGTAATTGTAACTGGGGTTCCAGAAGGAGAAGAGAGAATGGGGCAGGAAATATATTTGAAGAAGTGCACAAAATTGTTCCCAAATTTGATTAAAAACATCACAGACCACAGATCCAAAAAGCCTAGTAAGCCTCAAGTAGTATAATTACAAAGAAAACCACATCTAAGCACATCATAATCAAACTTCTGAAAAGTAAAGATCAAGAGAAAAATTGAAAAGCAGCCAGAGGGGAAAAAAAGACACGTTACGCACAAGAAACAATGATAAGAATTACAGCTGACCTCTCATCAAAAATAATGGGGGGCTAGAAAACGATCGAACAAACACTTTTCAGAGTGCAGAGAGAAAAACAATAACAAAACTATCAACCTGTAATTCCATTAAGTAAAAACATCCTTCAAAATTAAAGGAAGAATGAAAACATTCAGATAGTGAAAAGCACAAAGAATTCATCACTAGAAAGCTTGTACTGTAAGAGATGCTAAGGAAAATTCAGGTGGAAGGCAAATGATACCAGGTGAAAACCTAGAACTACAGGAAAAAAAATCTGATCACTGGAAATTGTAGGACATCTTTTTTTGGGGGGAGGGGTGTTAGTTCTAAAAGGTCTTGTAGGTCTTCATAGAACCGTTCCACTTCAGCTTCTTCAGTGTTACTGGTCAGGGCATAGACTTGGATTACCGTGATATTGAATGGTTTGCCTTGGAAATGAACAGAGATCAGTCTGTTGTTTTTGAGATTGCATCCAAGTACCGCATTTCGAACTCTTGTTGACCATGATGGCTACTCCATTTCTTCTAAGGGATTCCTGCCCACAGTAGTAGATATCATGGTCATCTGAGTTAAATTCACCCATTCCAGTCCATTTTAGTTCGCTGATTCCTAGAATGTCGACGTTCACTCTTGCCATCTCCTGTTTGACCACTTCCAATTTGTCTTGATTCATGGACCTGACATTCCAGGTTCCTATGCAATATTGCTCTTTACAGCATCAGACCTTGCTTCTATCACCAGTCACATCCACAACTGAATGTTGTTCTTGCTTTGGCTCCATCCCTTCATTCTTTCTAGAGTTATTTCTCCACTGATCTCCAGTAGCATATTGGGTACCTACCGACCTGGGGAGTTCCTCTTTCTGTATCCTATCATTTTGCCTTTTCATACTGTTCATGGGGTTCTCAAGGCAAGAATACTGAAGTGGTTTGCCATTCCCTTCTCCAGTGGGCCACATTCTGTCAGTCAGATCTCTCCACCATGACCCGCCCACCTTGGGTTGCCCCACACAGCATGGCTTAGTTTCACTGAGTTAGACAAGGCTGTGGTCCGTGTGATTAGATTGACTAGTTTTCTGTGATTATGGTTTCAGTGTGTCTGTCCTCTGATGCCCTCTTGCAATACCTACCATCTTACTTGGGTTTCTCTTACCTTGGACGTGGGGTATCTCTTCACGGCTGCTCCAGCAAAGTGCAGCCACTGCTCCTTACCTTGGACTAGGTCGCCCCTCTTGATCTTGAATGTGGAGTAGCTCCTCTCGGCCCTCCTGTGCCTGTGCAGCCACCGCTCCTTGCATGTGAGGTTGCTCCTCTTGGCCGCTGCTAAAATTGTAGATAGAAACATGACTATAAAGACATTTTTCATTACTTTTCTTCAATTTTTTATAAAATAGTTGACTGTTCATAGCAAAAAAAAAAAAAAAAAACAAACACCTTACAATGTAACATGGGATTTATAATTTATGTACAAGTAAAATACACGATGACAATTACACGAAGGATGGGAGGATGAGTTAAATAAAATTATACAGTTGAAAGATTTCTATGTTACATATAAAGTGGTGTAATATTAAGTCAAGTTAGAGTATAATAAATTAGTGTAGATTATAACTGTGATAGCAACCACAAAAAGCATAATATTTATTTTGCTTGAAAGCTAATAGAAGAGGTAAAATTAAATAATTTTTAAAATGCTTAGCTAACCCAAAAGAAGGCAAGAACAGAGAGAACAAGGAAAAATCAAATAGTAAGATGATAGACTCCAAACCAGTCATTGCTATAATTACATTAAAGGTACAGTAATTAACCAGTCCATTTAAAAAACAGACATGTTCAGATGCATTAAAAAAGCAAGACCCAATTATATGTTACTTGTGAAAGTGAAAGTCACTCAGTCGTGTCTGACTCCTTGCAACCCCATGGACTATACAGTCCATGAAATAATCCATGCCAGAATACTGGAGTGGGTACCCTTTTCCTTCTCCAGGGGATCTTCCCAACCCAGGGACCAAACCCAGGTCTCCCGCATTGCAGGCAGATTCTTTACCAACTGAACTAAGAGGGAAGCCCGTTTCTTATGAAAGACAAGAAAAAAAGAAAAGAAAGTGAAGTCGCTCAGTCGTGTCCAACTCTTTGTTATCCCATGGACTGTAGCCTACCAGGCTCCTCAGTCCATGGAATAGTCCATGCAAGAGTACTGGAGTGGGTTGCCATTTCCTTCTCCAGGGGAATCTTCCTGACCCAGGGATTGAACCCTGGTCTCCCTCATTGCAGGCAGACGCTTTACTGTTTGAGCCACCAGGGAAGCCCATTAATATCAAAGGGTACTTCAAAGTAAAGAGTACTTTAGGAGAGAAAAGAATCATTTCACAATGATAAAGGGATCCATTTATGCAGTAGATATAACAACTCTAAATTATATGAGCCTAAAAACAACTTTACAAAAAATGGAAATAAAAACCATAAAACTATTTAAATTAAAAACTAAAACGTAAGTAAATATTTATCAAATCACAGGATGGTAAATCGTCTTAAAATTATGCAAAGACAGAATCTATAAAAGCGAGATTTGAATTCTTAAATACTTGAACTTTGGTATATTAAAAGGTAACTGGAGACATAAGAGGAAAAATTATAAATTAGAAAAATATATATATGAACAGCAAAAAAAATCTATGAGAAAAGTCTAGGGACATCCCAAAATTAAAGAGTTTGTCATTCTAGGAAGAACAGTTTCAAACTGAAGATTTGTACCTGACTCCATCCTAGGCAGACAATGCGATTAGAGGCATACCTCAGAGATAGTGTTCAGTTCCAGGCCACTGCAGTAAAGCGGGTATCACAAGCGTATACAAATTTTTTGGTTTCCCAGTGCATGTAAAATTACATTCACACTATACTATAGTCCATTATGTGTGCAATTCGTATGTGCACGCTAAGTCACTTCAGCCGTGTCTGACTCTTTGCGACTCCATGGACTGTAGCCTACGAGCTACATGGACTGTAGATGCCAGTCCCCTGTAGCCTCCCCAGTCCATAGGATTCTCCAGGCAAGAATACTGGAGTGGGTTACCATACTCTCCTCCAGGGGATCTTCCCAATCCAGAGATCAAACCCACTTCTCTTATGTCTCCTGCACTGGCAGGCGGGTTCTTTACCGCTAGTGCCACCTGGGAAGTCCATGTGTGCAATTGCATTATGTTAAAAAAAACACACAACAACAACTTACATACCTTAATTAAAAGTACTTTATTGCTAAAAAAATTCTAACCATCATCTGAGCCTTCAGCAAGCTGTAATCAAAGATCACTGATCACAGATCCTATAACAAATACAATAACAATGAAAAAGTTTGAAATATTGTGAGAATTATCAAATTGCCACATGGACACAGAGTAAGCAAATATTGTACCAATAAACTTGTTTGTTGCAGGGTTGCCAGAAGACTTCAATTTGTTAAAAAAAAAAACAAAAAACAAAAAACCACAGTATCTGTGAAGCACAATAAAACAAGGTGTGACCTAAATGTAAGGCCAGAAACTATAAAGCTCTTAGAAGAAAACCTAGGCAGAACACTCTTTGACATAAATCACAGCAAGATCCTCTATGATCCACCTTCTAGAGTAATGGAAATAAAAACAAAAACAAGTGGGACCTAATTAAACTTAAAAGCTTTTGCACAGCAAAGGGACTAACCCCAGGGACTATACAGTCCATGGAATTCCCCAGGCCAGAATACTGGAGTGGGTAACCATTCCCTTCTCCAGGGGATCTTCCCAACCCAGAGATTGAACTCAGGTCTCCTACACTGCAGGTGGATTCTTGACCAGCTGAGCCACCAGGGAAGCCCAAAAGAACTATAAGCAAGATGAAATGACAATCTTCAGAATGGGAGAAAATAATAGCAAATGAAACAACTGACAAAAGTATATCTCCAAAATATACTAGCAGCTTCTGCAGCTCAATACCAGAAAAACAACCCAATCAAAAAGTGGGCAGAAGACCTAAACAGACATTTCTTCAAAGAAGACATCAGTTTAATTAAATCACTCAGTCGTGTTTGACTTTTTGCGACCCCATGGACTGCATCATGCCAAGCTTCCCGGTCCATCACCAACTCCCGGAGCCTACTCAAACTCATGTCCATTGAGTCAGTGATGCCAACCAACCATCTCATCCTCTGTCATCCTCTTCTCCTCCCGCCTTCAATCTTTCCCAGCAACAGGGTCTTTTCCAATGAGTCAGTTCTTTACATCAGGTGGCCAAAGTATTGGAGTTTCAGCTTCAGCATCAGTCCTCCCAATGAATATTCAGGACTGATTGCTGATGGACTGGTTGGATCTCCTTGTAGTCCAAGAGACTCTCAAGAGTCTTGTCCAACCACAGTTCAAAAGCATCAATTCTTTGGAGCTCAGCTTTCTTTATAGTCCATCTCTCACATCCATACTTGACTACTGGAAAAACCATAGCTTTGACTAGATGGATCTTCGTTGGCAAAGTAATAACTCTGCTTTTTAATATGCTGTCTACATTGGTCATAGCTTTTCTTACAAGGAGCAAGTGCCTTTTAATTTCATGGCTGCAGTCACCATCTGCAGTGATTTTTGGAGCCCCCCAAAATAAAGTCTGTCACTGGTTCCATTTCTTCCCCATCTATTTGCCATAAAGTAATGGGACTGGATGCCATGATCTTGGTTTTCTGAATGTTGAGCTTTAAAGTAAAGAAGACCTACAGAGGCTAATAAACACAGGAAAAGATATTCAACATCACTCATTATTAGAGAAATGCTAATCAAAACTGCAATGAGGTATCACCTCACACCAGTCAGAATGGACAGCATCAAAAAATCTACAAACAATAAATGTTGGAAATGGTGTGGAGAAAGGGAACTTTCTTGCGTTGTTGGTGGGAATGTAAATTGATGCAGTCACTATGGAGAACAGTATGGAGACTCCTTAAAAGACTAAGAATAAAACAATCATATGACCCAACAATCCCACTACTGGGCATATATCCTGAGAAAAGCAGAATTGAAAGAGACCCATGTACCCGATGTTCATTGCAGCACTATTTACAATAGCCAGGACATAGAAGCAACCTAGATGTCCATTGACAGATGAATGGATAAAGAAACTGTGGTCCATATACACAGTGGAATATTAGTCAGCCATAAAAAGAACACATTTGAGTCAGTTCTAATGAGGCAGGTGAACTACAGTCCATTATACAGAGTGAAATAAGTCAGAAAGAGAAAAACAAATATTGTGTGTTAACGCATATACAGGGAGTCTAGAAGGATGGTACCGATGAACTTATCTGCAGGACAGCAATGGAGACAGACATAGAGAAAAGCCTTGTGGACACAGTTGGGGAAGGAGAGGGTGAGAAGCTTTCAGACAGTGTGTTATGCAGCAAAAGTTAACCAGGGCATCTTGCCAGAAAAAGCTTTCTGACTATCCCTACATTATATGATGAACAGGATGATGATACCTGAGAGAAAATAAGCATGTCCCTTTCTAAGACTCCTATATCCTTAGGGACTTAGAATAAACATGTAATTAGCTGAAATGTTTTCTTACAGTCATCACAAAAGTGCATTTTAGAGGTAGAGGTGAGCCAGAGATTCTCTTGATTACTTGGGGTATGGGTTGGACTTTCTAGAACCACTCAAAGCCCTCCAGTATATTTCATGCTGGTCTCTCCCCCACCTCACCCACAGCTCTACAAATTTTCTTTTAGGAAAGGAAGAGCTAACTAAATACAGGGGAGACTTAAAAATCATTCATCAGAATGAAGGGAAAACTGTAACTTTTTTCTAATATTTTACTTTTATTGCATCTTTTAAAAATTTATGTTTTTGTTTAAAATTTTTTATACACAAAATATATTAGTTATAGTACTATAGGCACACAATTTTAAAATTTATAAATGCTCAAAATAACTTTTATAGATAGCATTATAAACATCTGGAGACCCCTAGTATAGACATACCTCTAAATTTCTGTATGTCAGATGTGGCAGGACACAGAAAATGTAGCTCAGCTCTAATCCTCCTTGAAGGAAAGTCTCAGTTCCTACATCCCTCAGATCCCCCGCCTTCTAGGCTCCTTCCCAGGAAACTTCTTCTAATGGGTCTTGGGGCTTATTCTCTAACTAATTAATTGAGCACTTGTTCTGTGCCAGAGCTAGTTCCTGGGTATATGAACAGTTCCTGGGTATACAATGAACAAAAATAGTTCCCGGGGATATAATGTACAAGAGTCCTAGGCTCTACCCTAAGGGAACCTGCAAGCTGTTTTAGTATTGGGGGGCTGCTATAACAGAATTCAATAGAATGGGTGGCTTATGAACAACAGGAATTTATTTCCCACAATTCTGGAGGTAGGAATTTCAAATCAAGTCTCCAGAATATTCAATATCTGGTAAAGGCCTGGTTCCTGGTTCATGGATAGCTGTCTTGCTGTGTCTTCACATAGCAGAAGGGCAGAGAAAAGTAAGGTCTCTGGTCACTCTTTTAAGATACTAATTCATTCATTAGGGCCCCATCCTCATTACCTCAAGCCTCACCTATTAATACCATTACCTTGGAAAGTTGGGCTTCAACACACGAATTTGGGTGTCCGGGGGGCACAAGCACTGAATCTATAGCACAAACTCTCTCGTACCATAACCCCATGTCTCTTCCTGGGAAAAGATAATATATCCACCTCCATGAAGCAGAATCCCAGCTCTCATCCATGATCTTGAGAGGACAGAACGCTGTATGGTTGCCATAGAAAACTCAGATCCTTGTTGATGCGTTCATGAATCAGCAAACAGCTGTGGAGAGAAAAAAGAGAAAACCCCAAGGGATGTTTCCTGAAAGAGAAAGACAAAAACATTCTCCCTGCCTGACTTTGCCTCACTCCACAGCTGGCGCCAGCCTTTCCTGAGTCACAGCTGGACGAAGAAGGCAAGCAGGGGAGTGCTCTAAGACTCACAGGACAAGAAAAGACGCTATCTCCCCTCCCACCCCTTTCTTCCCTCACAGGAGGGTGATGCCAGAGGAGATCACTGGGCACCTGGCTGTACCCACAAGGTGAATACTCTTGATGGTGAAAAGAGAACTCATCCCTACATACATTTGGGCTGAAGAAAGCAATGAGTTAGTGCTATGAAGCAGGGGTGAAGGATGAAGGAGGGAGAAAGTGCCTGTTCTTTTGATGACATCAATTTTGCTGTTATTGTTGTTCAGTCGCTAAGTCATGTCCAACTCTTTATGTCCCCATGGACTGCAGCACACCAGGCTCCTCTGTCCTCCACTTTCTCCCGGAGTTGGCTCAAATTCATGTCCAGTGACTCAGTGATGCTATCTAACCATCTCATCCTCTGCCACTCCCTTCTCCTTTTACCTTCAATTTTTCCCAGCATCAGGGTTTTTCTCAATGAGTCAGCTGTTCACATCAGGTGGCCAAAGTACTGGAGCTTCAACTTCAGCAACAGACCTTCCAATGAATATTCAGGCATCAACTTTACTCTCACTGATTTTGAAGAGTTAAATGGTTTCTAATACACTCCACCACTTTCTCCCCTCTCTTCCATACTTTTCCCCCCTACTACTTCCTTTCTTCTTTGCTGTCCCCCAAACCCAAAGCTGTGCCAGGAATGGAAGAAGGAAAAACTATGTTTTTATAAGATGTGCTTCATGAGTGTTGACGGGAAAAGAGACAAATGATTTTTTTAAAGTTGGTATATTTGTCTTTTTATTATTGAGCTGTAACAGGGTTTTAAAAAAATATTTATTTAATTGGTGGCACCAGGTCTTAGTTGCAACACCTAGGATCCTCACTGTGGCATCAAACTCCTAGGTGCTGCATGCGGGATGTAGTTCCCTGACCAGGGATTGAACCAGGGTCCCCTGCATTAGGAGCTCGACATCTTAGCCACTGGACCATCAGGGAAGTCCTGAGACAAATAATTTTGTTTCATTTTCTTCCTATGGGCCAAGGGAGGTAAACAGAAGAGGAGACTTGACTTTGTATTATGTTATTTAATGCAAGGAGATCCAACCAGTCCATTCTGAAGGAGATCAGCCCTGGGTATTCTTTGGCGGGAATGATGCTGAAGCTGAAACTCCAGTACTTTGGCCACCTCATGCGAAGAGTTGACTCATTGGAAAAGACTGATGTTGGGAGGGATTAGGGGCAGGAGGAGAAGGGGACGACAGAGGATGAGATGGCTGGATGGCATCACTGACTCGATGGACGTGAGTCTGAGTGAATTCCGGGAGTTGGTGATGGACAGGGAGGCCTGGCGTGCTGCGATTCATGGGGTCGGACACGACTGAGTGACTGAATTGAACTGAACTGAACTTTACATGATGGCTTTTAAGTTACAAGCTATCAAGGAGAAGAGTAAACACAACCCAAGGACTTTGTATCCTCTTCTGGGTAAAGGATTTGTGCATTTTCAGTTGATGCAGAATAGTTGCATCATGTTAGGTGGAAATATGACTTTGTCACTGTCTTCGTATACTTAAAGATTAAGGAGATGTGTATGGATGCCAAGTTGAAAAAGGGAAGGCTAGTGATGGTTAGTTTTATGAGTCAGCTTGGTTGGGCCACAGTTCCCAGATATCTGGTCAAGTATTATTCTGGATGTTTCTACAAAGGTGTTTTTTGGATGAGATTACAGTTAAATTGGTGAGCTTTGAGTAAAGCAGATTACCCTCCATAATATGGGTAGGACTTGGGCAGTCCGTTGAAAAGCTTGATAGCAAAGACCTCCCTTAAGCAAGAAGGAATTCTACCAACAAACGGCCTTTGCACATAAACTGCAACTCTTCCTTGGAGCCTGATAGCCTATCAGATCAGATTTTGGATTTGCCAAGCTTCATGATCCTGTGAGTCAATTCCTTAAAATCAATCTCTATGATGTACTTGGCAAGATGCATGAACGATTTCTGATAGCTCCATACTTGTGTGAGCTGCCCTGCAGCCTGCACTGGGCTGGAGGTGCCCACCTGTCTTCATCAAAGGCTGTCTTCACCAGAGGAGACAGGACTGTAAGCCTGGAGTCTCATGGAAAGCGGATAGGATAGTTCAGTCCCCAATCCCATCTGATTGCTGCTTTGCCAGCCAAACGCTACAAATAATCTTTCAAGTAAAGTCTCTTGCTTATCTATTACAATTCTATCATATTTCAGCATTTGTTAAACCATTTCAGAATTTTAAAACAGGAATTAATAAAAACATGAAAATATTTTGGAAGACATTGCCAACATAGAAATCCAACAAAAAGATCAACTCTCAATTTGCAGAAGTTTACAAAAAGAATAACTTAAGAACAAAAGGAGTAGAATTCTTTTTTTTTTTTTAAGAGAAGGAAAAAACCAGAATTGTCCCCCAAAAATGTCATACATTGAAAATCACATCAGCAGAGTCTCTGGAAAAGTAAGTATCAAAAGAAATTCTGAGACACAGCTTCTTCAACATTTTCAACTACAGGGAAAGATAAATGGACACATTTCCAAACAAGAACCTTTGGGTATTGTTCACAGGAACAAGCCCCCAGGCTGAGCTCTAGATTTCCCGCCTCTCATTAGCAATTAATCTGAGGTGGGGGGCGTGGGGGAGAGGGGTGTTGCAGGAAGCATCTTCCCCTGAAGACTGAGTTGAAAGGAGTGACTTAAAAGTGACACATTATGTCTGGTTTTCATTTTTGCAGGAAGGTAGCAGACTCGTTGTACTGTCTAAACTCAGCCCACAGCCTCATGCCAAAGGGACTCAAAGAAATACCATAGAATACTAAAGGTTGTAATTAGATAACATACTAATTAGTTATTTTTATTGAAGAGAATGTATACTGCTGCTACTGCTAAGTCACATCAGTCGTGTCCGACTCTGTGTGACCCCATAGACGGCAGCCCACCAGGCTCCCCCGTCCCTGGGATTCTCCAGGCAAGAACACTAGAGTGGGGTGCCATTTCCTTCTCCAAGGCAGGAAAGTGAAAAGTGAAAGTGAAGTTGCTCAGTCGTATCCGACTCATAGAGACCCCATGGACTGCAGCCTACCAGGCTCCTCTGTCCATGGGATTTTCCAGGCAGGAGTACTGGAGTGTATAGTAACTTCCAAATACCACCAGAAAAGTAACTGATTTTGCTTTAAATGTTGCAATCAGTAAGGCCTCAAAGGAAATAAAGCAACAGTAAAAGAGAAAAATAATGGGGGATGGAGAGGAACTCAAATTTTTTTTTATTAATTAATTAATTTGGCTGCATCAGGTCTTAGTTGAGGGGTTGCAGCAGGGGCTTAGTAACTGTAGTTCCCTAACCAGGGACTGAACCTGCGTCCCCTGCATTGCAAGGAAGATTCTTAACCACTGGACCATCAGGGAAGCCCCTCAGAGTCTTCAGAAGAGGAAAATTTAAGGAAAGTGACAAGCTATGTAGACCTGAAAGTCAATGTTGCTTATCTTCTTAAAACGAGGTGCCCCAAACTGCAATTAATGCAGTAGTTTTGAATTAAGAATGATCTATGTGGTACCCCTGCCACTGCACGTGACTTGGCCTTCAGTAGACAAGAGACAGGACCAGATTTACATTTTAAAATGTCAAAAATAAGATGGATCCTTTCTGTTGCTTTCTTTATGCTCCTGGTCTCTCACTTGAGCTGATATTGAGATCAGCACGTTTCCTGAATCAGAATGGAGTGTGTGCTGACGGTGTATTCCGGGAGAAGGTGCCCTCAGCAAGTGTGGGCCCAGTGCCTTCATTATCACAGAAGCTGTATCTGGTTATCACCTTTAAAACCATAGCCGTTAAGATCTGAGTCCAGGATTACCAAACAACCTTGATTATAAGTAACCTCTCGTAGAGCTTTATCTCTCGCAAGATACTAAGCTGATCACAGAACCTTATTTTTTGTTGTAAATCAAGAACTTAGCATTATGCTTTTATTTTTCTTAAGTGTGTATTTCTATGAATCCCCAATCTGCTATCTTTCTTTATTATTTTGATATAAGCCTATAATCCCTTATCTACTACTCTGAAATCCAAAAACAGTGTTTTTTTTTCACTTGGCAGCAAAACTTGACACGAACAGATGGAAGTCTATTTATAGTCTATCCTCCTCAGGAAGAATACTCATATATTTTGCTGCAGAAATGTAATGTGTTTGATTACAAGGTATACTTCATCTGTATATATTGAGATAAAGTTTTTGTCCTTTTTCTGCATGTATTGAGATAATAGAGTGTTTGTCCTTTATGATGCTTTATTGCAAATTATACTCATGATTTCTTAATGTTAAATCTAATTTACTTGTAACATATTATTTTTAATATCTTGCTAGATTTGGTCTCCTGATATTTCACTTAGGAGTTTTACATCTATGTTCATGAGAGATTAGCCTGAAATCTACTCTTGTAATATTTCTGTCAGATTTTGAAATGAAAGTTTATGCTGGCCTTATGAAGTGGATTGGAAAGTGTTCTCTATGTTCCTGAAAAATCTGTGTAAGATTGGCATTATTTCTTCCGTAAATGTCTGGCAAAATTCAAGGGCCTGGAGTTTTCTTTGTGGGATTCATTTTTTTATTGTTATGGAATTATCCATAGTTTTCTGTTTCTTCTGACATAAATTTTGGTGAATTGTATTTTTTATAGGATTTTTTCATTTCATCTAAATTTTTAATGCTATTGGCACAAAATTACTTATAATATTTTTCTATTATCTTTCTATTATTCACAGGATCAATAGAGATGTTTCTTTACGTTCCTAGTGTTGGTTATTTGCATCCTCTCTCCTCTGTCAGTCATGTATCAGTATTATTAGCCTTTTCAGAGAACCAGATTTTGGCTTTTTTGTTCCTCTCATTATGCTTGTTTTTAATCTCATTAATTCCTTTGAGTTATTCTTTTCTTTCATCTACTTCCTTTGAGTTTATTTTGCTGTTCTTATAATTTCTAAAAATGGATGCTTAGTTCATTTATTTTTCAGCTGTTCTTCTTTTTTGAATAATTCATTTAAAACTAATAAATTTCCCTTTAAGAAGCTTCATTACACAAGTTTTGATATGGACTATTTTATTACTATGCAATTCCAAATATTTTCAAATGACCATTATGATTTATTCTTTAGCACGAGTTATGTGGAAATGTATGCCTTAAGTTCCAAGCATATATGGATTTCTAGTTTGTGTTGGTCGTGGTTGTTCGTTGAGTTCTAGTATAACTGAAGAAAAAAATACGCTTGATACGATTTCTATCTTTTTGAGACTTGTTTTATAGTCCTTTGTTCCTGCCATATATTTTTGCCAGGCTGGGAATTATTTTCTTTCAGCTCTTTGAAGATATCTGATCATTGTCTTCTAGCTTCCATTTTTCTGTTGAGAAAACCAACTCGCTATTTGGCTGGTAAGGAAACTGATTACATCAGACAATTTCACTCAAAAACTCATCCTGAAAATAAGAATATATATATAACTGAATCACTTTGCTGTGCAGCAGAAATGAACACAATATTGTAAATCAATTATATTTCAATTTTTTTAAAAAAGGAAAAAATGCATTGTGGTGGTGACTGACATGTGTTCTGGGTAAGAGGTGTGTCTTTCCTGCTCACCATGCCTGCACCAACCCCCATTAATCAAGAACTCATGTTCTATATAACGTTATCCCAGGCCAAAAAACCCACTTTATGTCAAAGAGGGTGTGACAAGAGGCACATGACCACAGGATCTATGGGATCTACCATATTCCATGTCACCCAGAAGCTGCTCATCTAAGAAAGCATGGTAAGTGTTTTTTGTTTTTTGGTTTTTTGGTTTTTTTTTTTTGGTAAGTGTTTTTTGAAGGCATGCTAAGGAGCCAGCATGGAGATAATGAGCTGTCTTTGAGGATGCAATGTACATTTTAAATCAATGGTCATTAAACCAATGATGCTGGATCCTTAGAGATAGAACACATACATCCAAGAACAAAGTGGGAAGAGTCTAGTTTACCATCACTCCCGGCAACTCCCTTGGGTAATTTTTACTTCTTATCCCTATGACTTTAATTTCTGCAAGTCTAGACGTATTGGTTCCACCAAAAACTGGCTGCTCCCTAATCATTGTGTTCTCCTCATGCACACAGGTCAGCAGGCAAAGAAAGAAGTTGGGACACTTACAAGAACAATTGATCCTGCCCCTCTTGAGGATATAGTTTACTGCTACTTTATAGGGGCAAAGAAAAGTATGTCTGGAACTCAGGGAATTATTGAGGCATCTCTTGGTGCTCCTGTGCCCAGACTTAACTGCAAATGGGCAATTAGTATTAACCATGCCTGACAAAGGTGTGACAACCCACCTGGGCCTGGTAAAATGCCAGCCAAGAATGAAGGGAATATAGAGTGTTGTAGGTGAATATCTTACGGCATCAGGACTAACTGCAGTTGTGGGTACACAGATTTCCCAGTTAACTCTCCTGTTCCAAGTTTGCCACATGAATGGTGACTAACTGCTACCTTGAAATATGTGTTGGGATAGAGTGAACTTAAAAGAAAACTTGAGCGGATAGGAGGACAAAAGGGGCGGACTATAAAGGACAATATTGGTGTCTTGCTCAACAAAGTGTCTTTCCCCTTGGTTTTCTTTTCAAGCTTTCTGTGTGTGCCCTTGGGCTAACTGTGCTTTCATTTCCAATGGTCAGCACCTATGACGTTCTTTTAAGGACTGCACTCCATCCTCATTGAGAGCTAGAGGATCTGAGTTTATATCCTGCCTTACCCTCTCCCAAAGGAAGTCCTTAATCAAAAACTGTAGGCGGCAGGTTTATGAAAGCCCAACACCATTTCTTAGGGGTGTGAATGACAATCTACACACAATCTTGAGACTTCGCAATTCCAGCACCTTTGTATCTCTTACAATGAACTCTCTGGTTCTCTCTCCTCACCCCCTATTGACTACAGTTAAGTGTTCTTGAAGTGTTACATTTGTACTGCGAATTTGAGATGGTATTCTTGGCCTCTGTGGCATAAAAAGAGATCTAGGCATTTATAAAAGTTGATCAGCTCCTATTTATTCATCATTTAGCTGGAATCATTTTGGGAGCTAAGGCTGTCCAACTTCTCAGAGTTATGTGTTGTATGTGTTAGTCGCTCAGTTGTGTCCAGCTCATTCCAGCCCTGTGGACTGTAGCCCACCAGGCTCTTCTGTCCATGGATTTCTCCAGGCAAGAATACTGGAGTGGGTTGCCATTCCCTTCTCCAGGGGATCTTCCCCACTCAGGGATCCAACCTGGGTCTCCTGCATTGCTGGCAGATTCTTTACCATCCGAGCCACCAAAGAAGCCCTCTGAGAGTTACACAAGTCTGCAAAAATCATGTAACCTTTTACTGATTCATTGATGTATGGTCACCCTTGGTCCTGTAAACCATCCACACCCTATAATATCTGCAGTCTGCAACATTCACATCATACATGTTTAGCTATTTTGTATTGTCTGGATGGGCCTGAGCATCCCCATTTTCATAAAGCTCCATCAGCATTCTTGACCTGCTCCTCCAGTTGAGAGTTGCCCAAGAAAGAAGGAATCTGGGCATACATAGTAAAAGACCCACCCAGAAATGGCTCCTGTGCATAAGTTATTACATTTCTACCATCATCTTCAATTCTTATGTTGATTTTCTTCTTATCAAGGTATTTCTTTCTTTGGAATTATTAATGCTTGATAGCACCCCTCACCCACTTCCTTTCCTCCCCTTCCTCATCCCTACAGTTTAACATTTGCACTAAATGTTCCTGATTAAAGGTACAAATGTACTTCTCTCAGTTCCCAAATCAGATGCTAGACTCCTAGACTCCTAGGGTGGTGGTTTAGTCACTAAGTCATGTCTGACTCTTTGCAGCCCCGTGGACTATAACCCACCAGGCTTCTCTGTCCATGGGATTCTCCAGGCAAGAATACTGGAGTGGGTTGCCATTCCCTTTTCCGGGGGATCTTCCCAACCCGGGGATCGAACCTGGGTCTCCTGCATTGCAGGCAGATTCTTTACCTACTGAGCTACATGGGAAGCCAGATGCTGCTACTGTCCAAATGTAGCCTTCCTCTAGCAGGACTTGTATCCTCAAGAAATAAGGCGTGGCTGGGATTCAGGAAGTCTAGGGAGGGACCTGAGCATCCCCATCTTCATAAAGCTCCACAGGCATTCTTGACCTGCTCTTCCAGTTGAGAACCGCTGCCCGAGAGACTCTGATAAGTTCCAGATTGGGTGAGAGTGTCCTTTTGCAATCAAAAGAGGTTAAGTAATACAACCAATAAACTGTGACAACTAACTTTGCTTGTCAACTTGGCTGGGCCATGGTACTCAGATATTTGGTCAAACGCCAGTCGGGATGTTGCTGGGAAGGTATTCTTTACACAAAATTAATATTTAAATCAGACTTTGAGTCAAACAGATTATCCTTCATAGTGTGGATGGGTCACATCCATCAGTTGAAGGTCTTAAGAGAAAATAGCCTGAGGGACCCCAAGGAGGGGGGAATTCTGCCTCCAGACTGTCTTGGAACTTGAGCTGTAACACAGTTCTTCCTTGGATCTGCAGCACTGCAGATTTAAAACTTACCAACCTGCACAATGCCACAATCACTTGAGCTGATTACTTAAAATCTCTCCTCTCCTTCTCTCAATAGGTAGGTAGATAGATAAGTAGATTAGAGGTAGAGGTTCTGTTTCTCTGGAAAGTCATAGCACATGCAGTTCTTGGTTTTTCACCCACTGTTATTAGCTCCTGGAACAAATCTGACCTCTGGATGCACAGAATTGTGCCCTGAAAGAGGCTGCAGTTTCTGGATGACAGGAGACTGGCTCATTGGAATGAAACCCAAGAACTGGACCAGATGGTGGTGTTAACACTCTGATAACTGTTACCGGACAGGTTTAACATGGTGTGCAATGAATAACTTTGAAGAAATGTGCATAAATTTTTAAAAGATACTTTATCAATAAGCGAATGTCCTGGTTTTGTCTTCTTTTTTTCTGTCTCTCTTGTCCCAAGGAGCAAAGTCCCTCTGACTTTCGGGCTCATGACTCTCAATGATGAATTTCTGATACAATTAGCTTCTTTCTAACTGGTTTTCTTCAGAGTTCACAGCAACAAAAATTCTTTACAGCAAAAACCTAGTACTGAAACAAGAAAGACACATTTTCTTGCCTTTTCCTTAAGCTTCCATGAATCTTTTTGTGTTCCTTTAGTTATGTGACACAAAAATGTATTTGAAAATGTGGCAACCTATGAATCAAAGTGAGAAACTACGCACCTTCAAGCCAGACATTTATCTTTCCTAAGTGCTTTCCTAAGAGGTATGCGTCACTTCTGCGAGTTTGTGCGTTCACTCATCTTTCTATGCCTCCTTCCACCCAATGGTGCCTCAGTTTCCCTATCCTGTCCACACTCAACAAAACACAAAGGAATACAGACCAATCTGATTGTTTCTAATGGATTCTTGGGTGAGCCATCATTTTCTAAACAAACAAGAGTCAGATGACTGCACTTTAAGCGAAGTGTTCTTTATTGAAATCTTTTGATTCATTAGCTAAGCTTGTCTGGTTTTTTTCCTTCTTTTTCTTTCTAACATCTTCTTTCACTCATCCAGAATCTTGGTGAAGGCGAGAATCATTCCATTAGTGCTGATTCTTTGGCTACAGGCACTAATGCATTTCCAAAATAAGTGTCCACGCATCCTGCCTCCAACAGGCTGAAACCTGAAACTTGTCCCAAGCTTCTCAGCCTGATGGGGAGCCCCCAGGGGAAAGGCTGTTAGAAGCAAAGAAAGAGCTCTTTGTCTGTAGTCTCTTGCTTCTCAGAGGTCTCCCTAAAGCATTCCCTTTAGGCAATAGCCCTTCTCCCCTCCCCCAGTGGTTAAGTCATCACAAATTCCTAATCGAACTACTTGAGAGACCTTGTTTGTCACAAGTGCAAGGAAGACAAACACTCTACATTTTTTAATTCCTGCCTGAACAGGATCATAAACATTCTAATTTCTAGCCTATCTGGTTGAGTACAGTGAATCAGTGTTGAAATGATCTGAGCAGAAGCACATTTGGACGTAAATCAAGTCAGTGACTCGCTTTTCAGCCCCTCACAAGAAGAACCTGATATTCTAGGCACATGACTATTTTGATGGGGTAGTGAGGAGACTGTGACTTATGCTAAAAAGGATCATCATGTAACATCGGCGTTGCTATTGGACCCCACAGGAGCTTTGGGAGTTAAGCTGCGATGCTGTGATGTCCACTGCACAACCTATCTGCAAATTGAAAACAAAGCCCTTTAAATGGGGGGTTGGATGGGAATTTTGGAAATCTAGGGTTTCGGGGCAAACAGTAATTGTTTAAGGAAAATTGAGGTAATGTATCTCCTTCCTCTTCCCAAGGTTTGAGGTGGGGGTGGGTATTAATAGCAAAGAAATCTCTTCACAAATCTCCTCAGAAGTGCAGTATGTCTTTCTCTGTACTCTGATTCCTCTTTTGTGTCCTTAAAATGGGTGAGAGACTTAAAAGTCATAGAACACGTTTGCATTTTCTTTGAATATTGGCATATGATCACCTGGCTTTAGAATTTCTCAATCTAGAGCATCTAGGTGTCTTGATCAAAATTTCAGTTTTAACACTCTGCTACATATACAAAATAAAAATAGAATTATAAGGAGGTAAAATGAAAGTCACTCATAGTTGTGTCCGACTATTTGTGACCCCATGGATTTTACATTCCATGGAATTCTCTAGGCCAGAATACTGGAGTGGGTAGCCTTTTCCTTCTCTAGGGGATCTTCCCAACCCGGGATTCAAACTCAGGTCTCCTGCATTGCAGGTGGATTCTTTACAAGCTGAGCCTCAAGGGAAGCCCATAAAGAGGTAAATTCAGTTCAGTCACTCAGTTGTGTCCGACTCTTTGCTACCCCATGAACCGCAGCACACCAGGCCTCCCTGTCCATCACCAACTCCCAGAGTCTACTCAAACCCATGTCTATCAAGTCGGTGATGCCATCCAACCATCTGATCCTCTGTCGTCCCCTTCTCCTCCTGCCCTCAATCTTTCCCAGCATCAGGCTCTTTCACAATGAGTCAGCTCTTCGCATCAGGTGGCCAAAGTATTGGAGTTTCAGCTTCAACATCAGTCCTTCCAATGAACACCCAGGACTGATCTCCTTTAGGATGGACTGGTTGGATCTCCTTGCAGTCCAAGGGACTCTCAAGAGTCTTCTCCAACATCACAGTTCAAAAGCATCAATTCTTGGGCACTCAGCTTTCTTTATAGTCCAACTCTCACATCCATACATGACCACTGGAAAAACCATAACCTTGACTAGATGGACCTTTGCTGGCAAAGTAATGTCTCTGCTTTTTGATATGCTGTCTAAGTTGTTCATGACTTTCCTTCCAAGGAGTAAGCATCTTTTAATTTCATGGCTGCAATCACCATAAAGGCAAGTCTAAAAACATAAGCAGAGATACTAAAATATTTTTAGGAAACTGAAATCAAGTAGACAGTATCAATCAATACATAAAAAATATTTAGAAATAAATTTAACAAAACATGCACAAAAATGTTTATAGGAAAAATTTAAACTTGATTGAAAGACATAGAACAAAAGGTGAATATAAACAGATGTTATGTTTCTGGATGAGAAACTTTAAATTATAAGGATGTCAATTATTCCTCAAATTAATCTATGAATTCAATGGAATCTCAAATGAACTCCTGGCAGCATTTTCAGGGAACTTGACCAAACTGTTCTGGAAGGCCAGAGGGAGAGTAAAGGTGCACTAATAATTTAGACAGTTTTAAAAGAGAACACAGGCATGTGTGTATGTGAGGAAGGTCCATTAGACAAGACATAATGAGGACTCTAGAGTTTAAAACAGTGTAGTATCTCGGAAAGGCAGGGGAGATAAATTAGGAAATTGAGATTAACAGAGATACATTACTATATATAAAATAAATAATGAGGACCCACTGTATAGGACAGGGAACTATATTCAATATCTTGTAATAACCTATGTGGGTTTCCCAGGTGGCACAATGGTAAAGAAGCTGCCTGCCAATGAAGGAGGTATAGGGGAAGTGGGTTATATCCCTGGGTTGGGAAGATCTCCTGGAGTGGGAAATGGCTACCCACTCCAGTATTCTTGCCTGGGAAATCCCTAGGACAGAGGAGCCTGGCAGGCCACAGTCCACGGGGTCGCAAAGAATCAGATGTGACTGAGTGGCTAAGGACACACACACAATAACCTATAATGAAAATAATCAGAAGAATATGTGTGTGTGTGTGTGTGACTGAATTACTTTATTGTATACCTGAAACATTTTGAATCAATGATACTACAAAATGAAATAAAATAGTGTAGTATCATCACAGGAGAAGATAAATAAATCAGTGGGATAGAATTGAGAATCCAGACATAGATCCATGACACATGGGTGAACAGTAGAAAAGGCATCAAAACTCACCAAGGAAAGGATAAACTGTTCAGGAAAAGGGCTTGGAAAACTGACTCACCTTTTGGAATGAAATAAGTTTATATTACAATCTTATAAGTCATATATGTGGCTCACAATCTATTTCTATTTCTCTCATTGGTTAAAGATTGCTCTACAGGGCATTAATTTTCCCACATGAACATCTAGCAATCTGTCTCTTGACTCCTCAGGGCAGTGGAGGAGCAGGACAGTCCTTTATCTGGGTCCAAATGTGGTGAGCAAGGCCAGCATCATGTTTGGCCAAAACCCAAATGGTTTCTTGGCACAAGCAGAGCATCAGAAGGCAGAAATGAGCTGGAAGTGAGGTTCAGCTTGGAGAATCTTCTGGCCACAGAATTGAGCACAGGCAGAGCTGAGGACCCTGGTGCAGGATAAGTTGCACCCTATTCATCAGATAGGGTGGAGGAGGTATAATGCTAATGTCTAAGCTTGCTATCCACCAGCCGCTGGAGAAGCCTCCATTCTGTAGCCCTCATGCTCTGGCAGATACCCTCCATGCAGCTGATGGGTACCCACACAGTCTGGTGTGGGATGAGGTGAGGAGAAGCATTCCCCATGAGCAAAGGCCTAGGCCTGGACACAGTGAGACTGATCGAGTCCAGGAAGGGATGCATAACTGGGTGTAGAATGTCTTATGACCCATCAGTTCCATTTAGAGCTACACGTGCTAAACAAATCTTCACACATATGTATGAAGAAACATGTTCATTACAATATTTTTTGTGGTAAAGAAAAGTTGGAAACATTTGTCCACCAATAGATGAATGTATGGGCTTCCCAGGTAGCACTAGTGATAAAGAACCCGCCAGCCAATGCAGGAGACATGAGATGAAGGTTCTATCCATGGGTCAGGAAGATCCCCTAGAGAAGGGAATGGCAACCCGCTCCAGTATTCTTGCCTGGAGAATTCCATGGACAGAGGAGCCTGGCGGGCTACAGTTCATAGGGTCACAAAGAGTTGGACATGACTGAGCGACTAAGACACACACATGCAATAGGTCTAATAAACAAATTAACCAAATGTAAATTCTAGAACTAAAAAATCAATAACTGAACTTAAAAAAAAACTCCCTGGATGGACTCAATAGCTGAATGGTAGATGACTGTCAACTGAGAATTCTATTTTTAGTGAAAAATATCCTTCGAGAATGAAGATGAAATGAAGACATTTTCAGATGAAGGAAAACCAAGAGAATTCACAACCAGGAGACCTGCTCTGGGAGAATCCCTTTAGAGAACTTGTCTGAAGGAAGTGCTTCCGAGAGAAGAGAAGTGATACAAGAAGGAAATCTTGGAACATCAGGAATGAAGTGAGGGAACAGAAATGATAAATACTGAGTAAATGTAATAGAGTGTTCTTTGCTTCAGTTCAGTTCAGTCGCTAAGTCGTGTCCGACTCTTTGCGACCCCAAGAATCACAGCACGCCAGGCCTCCTTGTCCATCACCATCTCCCGGAGTTCACTCAAACTCATGTCCATCGAGTCGGTGATGCCATCCAGCCATCTCATCCTCTGTCATCCCCTTCTCCTCCTGCCCCCAATCCCTCCCAGCATCAGAGTCTTTTCCAATGAGTCAACTCTTCGCATGAGGTGGCCCAAGTATTGGAGTTTCAGCTTTAGCAACAGTCTTTCCAAAGAACACCCAGGACTGATCTCCTTTAGAATGGACTGGTTGGATCTCCTTGCAGTCTAAGGGACCCTCAAGAGTCTTCTCCAACACCACAGTTCAAAAGCATCAATTCTTCAATGCTTAGCTTTCTTCACAGTCCAACTCTCACATCCATACATGACCACTGGAAAAACCATAACCTTGACTAGATGGACCTTTGTTGGCAAAGTAATGTCTCTGCTTTTCAATATGCTATCTAGGTTGGTCATAACTTCCCTTCCAAGGAGTAAGCGTCTTTTAATTTCATGGCTGCAATCACTAACTGCAGTGATTTTGGAGCTCAAAAAAATAAAGTCTGACACTGTTTCCCCATCTATTTGCCATGAAGTGATGGGACCAGATGCCATGATCTTTGTTTTCTGAATGTTGAGCTTTAAGCCAACTTTTTCACTCTCTTCTTTCACTTTCATCAAGAGGCTTTTGAGTTCCTCTTCACTTTCTGCCATAAGGGTGGTGTCATCTGCATATCTGAGGTTATTGATATTTCTCCTGGCAATCTTGATTCCGGCTTGTGTTTCTTCCAGACCAGCGTTTCTCATGATGTACTCCGCATAGAAGTTAAATAAGCAGGGTGACAATATACAGCCTGACGTACTCCTTTTCCTATTTGGAACCAGTCTGTTGTTCTATGTCCTGTTCTAACTGTTGCTTCCTGACCTGCATACAGGTTTCTCAGAGGCAGGTCAGGTGGTCTAGTATTTCCATCTCTTTCAGAATTTTCCACTAAGTTCCACAAAATATGTTTGATGGTCAAAAGCATAAGTTATAGTCATACATAATGTATAAAGCATATATATTATCTGATAGGATTTTAAAGTATGTACAAATAATATATAAGATAGCTATAGCAAAAAGAAGGGTGGATAAGTGGCACTGTACTGTGGTAACTTTTCTACATCCCAATTAAGGTGGTAAAAGAATGATTCTAAGTAGAAAGTAAAAAGTGGTACATTTTATAATCCCCAGAGTAACCACTTAAAAAACTGTAAAAAGAGATGTAATGAAAATCACAATATATACATTGAAATGGAATATTTAAAAAATATTCAAATAACTCAAAAGAAGGCAGATGTGAGAAAACTAGTTTCTTCTACACACAGAACACTCTGACATAAAATGTGTACGTTTTCAACACAAAGTAATTTTCCAGTTCTCTATGTCTACCAAATGAGTACTCTGTAATTTAATTCATTTTTGACACTAAACTACCTCAGGTAAGTCCAGACCCCACAGGTTAAGGCTCAGTCCCAAACTGCCTCCCACTTCAGTTGCCCATGGCAAGTCTGGGCTTCCTATACTTCTGACCAGCCAGCTATAAATCAGGGGTTCCTACTACTCCCTCTTCAGTTTCAATAACTTTCTGCAATAGCTCAGAGAACTCAGGGAAGCACCTTACTTACTATTATTTTATTCTCAAAGGATACTACTCAGGAATAGTCAAAAGGAAGAGATGCACCGGGCAAGGCATGTGGGAAGAAGTGTGGAGCTTCTGAGCCCTCTTGGAGCACACCACCCTTCCAGTGACTCCACGTGGTCACTGACCTGGAAGGACTCTCTGAACCCCTTAGAGTTTTTAATGGAAATCACGTGGTGTAGGCATGAGTGATTAAATCATTGGATATTGGTGACTAAGTTGTGCTGCATGCTAAGTCGCTTCAATCATGTCTGACTCTTTGTAACCCTATGGACTGTAGCCCACCAGAATCTTCTGTCCATGGGATTCTCTAGGCAAGAATACTGGAGTGGATTGCCATGTTCTCCTCCAGGAGATCTCCCCACCCAGGGATCAAACTTGCGTCTCTTATGTCTCTTGCATTGGGAGGGGGGTTCTTTACCACTGCTGCTGCTGCTGCTGAGTCGCTTCAGTCGTGTCCGACTCTGCGCGACCCCATAGACAGCAGCCCACCAGGCTCCTCCATCCATGGGATTCTCCAGGCAAGAACACTGGAGTGGGTTGCCATTTCCTTCTCCAGTGCATGAAAGTGAAAAGTGAAAGTGAAGTCGCTCAGTTGTGTCCCATTCAGCGACCCCATGGACTGCAGCCTACCAGGCTCCTCCGTCCATGGGATTTTCCAGGTAAGAGTACTGGAGTGGGGCGCCAGTGCCTTCTCCGTCTTTACCACTAGTGCCACCTAAATCAGGTGGGGTTATAAGTTTTAACCCTCTAGTTCTGTGGTTGTTCCTCTAGCAATCATCCCCAGCCTCCCAGAATCACCTCATTAGCATAAAAACAGATTTATCATGATGGAGATTCGAAGAGTTTTAGGAGCTCTGTGCCAGGAACTGGGGAAGATGACCGACTATATATTTCTTATTATTTCACAGTGTCACAATAATAAAGGGAAAACAGGAGCAAAACACAGAGGGAACAATCAAAAACAAAATTTTTAAATGGTATCTTGCTGTTCAGTCGCTAAATTGTGTTCAACTTTGAGCCCCCATGGACTGTACCTGAACTCAAACCTGCCAATAATTACATTTAAAAGAATGAGCTATATCTCTATGCTCTAATGTAGAAAAACTTCTAGGATGTATTGTTCCATAAAAAACAAGCTACAGAACAAAGCATTCATATAAACCAGTTATGTTTTTTTGTATATTCCTGTATATTCATGTACATTTGCCTTTCTAGCCCAACATAAATGCATTAGAAAGATCTGGAAGTAGTACATTCAAATTGAAAACAGTTCTTGAAAAGTCTCTGAGACTAGAAAGAAGAAACAGTGTCAAGAACTTTTTTCTATATAATTTTAATTTTTATGACAAGGTATTTATGTATTACTTTGTCATTAAAAATAAATGAATGGAATTAATTTTAAAAGAACATATTGTTTCACAGTGTGCTGATGATACCATCTGGGAATTAAACATTTATAGGTCCCCTGACTCAGGAGTGTAGCCAACTGTTTTCAGCAGAGTTTGTCCAATGAAGTTATTAGTATTTCAATCTTTTTCCTAACTATGCTATTTATCTTCTGCTCCCATTTTTCTTCCCTTTCCCAAATTTAAACCTTTAAGTATGGAGCCCTGAAACCCTAAGAGTTATGGATCCAATCTCCCTTTTATTCACCCACTCCAATATCATTCTACTCTTCTGGAATTTAACACTTCCAAAATTTTAGATATTCCTAGGAATGGCTTTCATATAAAATATATTAAGCACCTTTTCGTTATTATTTTTAAAGTAGCTTTAAGAGAAATGTTTTTCAAATTGTAGGGCTCAATTACTAATGGGTCATAAAACTGATATGAGTGTCTCAATTCATATTTATTTTTTAAGAAATGAAATAGAAAATATCAGAGTACACTGAAGCTATAGTGTGGGTGAAATTTGTGAAATTTTTTTTGTGTGTACGCATGTGTGTGTAGAGGGTTGTGATGGAAAATGTACTTTCCGTGGGTTGAAGTAAGGAAGGAGTAGGAAGAGAAAAGATTTACAAACACTGCTGTTGTGAAAACATTTAAAAGAAACGATGCAATGTGCCTTATTTCTTTCTTATACTTACACACGTAAGTAATGTTTAAGTACTTACCCATTAAACAAACACTTGTTTAATGACTAATCCACAGATTCTTAGCTGTGTAGGCCTAGAAATGTGAAGTAACTGGAATTATAACAAATAATGCCGTTCGGTCATTCATTCAATCAGTATTTATCTAGGATCTATTACGTGCTAGGCCTCAGTGAAAGAATCTTCAGGAATATCAGGAAAAAATAAAATTAACCACTTGAATGGAATAAAGAACGAAAATGAATAAGACATTTGCATAGGGATTTAAGCTGGTTTTGTAATACGCATATAACACTGTGAACTGATAGCTCCCTGAGAGGACAGGGAACAACCAGTCTCGCACACCCAGACCCTCTGTCTCTGGTGGGGCAGGTGGGAGGCCAGAAAGGAGTTCAGGAGCAGAGCAGGCTGCCATCGTGGTACCACAGTTCCACCTCAGGGCAGAATCCCCTTGGTGGGGATGCGAACTTTTTGGGAACCAAAAAAATATTCTCCTCACCAGGAAAGGCTTGGCTCCTGCCTACAAAACTGACTCAAAGTGTGTTAATTATAAAGGGGCTGTAAACAGTGACTGTGATTACAACTTTTAAGTACCAAGATTTTGGGTTTTTTTTTTTCTGTGCCAAGGGATCAAACCTGTGTCCTCTGAATTGGAAGGCAGATTCTTAACCACTGGACCGCCAGGGAAGACCCAAGAAGTCTTTTTATTACTTAAATTTTAATGATCAGTATACACCACCAGGGAAGACCCAAGAAGTTTTTTTATGACTTAAATTTTAATGGTCACTATACAGCACAGGCCTGGTTGCAGTGACTCTAATTTTAATGTATCTGAAAGCATTGTTCTCCCACATTTTGATTGCTTCACCTAATGAACATACTAACATAAAATTTTGTCTTCTGATAATTCGCAATAGAGACAGTTTCAAACATTTCCTTGAACGTCTTTGTTCACCTGCCCTTAGACTGGGGTGTGTGACTTGCCGTTGTGGTTTCGATGGTATGTGTTCAATTACACACGTCAAGTTACTGATGCTGGTGATGGACTTACATTTAACCCTGCTCCTTAAATCTGGGATGACAGCAATTATTTCCTGAAAACTTAGAAAGTCACCTGCTTTTCCAGTAAGAGCAAACAGGATTATGACCGGTTGTCCATTGTTTTAAGGCTTTAGTACTTAAGTTGATGTTTCTTGGTAGTAGACATATACATTTTCTTTATGATAGAAGGATACGTTTCTTCTGTCTTCTATTGATGTAATTTCTGTGACTATAATTTTAGAAGAGAAAAGACGAGTGGGGAAGTGAAAGGGGAAGGAAAGTGGGAGGGAAACTCACACCAGAGGTGACATTGGTAAGGATATGGATGGTCCATGCCACACCATGGTTGTTTTTCCATGATGGTCTGAGATGAACCAATGGGAAGTTGGCAAAATATGCCAATTTAGGGACTTCCCTGGTGGTCCAGTTGCTAAGAGCCCACTCTCCCAAAGCAGGGGGCCCAAGTTCCATCCCTGATCAGGGAACTAGACCCCACATGCTGTAACTAAGAGTTCACATGCTGCAACTGAGATGGCGTGGCCAAATAAATAAATAAAAATAAAAAAATTTTTTAATGCCAATTTATAGCTGAGTTGAAAGGCACAGAAAACAGATATCCTTGGAGTGAGTGTAAGCAGTGGATACTGTGGTATCTGAGCAAAAGAGCCTCGACATTACCCTCACCTTTACTGGAGTTTAGGCAGGCTTCTTCCTGACTCCAAGCCCTCACCTCCCTTTTCTTAGATTGTTTCCTTTTCCAAAAATTGTAAATTCTCTACCCCTTTGAAATGTAAATCTTTTTTGAAAGCATCTTGCCAGTTTTACAACCCAGGGATATCTTTCTCTAGGACCAGGGAGCCATTCCTTTGAAATATAAACATCAAGGGAGACAGCACCCCTATTTCCCAGTTACTGTGGGAGCCTAATTTTGATGGGAGCCTTGCTCCAAGTTGTAAAACTACCTGCTGTCATGAAGAGGCAATGAAGTTTATTTTCCTTTTGGGTAAGGCCAGCTAAGGCAATGGCACCCCACTCCAGTACTCTTGCCTGGAAAATCCATGGACAGAGGAGCCTGGTAGGCTGCAGTCCATGGGGTCGCTAAGAGTAGGACACGACTGAGAGACTTCACTTTCACTTTTCTCTTTCATGCATTGGAGAAGGAAATGGCAACCCACTCCAGTATTCTTGCCTGGAGAATCTCAGGGACGGCAGAGCCTGGTGGGCTGCCGTCTATGGGGTCACACAGAGTCAGACACGACTGAAGTGACTTAGCATAGCATAGCATAGTTAACAAACCCAGATGACCCAGAACACTCCCACCCCAGCTCTTAAGAACTCTCCTGCCCTCCTGACTGAGCTGTGGACCCCAGTCTCTATTGCAATGAAAGTGAAAAGTAAAAGTCGCTCAGTCATGTCTAAATGTTTGGGACCCCATGGACTATACAGTCCATGGAATTCTCCAGGCCAGAATACTGGAGTGGGTAGCCTAGCTTTTCCCTTCTCCAGGGGACCTTCCCAACCCAGGGATCAAACCCAGGTCTCCCGCATTGCAGGCAGATTCTTTACCAGCTGAGCCACAAGGGAAGCCTAAGAATACTGGAGTGGGTAGCCTATCCCTTCTGCAGCGGATCAAACTGGGGTCTCCTGCATTGCTCTGTTGCAATAGCCTTGAACAAAGTCTTCTTTGTCCATTTAACTTTGTCGAGGAAATTTTTCCTTTGACACAGTCAGGGGCTAGCCTTGGGGAAAAAAAAACTAACTGTAAGTCAGAAAGCTGGATCAAGTTCCTCTCTCTGCTCCTAATTCTAGGAAATATGGGCAAAGACCTTTACTCTCCTGAGCTCGGTATCTTTAAAATTTAGAGATTTGAAAAATGAACTCCAAGATTTCTTCCACATCAGGGTTTTATGACGGCGGATGTGCTTGCTTGACACTAGGGAAAAGTATAAATGCTTAAAGAAACGCTTAGGGATTTAAATGCAGATAGGTTGTCATGTCACATAAAAAACATTAATGACTAACAGGACCAGGCACTGTTGTACTGCTCTTACCTGGGCCTTACAATGGGCTCTTCAGGAAGCACAAATATGACCCCAGGCAGAAAACCCTTGTGTCTAGAGGAATAACAGACCCCGGAAGATGCTACCCACCTCAACTCCCCAGAGACCTGTTTCCAGGCACCTTAGAGGCCACTCTAAATCTTCTTTCTCTAATATTTTTCTTTTTATTATCTTTTAATTTTTTTATTTTTTAAAAATTAATTAATTTATTTTAATTAGAGGCTAATTACTTTACAATATTTTAGTGGTTTTTGCCATACATTGACATGAATCAGCCATGGATGTACATGTGTCCCCCAACCTGAACCCCCATCCCACTACCCTCCCCTAATTTTTTTTTTCTTTTAGTTATCATAAACACTGTTCTGTCCTATCATGGGTCAGACACCAAGCCAGCTGGTGGGAATTCAGAACCAGAAGGGTCAGAGTAAGGACAGGAACCCAGATAACCAATTAAGGAGTAGTGATGAATATTCCATACTACCTAACTCACTCTGCACTTTTATTGCATAAGCCTATCACCTTCCACTCATTCTCCCCAAACAGGAATGCTATTTATTTTGTTTATTGGCCAACCAACATCTTAAGTGAAGCGGTGCAATCTCAGAGTTCCAGCAAATGAAAGGGTACAAGATAAGAGGCGATAAGAACTGACCCTATTTGTCCTGTTCCCTCAGGAGTGGCTATTGTAGTACATACAGCAAGGACCTCTGGTCACAGCGCTGAAGGAATTATCCATACTTATCCATTATATCTACTACTGTGGGCAGGAATCCCTTAGAAGAAACGGAGTAGCCATCATGGTCAACAAAATAGTCTGAAATGCAGTACTTGGATGCAATCTCAAAAACGACAGAATGATCTCTCTTCGTTTCCAATGCAAACCATTCAATATCACGGTGATCCAAGCCTATGCCCCAACCCGTAACGCTGAAGAAGCTAAAGTTGAATGGTTCTATGAAGACCTACAAGGCCTTTTAGAACTAACACCCAAAAAAGATGTCCTTTTCATTAGAGGGGACTGGAATGCAAAAGTAGGAAGTCAAGAAACACCTGGAGTAACAGGAAAATTTGGCCTTGGAGTACGGAATGAAGCAGGGCAAAGGCTAATAGAGTTTTGCCAAGAGAACGCACTGATCATAGCAAACACCCTCTTCCAACAACACAAGAGAAGACTCTACACATGGACATCACCAGATAGTCAACACCGAAATCAGATAGATTATATTCTTTGCAGCCAAAGATGGAGAAGCTCTATACAGTCAGCAAAAACAAGGCCAGGAGCCGACTGTGGCTCAGATCATGAACTCCTTATTGCCAGATTCAGAATTAAATTGAAGAAAGTGAGGAAAACCACTAGACCATTCAGGTATGACCTAAATCAAATCCCTTATGATTATACAGTGGAAGTGAGAAATAGATTTAAGGGACTAAATCTGATAGACAGAGTGCCTGATGAACTATGGATGGAGGTTCGTGACATTGTACAGGAGAAAGGGATCAAGACCATCCCCATGGAAAAGAAATGCAAAAAAGCAAAATGGCTGTGTGAGGAGGCCTTACAAATAGCTGTGAAAACAAGAGAAGCAAAAAGCAAAGGAGAAAGGGAAAGATATAAGCATCTGAATGCAGAGTTCCAAAGAATAGCAAGGAGAAATAAGAAAGTCTTCCTTAGTGATCAATGCAAAGAAATAGAGGAAAACAACAGAATGGGAAAGACTAGAGAGATCTCTTCAAGAAAATTAGAGATACAAAGGGAACATTTCATGCAAAGAAGGGCTCAATAAAGGATAGAAATAGTATGGACCTAACAGAAGCAGAAGATATTAAGAAGAGATGGCAAGAATACACAGAAATACTATACAAAAAAGAGCTTCATGACCCAGATAATCACGATGGTGTGATCACTCACCTAGAGCCAGACATCCTGGAATGTGAAGTCAAGTGGGCCTTCGGAAGCATCACTACGAACAAAGCTAGTGGAGGTGATGGAATTCCAGTTGAGCTATTTCAAATCCTGAAAGATGATGCTGTGAAAGTGCTGCACTCAATATGCCAGCAAATTTGGAAAACTCAGCAGTGGCCACAGGACTGGAAAAGGTCAGTTTTCATGCCAATCCCAAAGAAAGGCAATGCCAAAGAATGCTCAAACTACCGCACAATTGCACTCATCTCACATGCTAGTAAAGTAATGCTCAAAATTCTCCAAGCCAGGCTTCAGCAATATGTGAACCATGAACTTCCTGATGTTCAAGGTGGTTTTAGAAAAGGCAGAGGAACCAGAGATCAAATTGTCAACATCTGCTGGATCATGGAAAAAGCAAGAGAGTTCCAGAAAAACATCTATTTCTGCTTTATTGACTATGCCAAAGCCTTTGACTGTGTGGATCACAATAAACTGTGGAAAATTCTGAAAGAGATGGGAATACCAGACCACCTGACCTGCCTCTTGAGAAACCTGTATGCAGCTCAGGAAGCAACAGTTAGAACTGGACATGGAACAACAGACTGGTTCCAAATAGGAAAAGGAGTATGTCAAGGCTGTATATTGTCACCCTGCTTATTTAACTTATATGCAGAGTACATCATGAGAAACACTGGACTGGAAGAAACACAAGCTAGAACCAAGATTTCCGGGAGAAATATCAATAACCTCAGATATGCAGATGACACCACCCTTATGGCAGAAAGTGAAGAGGAACTAAAAAGCCTCCTGATGAAAGTGAAAGTTGAGAGTGAAAAAGTTGGCTTAAAGCTCAACATTCAGAAAACGAAGATCATGGCATCTGGTCCCATCACTTCATGGGAAATAGATAGGGAAACAGTGGAAACAGTGTCAGACTTTATTTTTTTGAGCTCCAAAATCACTACAGATGGTGATTGCAGCCATGAAATTAAAAGACGCTTACTCCTTGGAAGGAAAGTTATGACCAACCTAGATAGCATATTGAAAAGCAGAGACATTACTTTGCCAACAAAGGTCCATCTAGTCAAAGCTATAGTTTTTCCAGTAGTCATGTATGGATGTGAGAGTTGGACTGTGAAGAAAGCTGAGTGCCAAAGAATTGATGCTTTTGAACTGTGGTGTTGGAGAAGACTCTTAAGAGTCTCTTGGACTGCAAGGAGATCCAACCAGTCCATCCTAAAGAAGATTGGTCCTGGGTGTTCATTGGAAGGACTGATGCTGAAGCTGAAACTCCAATACTTGGCCTCCTCATGCAAAGAGTTGACTCATTGGAAAAGACCCTGATGCTGGGAGGGATTGAGGGCAGGAGGAGAAGGGGACGACAGAGGATGAGATGGCTGGATGGCATCACCGACTTGATGGACGTGAGTTTGAGTGAACTCCAGTTGTTGGTTATGGACAGGGAGGCCTGGTGTGCTGTGATTCAAGGGGTTGCAAAAATTCAGACACGACTGAGCAAGTGAACTGAACTGACTGATCCATACTTACGCTAGTACTAACGTACACAAATAAGAGGAGTGAGAGTTGCCCCCAGCCAACACTGTGACCACCATCACAAGGAGGGTGGGTGTACAGCAATGTTCTATCAGTTAGGGTTCTCTTGCTAAAGGAGAAGCCCTTCTGTATTCCAAGGAGAAAAAAGTTAGAAGCTTATGCAATGATTTGAAGAATTGGAAAAACGGTATGGAAACTGTGGCTGGTTCATGAAATCAGGAATGGGTAGATCCTAGGAAAACTGCTGACAACAGTCCCAGCTGTCTGCAGCACCAAAGCAGTTGATTCCCAGGAGGGGCCCGGAAGCCGGAGCAAATCATATGTCTATCATACATCCAAAGCGTCTGCTCACAGCTGCCAACAGAGACACTAACTTTTCTGCCTTCCAAATGTCCTGTGAGCGCCTTTAATTAGCAGTCTCTAACCCAATACAGAAATGTGATGCTGGGAACTGGAGCTCCAGACCTCCCTGCAGTGCAGACAATGGAGAAAGTGGTAAGGATGACATCAAATTGACAAAGATGGTCTGGTACGAGCAAATTAAGCCAAACACCCTCATCAAGGGTGGAAGGCACGCAGATGCCATCCAAGCCTGTGACTCTCCTGTATTAGCACAGAACCGCATGGACACTCCTGGCAGAATCCCTAGGGCAAATGAAGCCTGGGCAGACATAGTGGCTTAATAATTCAGCCATCTTCCCTTTCTTTCTCAAATGTCAAGCTGCCTGGAAGTCTCAGATATGGATCTGACACACATATCTCCCAGGCGACACAGGCTATCTTTGCTCAGCCTAGCAGTGCCCTCAAGCATGAGACTCTTCAAAGTCCATGCCCAAGAGAGTAAGGCCCAAGAAGAGGAAGGAGTTTCCTCCTACCCTGTCTAAGTCCTCCCTGGGGCATCCCTTTGTAGGGTCCAGAGCCTCCCTGATACCTGACATGAATACCCAAGACCACGTGCTTTCAATGACACCAGAAGGGTACGGTCTGAACATATGGCCCCTCAGGACAGGGCAAAAAAAGTGTGCACTGTGCAAAAGATGACCATTCACTGTGTAAGACAAGTATACACAGTACAAGGGGGGTCATTCTGTTACCCTCTCAGATGTCTAACGGGAGAGATGACAGTATCATAAGTACAGGAGGGAAAGGAGATTCAGAGGAGGAAGGAGTGAAAAGGGAGCCCTCTTACACTGGTGGTGGGGATGTAAATTGGTGCAGCCGCTATGAAAAACTGTATGGAGCTTCCTTAAAAAACTAAAAATACAACTACCACATGATCCAGCAATCCTACTCTTGGGCATATGCCCAAACAAAACTATAACTCAAAAAGATACATGCACTTCTATGTTCATAGCATCACTGTTTACAATAGCCAAGACATGGAAAGAGATGTCCATAGGCAGATGAATGGATAAACTATATATACATATACACTCATGTGTTCACTCCCTAAAGTCATGTCTGACCCTGTGACTCCCTGGACTGTAGCCCACCAGGCTCCTCTGTCCATGAGATTTCCCAAGCAGGAATACTGGAGTAGATTGCATTTCTTCCTCCAGGGATCTTCCTGACCCAGGGATCGAACCCACATTTCCTGCATTGGCAGGCAGATTCTTTACCACTGAGCCACCTGGGAAGCCTTATATATAATATAGTAAATATATAAAGAATATATATAATGGAATATTACTCGGCCATCAAAAAGAATGAAATAATGCCCTTTACAGCAACATGAATAAACGTAGAGATTATCATACTAAATGAAGTAGGTCAGGAAGAGAAAGACAAATACGATATGATATCACTTACGTGTGGAATCTAAAAGATGATACATATCAACACATCTACAAAACAAAACAGTCTCACAGATATAGAGAACAGACTGTGGTTGCCAAGGGGGAGAGAGGACGGGAGAGGGAAGGAGTGGGAGTTTGGGATTCACAGAGACAAACTATTATATAGAGGGTGGATAAACGACAAGGTCTTACTGTATAGCACAGGGAACTGTAATCAACAGCCTGAGATAAATCAGAGTGGAAAAGAACACACGTGTGTAACTGTCAGTTTGCTGTACAGAAGAAATGAATACAACATTGTAAATCAACTATGGAACATGATAAGGAGCTTCTTTTAAAAACAAACAAACAAACAAACAAAAAAGAACCACCATATGATCCAGCAATTCTACTCCTGAATGTATACCAGAGACAAAACTAAAATCAATACAATTTTTTTAAAAATAGAGGAGGAAGGTGATTTCAGTTGGACACACTGAGTTCAAGCTGTCTGCAGGACAGCCAGGAGAGGAAACCAAATGGCCCTGGAAGCAGGATTCTGTGTATTCTCTTGCAGTGAACATACAACGAAATCGCCCCAGCCCTTCCAGAGGCACTGTTGTTCCTCCAGACCTTTCACACCCTCAGGAAGCCCCTGCAGACCCATCTCCTCCCCACCAGGATCTTCCCTCAGTTCTTCTGTCATATCGACCATTACTGTTAACAAATGCACAGTCCATGTTCTATCTCTGGGATACTGATTGTGGTAACTTGACATCAAAGAGCTGTCACTTGATAAATATTTGTTGAGTGGAATTGAATTAAACTGATGGGAAAGGCTAAAATTGTTTCAATTATTTTACCTGAAGCTGTTTCCAAATCAGATTGGAGGAGAAATCAGTAAGGGCCAGACTGAGCCAAAAGCAAGAAGAGACCATATATATCTAGAGTCCTGGCCCCATACCCTTAAAATTCTTTTTGGTACTGCTACATCCAAATCCACCAGCTAACAAATGCTAATCCCCCAGCTGTGAAGAATCCAGGTGACACGAGGGCACTGTGGTCAACCAGAGTTGGCATTCTGGTTTAGAAGGAAGCAACTCACTCCTTCCCCTCCCCCTGCCATACCCTCTGGCCTGGCTGTGCTTTCCCCATGGCAGAGACAAAATGTGGTGAGTTACCTTGGCCCTCTACTTTCCTTTGAATCTGGCCAGAAGGCTATACCTGTGATGCTGGCCATATACACCCAACAGAGAAGATCCTGGCTAGTCCTTGTTTCCAATGAAGGAAGGCAAAGCTCTGAGGCCTGAGCTAGACTGACCCTGGCTGGGCTGAGCTCCTCCTGGAGCTGGCCTGGCTTTTGGGGGTGCAGAAGCACTGACCATCTGGTCCCTGCGTCTTCTGGGGAGCTGAAACTCACAGGACAGAACTGAGCAGCACAGAACCTGAAAGCTGCAACTATATATTATGTTAAGGATCCAACCCCACTCCATCACCAATTAGAGTGCTGTGTCTCAGTGGGTTCCTTAGAAATCAGAATTCAAGGCAAAGTTTAGAGGCTGTAACACTTTATCGTGGGTCCAGACTTCAAAACGAAAGGACAAAGGGCAGGGAGTGGAGGAAGGAGGGCAAGCAGATTCAAAGAGGCCTGCTACAGAGCTGTCCACAGCCTCACCAGAAACACACCAGCTGCTCAGTCATCCACAGTGTCTGGGAGAAGCTTCGGAGAATCACAACGCCTCACAAGAACCTGGCAGGGACTGAAAGAGCAGGAACCTTCTCTGTTAGCTCCTTCCTCTCTCCTCTCGCTCACGCCCGTGGAGAGTGAGCTCTCCTATACTTTCTGCTTTGTTATCCACTGCTGGGGAAGCCTCAGGTCTAACAAAGTCAGGCTGCTTTTCTAGAATCCTTGTGGCCATAGAATATGGGAGAGAGAGCAACACAGACTTACTTCTCTTTATCTTCACCATATATATTTTTTAAACTGGCATCATCCAAAAAAAGAGAGGGTTTGTGCAGTTTGGGAGTTTAGTTGTGATGACTTAAGAGTCTTGGCCAGTGTCTAAAATCGCTGCAGTATTTCTCAAGAACTTCAAATCAGTTTTCAGAAACAGGAGAATATTAAAGAATTTATTACTTTTAAAACAGATATTTTAAAATAATATGCATTCAATTTTTTTTAGTGCACAAAAGAAGTCTAAATAAGACAACCACAAAGGCTAGTGAATTGGACACTTTTTCTCAGCTCCCTCCCCCACTTTTTAAAAACTTTTTATTTTGTATAAACAATATTTGTGATAGTTTCAGGTGAACAGCGAAGGGATTTAGCCGCATATATACAGGTATCTATTCTCCTCCAAACTCCCCTCCCATCCAGGCTGTCATATTCAGCTCCCATTCTACTCTTTCCATTGCTGCAGCAATAAACTTCACGCAGATGTAAACTTCCTCAGTGCTCTGTGTTTCTCTTGCTCTCTTCCCAGTGTGTCTCTAATGCAGGGCCATGGGACTCATGGGTGGTTTGAAAATGTAAGGGAGTTAAACCCCGGGACAACCCCTGACCAAGGAGGGAGGGAGTTGGTGGACAACGGATCCCTCCCGACCTTTGAGTGGAGAATCCAGGGTGCACTCTATAGGGCTTCTCAGAGGATGCCAGTGGCTTGAGGCCCAGTCTCCAACAGTGGTGAAAAACTGGAAAACACACCTTTGCTTTGGCTTTCCCTTCCTCTCTGGTTTACTTTCCCCACTACCTCCTTCCTTCTCCTGAGAGTATCCTCCAAAAATTGCCTACATGCAACCCTATATTGGGCTTTTACTTTTGGGGGGAATTGGAGGGGGTAGGCTAGAAGAGTTGGTACCAGAAATAATCGAAAGGAGACCCTAGAGTAGGATCCCGGATCTGAATCACTCTGTGCTCAAATGCAAGTCAGGAAGCTTCCTTGCCTGACAACATGAAGCAGGTATGACCCCTGTTGTGCCAAAGCATCCCAAGATTCCGAAGATGGAGATGCAGTGCAGGGTAATCAAGCGTTGGGATACAAGGTTGCTAAGGCGCTCGAACAATATGGGGGCAGTGATGATTGTAAGGACTGAGAGTTTGCTGGCTTATTAACTACTTTATAAGCCTTAAAGAAAGAAAGTAACAAGCCCAGCTTAGTCATAAGTAACAAAAGTCACTCTGTGAGTTCCAGAAAGATCCAGCCATTTTATTATTTAGATTAACTGCCTGAACTCTGTAAAATGCTAAGAGTTTGAAATCTCTGCCCTGGAGTCTCCCTGGGGGCCATGCTTCTCCCATCCAAGAGGCAAAGACTGCCTTTTTTTTTTTTTTTCCACTTACAGTCAGCATCATAGACTGAGGGAATGGGACAAAAAAGGATATTATTAGTAATGACCTTTCACTTCATTTCGCAGATGAGGAAACTGATGAGTAGGAAGTCATAGAACATAGTCAAGGTTACACACGGGGTGGTAGCAAAACCAGGAGACAGTTAAACCCTTCGTTGTCTGAGTGCATAGCATTTTTCTTAGTGTACCCATCACATTTTGGAGGCCAGGGAAGGAGGGGAGGTAAGGAGACCTTTCTCACTTCTCCCTTTAGCAGTTATATTGACTTGACACCTGCTGTGCCCCAATACAAAACTATCTCTCTTGACAAATTTGGGTGTCTATAAACTACCAATGTCTGGCCCACTATTGGATAATAAGCAATTATTTTTTAATGTAACCCAGGGATCACACTTCCCTTAGTCTCCCTGAATCCCTATCCTGCTTACTCATAGAGAACCCCATTTTTTTACCAAGATTTCTTGATGTTTCTGTTTATCCCCAAGATAAGCTTGCTGCTTAAAGATGCAACAATTCCATCCAAACTGTCCCTGCCTCTCCTGCCCCCTTGCCTTGGTGAGGACAGCTACTTTTTTCTACCGCAGGACAGTCTTTTAATCTCATCACTAGTTCTCCACACATGCAGAAAAATTTCCCCTCAAACCACTTTCTTTCAAGTCTGGACACAGATATATTCCTATATTTCCCAGGCATAGCATTTCACAAAATTTTGCTTCAGCCTTATATAATAATAGGACCAAGTCACACTGCAGAAAAGAAAATGCGTAACAGGTAACAAGTTGCATCGGCTCCTACATTGCCCAGATTATGCTCATCCATAGGAGATTACCCGTTAACCAGGGCTCTTTTTGCTCCCCCCCCGGCCAACTTGCAGCAAAGTTGCAGGGGCTAGAGATGAGCCATTGGCCATTTCTGTACCTGGGAACATATTTCCAGTGAAACAAAGAAAATCTAAGTTTAAGGTCAGCTTTCCACCAAGTATAATGATTTACAGAGATGCCAAATCTACGCACAATGAAAACAAATGGTTGCATTATTTCCACAGCAGTTTGTTTCTTTCCTATCCACTCCAGAGTAGTATCTTGGTTTGATTTGGCATAACCAAAAGGCCCTTGAAATATTTTCAGAGTCAAAAAAGCAAGGGCCCTGCTCCCCAAAGATGAATTTGAACCTTCACCATTGATGAAGCAAAACTTACTGGCATTGCAAATGAATGTGATTAAGAAGTCTTCGTCAATCTCCTACTGCTCAGGCTCCTGCACGGAGGTTGTGAACATTTGTCTTCTACTGCAAGGATGTTTGGAGTTGATGGCATGAACCATGTTCTTAACATCCCGTGCTTTCAGTATTTGGATGTATATTAGAGAAGGATTCTCTCTAGTTGCAAAATGTCCTAGAGTTAGTCTCAGGGCAAGGATGCTGATGTCAATGTCATTGCCTGTGCTCTGCAACAAGAGAAGCCACCACAACTAGAGAGTTGTCCCTGCTCGCTGCAACTAGAGAAGGCCGTCAAAAAGAAATGAAGACCCAGCACAGACAAAAAATTAATAAATAGTAAAGATCTCCTGGAGGAGGAAATGGCAACCCACTCCAGTATTCTTGCCTGAAGGACCCACGGACAAGGGAGCCTGGTGGGCTACAGTCCATGGGGTCACAAAGAGCCAGATACTACTGAACAACTAAGCACACAGCATGTATTTTAAAAAGACCATCAAAAAGAGAAGAAACAGGCCTGCTTAACAGCAAAACCATGCAACAGAAGCATGAGATACGCCCCAGACAGTAAAATAATGGGAGAATGAGAGCCGCATCCTGCCCAGTGATGTATGTTAATGGTTCCTAGGACATGTTCTTCTACGGCATTAAAAACAAAACTATAAGGATAAGGTGACTGTATACTGAAACCTGAGATGATTTACCATATCTTAGTGTGTGTTACCACCCTTCTGCTAAATTGAATAGCACCATGACAGTCCTGGCTTGACCATGAGGGACAAGAAAACTCCCCCACTTGACACGAAGGAGGAGCTGATGATGGAAATTTGACATCTATTCAAGAATGAGGAAGAAGGCCTTCTTCCTCTCCTCACTTTTCCTTTGATTGGCAGTGGTTTAGTTGCTAAATTGTGTCTGACTCTTATGACCCCCAGGATTGTAGCCCACTAGGGTCCTCTGTCCATGGGATTTCCCAGACACATATACTGGAGTGTGTTGCCATTTCCTTCTCCAGGGGATCTTTCTGACCCAGGAATTGAACCCAGGTCTCCTGCATTGCAGGCAGATTCTTCACCAACTGAGCTATGAGGGAATCCCGTTTCCTTTGATTATAAAAACGTAACCCAGTAAGTTCTCATGGCAGCACTCCCTTGCCTGGCAACCTGCATCTCTCACAAGCGTCCTATATTAATAAACTCTTTCCTTACTCGTCACTGCCTCTCCCTGAATTTTTTCTGTGCTGAAACAGAAGAATCTATGCTCTGTGTATGTGCATACTCAGTCTCTTCAGTCATGTCCAACTCTTTGCAACCCCATGGACTGTAGCCCGCCAGGTTCCTCTGTCTACGAGATTATCCAGGCAAGAATACTGGAGTGGGTTGCCATTTCCTCCTCCAGGGAATCTTCCCCACCCAGGAATCGAACTCAGGTCTCCTGTATCTCCTGCCTTGGCAGGCAGGTTCTTTACCACTGAGCCATCAGGGAAGACAACCTAATTTCTACGAACTTCAAAAACGAATTCTGTGGTTTCAGCATCACCTTAGGGAGGATGCTGATTAGGGAGAAGGAGAGATGGAGCTGGGAGACAGGGCACCTGGCGCTTCTGTGGGCTGATTGAATGCCAGCAGGGCTGTTGCGCATCAATTCTGGGAAATCCCTTCTATTTAACTTGTGGTAAAAAATTTATCATGGGACAAGATTCTGACCCCTTACAAATTCTTTTTGCTTTCTTTTTAAGAGAAAAAAGATGTGGAGGGAAAAAGGCAGAGTGGGGAGTTGTTGTCTAAGGGGCAGAGTTTCAGTCGGGGAAAATGAAAAAGTTCCATGGTGGTGATGGTCACACAAAAATGTAAATGGACTTAATGTCAGAGAAGTGTACACTTAAAAATGGTTACAGTGGTAAGGGTTATGTTATGTATATTTTACCACAATCAAAAATTTATTTTTTAAATTTTTATGGAAATATAGTGGATTTACAATATTGTATACATTTCAGGTATACAGTACAGTGATACAGCTATATATGCTTATTTACATGTATTATGTATTCTATTCTCTTCCATTATAGGTCATTACAAGATATTGATTATATTTCCCTGTGCTATACAGTAGGTCCTTGTTGGTTATCTGTTTTATGTATTTGTTGTTGTTCAGTCGCTAGGTCGTGTTCAACTTTCTGCAGCCCCATGGACTGCAGCATGCCAGGCTTCCCTGTCCTTCACTGCCTCCCAGAGTTTACTCAAATTCTTGTCCATTGTGTTGATGTTGCCATCCAACCATCTCATCCTCTGTCACCCCTTCTCCTCTTGCCCTCAATCTTTCCCAGTGTCAGGGTCATTTCCAATGATCGTCTTTTCCCATCAGGTGGCCAAAGTATTTGAGCTCCAACTTCAGCGTCAGTCCTTTCAATGAATATTCAGGGTTGATTTCCTTTAGGATTAATTGGTTTGATATTTGTGCAGTTGAAAGCACTCTCAAGAGTCTTCTCCAGCACCACAGTTTAAAAGCATCCATTCTTTGGCACTTGGCACTTCAGCACTCTTTATGGTCCAACTCCCACATGCATACATGACTACTGGAGAAACCATAGTTTGACTATACACAACTTTGTCAGCAAAATGATCTGCTTTTTAATACACTGTCTAGGTTTGTCATAGCTTTCCTTCCAAAGAGCAAACATCTAATTTTATGACTGCATTTTCTGTATAGTGGTGTACTTTAATCCCAAACTCCTAATTTATCCTTCTCCCCTCCCCTAAAAAAATTCAAAGAAAGAAGATGCCAGCATCAGGAAGGACTTTATCCCCAGAAGCCAGGGACAAGCTTGCCAAGGGCGTTGCTACTTGGACCACGTGAAGCAGTGAGAGATTAGGAGCCGCCACCAGAGCTATCAACTCCAGGAGGAGACACTTGGACCACAGTCCATGCCTAGCTGCCCCCACAAAGCTAGGGACTGGGTATTCATAATTCTTTAAAGCCAATAATGACAGTCTGCACATTATTAGGTATTTAGGTCCCATTGTATACATTTAAGAGAGTGATATAACAGTTTTATTTCAAAATGAATATTTAAGTTATGCCAGAAATTATTTTCTTTATAGTGATTTAAATGTAGATGTTAACTCAAGAATGGGTGAGCGCTGAATTCGTTTTTCAGAATTCTTTCCAGGGTTCATGGGCAAGAGTGTGGGGACCACCGCTTTCTCTGGCACTGTGATTGCCTTCGCACATGTAAGAGTGATGTAGACAAGAGAATGCTGGACTTCACGCCAACCGGGTTCAAGTACCAGTGCCCACAGGCTTGTTCTCCCACACGTGTCATGTGGGTCTCCACTCAGAAGTCACCTGGACCTCCCTGGTGGCGCAGTGGGTAAGAATCCACCTGGCAACGCAGGAGACAGGTTTGATCCCTGAGCCAGGAAGGTCCCGTATGCTGCGGAGCAACTAGGCTGGTGCTCTGCAACACGAGGAGCCACCGCAGCCAGAAGCTGGCACACCTCAGGGAAGACTAGCCGCCACTCGCTGAACTAGAGAAAGCCCATAAAGCAATGACAACCCAGCACATCCAAAAATAAGTAAATAATTGATTTTTTAGAAAAAGAAGTCACCTCCTCAAAAGCCTTCTTTGACCCCCTCAGAAAGCAGCAAGCCAGCGCCTTCTGCCCTAGATTTCCTGGCTTGATCTCCCAATTCTGCAACATGGTGCATATTTCTGTGTTCACCATCTGCATCCCCACTAGAAGGTGACCTCCTTGAGGGCCGGACCTGAGTCTCTCTTGTTCTCTGTGGCATCTCCTGAGCTTAGGACCATGCCTGTCAGGGTGAGGTAGACTGGTTCACCCAACATTCCAGCCTCAGGACTCGCCTGATCCTCATAGCTTGGGTTCTATGGGAGATGATTTTGCCCCCAAGCAGACCCCCAGGCAAGACACGGCAGAGAGAAGGGAGGCGCAGTCACCACCGCAAGTAACAAGCAACTCGCAGCCCTGCTTAATGAAGCTCAGGGACAGAGCCACACAGTCGCAGCCCACACCTCACTTCTGCTTTCCTAGCTCTTAAAGAGTCTTCACAGACCAAACACAGTTTGAAAACTATGAGACAGAGAATGTTTTAAGCACAAACAATAGGAATAGGCAATTTAAGAATGCAAAATAATTGTTAGTTGCTGAGAAAACACAGAGAGTGCCAGTGGTGCTCCCACCTCAGAGCCAGGGGCCGGGGGGCAGAGCAGTTCTTACAGAACAGAATGCTCTTCAGGCGTGTTCTGGCAAAGAAACATGTGAGGCAGGTGCGGAAAGAGGTCGTTGACATCAGCTGGCAGGGAGCAAAGTGGGAAGCTACCTATCAGATCTGACATAACCTCCATCAGAGACTGCCCCAGGCCAAGTTCATCAAGAGGGTGACCCGAGAGAGGCCAGCATGTTTTAAGACAGCAGCCTAGGCCTGCTACCCCTCGCAGTCTCTCTCCTGGAGGAGCACCAGCAGCGGAGCCAAGAGCAGAAGGACATCGGTCAATCAAGTTAATCAGCCAGGTTACTGTGATCACACGGTCCACAGTGGGTAAGAGCCCCTCTGAGGGGGTCCATGGGGTGACGAGTGACCCTGAGCTATTGGCTTCATGCCCTGACTCACCTCATCACTCCTAGCCCTCTCACCATCCATAGGTAGAGAGAGGGCTTATCGGCTCTGGACTGTGGAGGAATCCAAATGGCAGCGGCAGGGGACAAGGTCTCAGAGAAAGAATAGCCTGAAGAGAGGGGCTCAGCCCCAAGCTGATTTGTCATTTTCTCCACTTCTGCTCCCAGCTTTGGCTTCACCATCACCAGGCATCTGTCCAGGGATGGATGGGGCCCATGTGGTGATCAGCAGCAAGAAGCAACGGAATGTGGGCCCGGCAGCGGCAGCGCTGCAGGGGGAGGGCCTGAGCATGAAGGGCACCATGTCCCATGGGACGAAGGGCAAGGGCCCAGACAGTTGATGGCCACTCTGAGGTAGAGTGATTATCTTAAAACTATAACTTGGGGGAATATCCTCAGGGGCCCAGAGGCTAATATTCTGCCTTCCAGTGTAGGGGGTGTGAGATGGATCCTTGGTTGGGGAAGTAAGGTACCAATGTGCTGCTAAAACAAAAAGAATTTAATGTCAAAAAAAAAAACCAAAAAACTATAACCTTGGGAACATGGAGCTTCTGAGACTGAGATTCCAAAAGAACCACTGGGAAGAGCTTTTAGTGTTTCTCCTAAACATGACTGGTAGAGAACATCCTCAAGCCAAAAAAGTTATTCAGTTCAGTTCAGTTCAGTTCCTCAGTCGTGTTTGACTCTTTGTGACCCCATGGGCTGCAGCATGCCAGGCTTCCCTGTCCATCACCAACTCCCAGAGCTTGCTCAAACTCACGTGCATTACATCAGTGATGTCATCCAACCATCTCATTCTCTGTCGTCCCTTTCTCCTCCCATCTTCAATCTTTCCCAGCAACAGGGTCTTTTCCAGTGAGTTGGTTCTTCACATCAGGAGGCCCAAGTATTGGAGCTTCAGCTTCAGCATCAGTCCTTCCAATGAACATTCAGGACTGATTCCCTTTAGGATGGACTGGTTGGATCTCCTTGCAGTCCAAGGGACTCTCAAGAGTCTTCTCCAACACCACAGTTTGAAAGCATCAATTCTTCAGTGCTCAGCTCTTTTTATAGTCCAACTCTCACATCCATACATGACTACTAGAAAAACATAGCTTTGACTAGACGGACCTTTGCTGGTAAAGTAATGTCTCTGCTTTTTAATATACTGTCTAGGTTGGTCCCAGCTTTTCTTCTAAGGAGCAAGTGTCTTTTAATTTCATGGTTGCAGTCACCATCTGCAGTGATTTTGGAGCCCCAAAAAAGTAAAGTCTCTCACTGTTTCCATTGTTTCCGCACCTATTTGCCAAGAAGTGATGGAACCAGATGCCATGATATTAGTTTTCTGAATGTTGAGTTTTAAGCCAGCTTTTCCACTCTCCTCTTTCACTTTCATCAAGAGACTCTTGTTCTTCTTCGCTTTCTGCCATAAGGGTGGTGTCATCTGTGTATCTGAGGTTATTGACATTTCTCCCGGCAATCTTGATTCCAGCTTGTGCTTATAGTCTAGAATAAAGGCAAACTTTGGCTATATTTCATAAAAGTGTCCACACACGTACTCCTAAGTGGATATTGAGCATTCGAGGGCAGCATGAAAACTGAAAGGTGGCCCTGGCCCTCAGGATGCTCTTAGAAGACACAGGCTGGAGGAAGGCAGGAGAGGGCTCTAATCCTGACCTAAGCTCCTCTTGTTCTCCTTCACTGTCCTCAGTCTCCACTTCTGTTCATGCCCCAGCTGTCTGTACTTGCCCCATTCATATGTGGCTCCCTTCTTTCTCTTTCCAGGGGAAGCTCTGTGGTTCTGGTTTCCTCCACTGGGGTGTACGCCCAGAAGCTGTAAGTATGAAGCTCTATGGCTTTAGACTCAGAGGCAGGATACCACTCCATGTGCCAAGAGAAGTGGAGAGGGCCAGGAAGATCCCAGGGCAGGCCATTGCTGGGTGCGGCACATCTCCATAAAATTTGGGTGGGTGTCTCAGATCTTCCTTCTCCAGAAAGGACACATATGGCAGCCTTTTATTTTTTTTTTTAATGACGTTATCAATGGTCTCTACAATTGCTGCTGGAGGGATATATTTCTAGACACAGCCTAGAAATTCAACTGAAACTCTTCTCCCAGTTACCGTGTATGTCATCTGCTTTCTTTTCTGTTCACAAAAACAAGGGTCCTACAGTGTCAGTAAAACAACCCTGCTGGGATACACCAAGAACTGGCACCAAACATCTGGGTGAACGGTCTGATGCCAGGAGTTTTCAGCCAGGTGGTGAGAACCAAGAACAGCTCCTGCTCCTGCCTCTCTGAGCCCTAGGGTGCCTTCCCCTGCCAGGCCGTGTCCCACAGGGACTTGGACTCTCAGACCTGGACCTGTGGACTCTCTTCTGAGGCTCTCATCCACAGCCTTTGGGATCAACAGTAGAATCAGGACTTTAGTCCTTTGTGAAGGACCAGCTCGGAGTGTCCCTCATCAGCCCTTTCACAAAGACACAGGCCTGTATGGTGTGGAGCCCATGTGACTCCATTTGTGTAAGCAGCAGTGAACTTTTGACTTCTCCTTTAGCTATTTGAGAACTCAGCCTTCTGCCTCACATAAAGGGACTCCATGAAATACAGAGGCAGGCTGTGAGTGAGGCTGTGAGTGAGGCAGTGTCCTTTGTAGATTTGGATTAACATGACCCCAGAAACTTCATGATGGACAAAAGACCATATACCATCTCTCTGCAGGCTGTTACCCATTCCGCTTTCTGGGATCTGATGACTCACCAAGCCCTGGGATGAATAGAAGTCCCTGCGGAGTCATGTCTCCATTTGCAGCCCCCCACTCATCCCCAAGGGGGTCAACTTCACAGCATCCCAGAGGAGCCCAGGGCTCGTGGGGAGGTGTCATCACTCTCAGCCCCAGCTCGTCTTTTCATGCAGAGTTGGGTGGCCTGGGGACTGTGCAGAACCTGTGTCCTTCCTGTGATCTCCAGAGGCCAGCTGGATCACCAGCAAGAACATCATGGTAGCTGGCTTCTCCCCCCACCTCGGAGGGACATGAGCTCAGAGCTCAGGCTTGTCTCTTGATGTGACAGCTCCATGTGATTCTGTGTTGGAACACCTCTATTAATGATAAGCCTATGCTCCAAATACACACTCTATTTCAAAACCTTCACTGCCAGAAATAATAAAGGACAGCAGGAAAGAGGGCTTGGGGTATGAAACTACCATTAAAACCAGCTAAAATAATGTCAGCTTTGCCAGAAAATAAAATATGTGCTTGAGAGTCTAGGAAAGGGGAAGGAGCTAAAGATAGGAAGAGAGAGGGCTATAAGGAAGGGGGAAAATGCATTTTGAGCACACCGGAAAATGCTTCATGTAGATTATCTCCTAAACATCTCTATGAGCCCGATGTTTGTGTCTCTAATTAATTCTATGGTTAAGGAAGCCAACATTTAGAGAGACTGAAGGAAAATGCTCTGAAAACACAGAGCTAGTCCATAAGCAATAATTGAACCCCAGGCCTTGGCTCAACAGAAAAAGACCACAACAGAGCCGGAGGTGTCAAGGAGTGAGACCAGCTCTTAGGATCCTCATTCTTGCCCAGATGCCCATCCTAAGCTATCTGTATTCATACAGCTCAGCATTCCACAGACATGTGCCAGAGCAGTAACTATGATCTTTCATACAATGAATTTAGATATTTGGTACCTGAAAGTCAGGGACAGCAGACCTTATGGGTATCCCACCCATATCCCCTCAGCCCACACTGAACTCGCAAGCATCTTCAATGGACAACTCCCATACATACTGAATGCTTCAAATTCAAACACCTGTGTCTCCCTCCCTAAGGGCTTTCTCTGGTCACAGTAGTGTGACTCTAAACAAGAAAGCAGTTAGTATCTACAGAGCTGCCCACCCTAATAAGGGATGTGAGTTCGAAGATCATTACCCCAGCTGCTTGTCACTTGGTGGGACATTGCTGGAATGTGTTCTGGAATGTGTCTCAGAGTGGGCCCAGCAGTGGGCACTAGCCCACAGCTTAAGAGTAATTTGCTTTTCAGTGGAGACACAGACATAGAGAATAGACTTATGGACACAGGGGTTGTGGGGAGGAAGGAGAGGGTGGGATGGATGGAGAGAGTAACATGGAAACTTACATTACCATATGTAAAATAGATAGCCAATGGGAATTTGTTGTATAACTCAGGGAACTCACCGGCTCCCTAACAACCTAGAGGGGTGGGATGGGGAGGGAGATGAGAGGGAGGTTCAAAGAGGGAGGGGACACATGTATACCTATGGCTGATTCATGCTGATGTTTGGCAGAAACCAACAAAATTCTGTAAAACAATTATCCTTCAATTAAAAAATCAGATCAGATCAGATCAGGCGCTCAGTCGTGTCCGACTCTTTGAGACCCCATGAATCGCAGCACGTCAGGCCTCCCTGTCCATCACCATCTCCCGGAGTTCACTCAAACTCACGTCCATCGAGTCGGTGATAAATACATTTAAAATTAAAAAAAAAAAAAAAGAATCTTCAGAAAGAATCTTCAGAAAAGGAGTAACTTGCTCTTAAACACACACTTTCCTGGCTCTTCTCCCTTCCCTGTCTTGTTCCTCCTTCTCTTACTATTCTCCTCTGATTTGTTTCCTGAGGGAACTACGTACACCCAAATTTTAGTCTGAGGATCTGCTTTTGATGGAATCCAAACTAAACTGGGGACAAAACCTTTCATCTCACATTTATAAACAAAAGGCTAAAAATGCAAAAGTCTCATTGAAGCAGCACCGCGGCTGAAAATCTTTACCCTAAAGAATAGTAAGTCAATTATTATTTATAATAAAGCACATATAGTTAGAATCAGATTACTTTTGATTGTTTGAAGAGTTAGATATCAGGATAGTTGTTGCTTAAAGTTGAAGAGAGATCATCAAGTTTGAAAAGAAGCAAAGAAAAGTAAGAATTTATGTAAATGACTAACATCAAACCCTTTCTAAGGTTATTAGGGAAGGAGATAATGAACAAGATGGTACCGAGTACTTAAAAGCTAAGGAGGAGGTAACCCTAGAGAGGTGATACACAGCAGGGACAGAGAATGAGATGCCAGAAACCCTGAAGGTCAACAATGATGTCTTCACATCTTTTCTGAATCTCTATTTTCTGACTTTGTTCTTGGATTCACAGAAATTTCCTAGAGGTATCCGCAGCCTATAAAAGTGTATACACAGTGAGGAACCTGGAAGATGGCAGAATAGGAAGGACCAGGAATCTGTCTGCCCACCTGAATAACAACTGCACCAGCAGAATCTGTCTGATGTAACTATTTTGGAACTCTGGAGTTTATGGAAGGCTTGCAACTTCCAGGGGAAGACTTGGATAGTAATTGCAGTTAATTCAGTCAATTTCAGTTCTTAGCACAGAAGCAATTACCAATCTCCTACCCTAACCACCTGGTAGGTAGGTAGCTGTGCGTTTGTTCCTAGAGGAGCTTGCCTACAGCTTCCAGGAGCCAGTGTGAGCAAAAAGGATGCTATCCTCCAAATATCTGGGACCAGTGATCTGATTGCTGCTTCCGATCACAGAAGCGCAGACCAAGAGGCCAAGAGTCATTGTTATTGCACCTCCTCCCATTATTGCAAGCCTCTCCCTTTCTGACTGAACAGGTTTCTGGGAGAATTTAAAAGGTGAGGGAGTGCTCGCCACCAGGAATTCTCTGGTGGCCTATTGGTTAGGATTCTGAGCTTTTACTGCCATAGCCTGGGTTCAGTCCCTGCTTGGGGAAATGAGATCCTACAAGCTATTTAGCACAGCATATATATATATATATAAAACACACGGCATATATATATATATATATAAAAAACACGTATAAGTATATATTTATATAAACATATAAATACATGGCTTTTATAAATAAAAGGCTGACACTCTCCCCCACACACTTCATTTTTTGCTTTTTTCCCCTTTTTTGGGAGCCAGACATTAAAGACTAGGACATTCAAAAACAACTGTATATATAAGGAAATTTAGAAAGTAACTGTGCAAGCATAAGGCTCAGAAAAGACCTAAGAAGACCTTTAAGTTTACATCTCAGGCTGATCCTCAGCACAGAGACAACTTACAATTAAAAAAAAAAAAAACTAGCAATCCTTGGAGAAAGGGGAGAATCTGACTTTCAGAGTTTCCACATTATTACATTCAAATATCCAGTATTCAGCTACCAAAAAAAAAAAAAAAAAGCCATACAAAGAAACAATAAAGTATGAGCCATTCAAAGGGAAAAAAATCAGCAGAAACTGACCTTGGAAAAGCCAAGATGACAGATATACTAGACAAAGACCTTAAAATAACTGTCTTAAAGATGCTCAAAGAACTAAAGGAAAATGTGAAGAAAGTCAGGAAAACAATTGGTGAGTGAAATAAAAATATCAAGAGATAGAAAACTTTAAAAAATAATTCTTGAGCTGAAAATTACAATAACCTGAAAAATTCACTGGAGAGATTCAAAGGCAGATTTGAGCAGGCAGAAGTAAGAATCAGTGAGCTTGAAGATAGGACAATGGAAATTATCAAGTCTGAGGAACAGAAGAAAAATTGAAGAAAAGTGGACAGAGCCTGTGGGTCAACATCAAGTGGTCCAACTTATGGACCAGGGGGGTCTTAGAAGAAGATGACAGAGAAAGGAAGAGAGAGAATATTTTTTAAAATAATGATTAAAAATGTTTCCAAATTTGACAAAAGATATGAGCATGAACATCCAAGAAGCTCAATAAGCTCTAAGTTAGATGAACCCAGAGACATATTAAGTTGCTCCACAAATCTGTGCACAGTGTTCTTTATGACTTTTCTCTACCACACACCACCTCACTTCCAATTTGACTCCACCCTCCTCCCACCATTTCCCCCACTTCTTGGTGTTAGTCTAAAGATAAGGATAAGATAATGCACTCAATTCAGAGAAGTGCCATTTGGGCAGTTGAAGTTGACATAAACTTATACACCAGAGATGGAATCAGCTTTCCAGAGGAAAACTTCTTAAAGCTACTCATGCCTGCAGTCTGAATTGAAGATGCCTAAGTTGGAGTTATGGAGAAGGCGATGGCACCCCACACCAGTACTCTTGCCTGGAAAATCCCATGGACGGAGGAGCCTGGTAGGCTGCAGTCCACGGGGTCTCGAAGAGTCGGACACACCTGAGTGACTTCCCTTTCACTTTTCACTTTCATGCTTTGGAGAAGGAAATGGCAACCCACTCCAGTGTTCTTGCCTGGAGAATCCCAGGGACAGGGGAGCCTGGTGGGCTGCCGTCTATGGGGTCGCACAGAGTCGGACACCACTGAAGCAACTTACCAGCAGCAGCAGCAGCAAGTTGGAGTTACAGGAAGAACCACTCTCTCATCACCAGAAAGCAGACAAATTAAGTGCAATCCATAAAACTCATCTACAAACTTGAGAAACTTCAATGTACAAGGAAGTTCTTTTTCTTGATGTTACAATAAAAAATGAAAACAGAAGTGCACCCCATTAAGTCTAGAAATAGGAGGTTAAAATATAAAGATATGTCACTTTCTCTTGAGCAATCTGCAGGAGAAAGACAACAGGAAAATTTGGTCCAAGTTAAATATTCCTTAGCTGAGATAGATGACAAATTGTCCATGATTTTGAAGAATATGTTAACATCTACCCAATATCATTGCCCAAATGCACAATTTATATTCAAACTGGAATTTCAATTGGAAGGAAAGTTATGACCAACCTAGATAGCATATTCAAAAGCAAAGACATTACTTTGCCAACAAAGGTTCGTCTAGTCAAGGCTATGGTTTTTCCTGTGGTCATGTATGGATGTGAGAGTTGGACTGTGAAGAAGGCTGAGCGCCAAAGAATTGATGCTTTTGAACTGTGGTGTTGGAGAAGACTCTTGAGAGTCCCTTGGACTGCAAGGAGATCCAACCAGTCCATTCTGAAGGAGATCAGCCCTGGGATTTCTTTGGAAGGAATGATGCTAAAGCTGAAACTCCAGTACTTTGGCCACCTCATGCGAAGAGTTGACTCATTGGAAAAGACTCTGATGCTGAGAGGGATTGGGGGCAGGAGGAGAAGGGGATGACAGAGGATGAGATGGCTGGATGGCATCACTGACTCGATGGATGTGAGTCTGAGTGAACCCTGGGAGTTGGTGATGGACAGGGAGGCCTGGCGTGCTGCAATTCATGGGGTCGCAAAGAGTCGGACACGACTGAGTGACTGATCTGATCTGATCTGATATTCAAACTGCATTTGAATATTTGAAATATTCATTCCAGTATTATTTTACCTATAGTCCAAATTCAGATGTAAATGGTCTAAACATTCCAATTAAGAGTTGAAGATCAATTAGATTGGATTTTTTTTTTAAAGCAATACACAACTGTCTGCTGCCTACAGGAAATGCATTCTAGATATAAAAACACAGATATGTTCTAAGAAAATGGGGAGAAGAAAGATACACCATGCTAGCAAATCAAAAGAAAGTTTGAGCTATATTGATATCAAAGCAGATTTCAAAGTAAAGAATATTACCAGGAATAAAGAACGTCATTTCATGACAATAAAAGTGTCAATTCATATAAACTCTTAACAATCCTAAATGTTTATGTATTTAATAACAGTGCTTCCAAATACATGAAGCAAAAACTGGTAGAAATATGAGAAGTAGACAAATCCACAGTTACAGTCAGCAATTTAGCGTCTTCCACAAAAGATGTGAAAGATCCGCCCATTGACAGCTACAAACTGAAACTTCGTCGAAAAAATTTAAAAGACATAAATAAAATGAGAGATACACCTTGTTCATTGATTGGAAGACTCAATATTGTTAGATGTAATTCTCCCCAAATTAATTTATAAATTCAATACAATCTCAATCAAAATCCCAGCTGGCTTTTTTCTGGGAACTGACAAACTGATTCTAAAATTCATATGGAAATGCAAATGACTGAGAATTAACAAAACAACTTTGAAAAAGAACAACGTTGGAGAACAAATGTTACTTAATTTCAAAACTTATTTTAAAACAATAGTAATCAAGAGTGTGATATTGTTCCCCAATCTTGGAAAGTTAAATATATACCTACTTTATGACCCAGCCATTTCTCCTGAAAATATTTATCCAAGAGACTCCTGCAGACACATGTGCAGAGTGAACTCGGAGCTAGGGCTTAGCTCTCTAAATAGGCACCATGTATGGCCATGTAGATTACCGTAGTATATCCTTTTTTGACTTCTCAAGTTTTCTAACTCTCTGTTTTATCTTCATTGGAACTCAAGATATGGAAAACATCTAGAGATGTCTCTGGCCTACGCAACTGCACACAGATGTGGGGAGGTTGGTACACTATACAGTATCCTGTTCAGCTTTAAAAAGAACATCTCAGCATTGTAAATGATTTCCTTTCTACTTTTGCCACTTGATTCTAAGAACAATTTATTCCCAGAAGACTCATTAAGTAAATTGTCACTGCACTTAAATTCAACTGAAGCACAGATTATTTGATTTCAGCAAAACTGTCATAAATAAGGCTCATTACAATTATAGTAGTTCATTTTCTTCTGATGACTTGGTTTAGAAGCAGTGATTAGTTTCATCCAATCACTAAGCATTTATTCATCTGACTTGTGCTCTGATCCTGGCTGTTGAGAGTTCTCTTGGTTTTCCAGCAAGTTCACCTTTATTTTCATCAAGGACAAGAATCATCATATTTCAGGATTGGGAATATTATCTAACTTTAATCCCTACTTGATGTTTGAATTCCCTCCACAATACCCTTGCAAAATGATCTTTCATCCTGTGTCTGAATAACTCTAATGTTAAAGAATTCATTATTTCTTATGGCAGTATATTTTATCTATGGGCTGCTCTGGGCATTTGAAAATACTTTCTTAAACTGAGCTGAAAAATGTCTCCCCATAGCTCTTCCCCATTGGTCTTATAGCAATCCGAGAACCACCACTGATCAAGTCAATTCTCTTTTCCCCATGACACCTCCTCAAACGATAACACAGCTCTGTCATCCATACCCATCACACTTTGGTCTGCTCTGTTCTCTGCTAAATATCTCTAGTTCCTTCTCTAAGCACCTTTGATCATCAGATAAATAACACTTACTAGCATCACTCATCCCACCAGGAAGATATTGATTCGACTATAACTAGAAGCACATGAGCATTATCAAAATCTTAATTCAGTCCACACATTTTTTTCTGAGCTCCTAGCTCACACTTTATTTGTAGGATAAAACTGTTCTTGAAGCTACTAAATCTTTAAGTATTCTGAAAACCACTCAAGCATCACCAGCAAGCATCACTTAATTCAGATGAGTCAGAAGATTTTGAGAAGATTCTCAAGTTCTCTTGGCATCCTGCAGAGAAGCATCTTTGGACCCGGTTACAGCTGGACGTTCAATGGGGCTGTTCTCCATTTGAGTACTTCAGAGGAGAGAGGAGCATCTTGATTTCCAAGTGAGCAGGTATCTTGCTAGTCTCTACCCTTCACCTGAGGTTACCCTTCAAATGGTAATGTGAAGCCCCCTACAGGACTGAGCCACCAAAGTTGCCCTCTGTGGGCTATAACTTGATAAGGCACTCCTGTTTGGCCTCCACGTTGCAGTGATCCTACTTTCTATCTCCCCCGGTGTGTTCCTTTCATGGGAACACTTCCTAAAAACCATTTTTACACAAATCCTTGCCTCAGGGTCAACTTTGGGGATTCACTTCACTCCCAAGTCACCATCAAGCAGGCCCTGGATATCAGTGATTATTCTAGAATCTCAACCTGAAGCTCTACTTGCTAGGGTCACTCCTGGGTCCAAGTTATCTTAATTTGTTCCCTTGAAAGAAGGCCCTGAGATAAAGACCTTGGTACCAATCGTTTATTTATTTATTTAGGCTATGCTGGGTCTTCGTTGCAGTGTGTGGGCTTCTCACTTTGGTGGCTTCTCTTGTTGCAGAGCGCAGGCTCTAAGGCATGCAGGCTTTAGTAGTTGTGGTGCATAGGCTTAGTTGCCCTGGGTCATGTGGGATCTTCCCGGACCAGAGATCAAACCCATGTCCCCTTCACTGGCATTGGCAGGCAGATTCTTAACCACTGAACCACCAGGGAAGTTCCCAGGTAGTTTATTTGGTATGTAGTCCTAGGAAGTAGGAGTAAAGGAGCGGGAAGTGTGACATAGGCTTGGTGAAATCCTTTCAGGGTCCTTGGTAGAAACACCCAACTGTCACTAGCATATTCCTCACTGCATTTGTGTAACTAGTGTCTTCTAGGTCCTCCAGGGGACCACGATAGGTCAACAGATTCTTGGTCACATCTTTGAGGCCTCCTCAGCTCAGATAACCAGGCTATCTCAGCTCTGCTCCTTCAACATGATGCTCTAGTTGGCTAGCCCAGGCTTGCAAACATGGAGGCAGAGGTCCTAATACATAGATCAGAAACACACAAGGACTCTGGAGACCAGAGCTCAGAACTAGCACATGGTCACTTTTGTACTAGGAAAGAACAAATCTGACTTCAGGTTGGATCTGTCTCTTTTACTTTAACCTTTATATTCTATTGCTTTTGCTACAAGTTAATCACTAAAAGGGATGCTGCCCATAGCTTCTGTGTATAGGGAAGCTATAGGCAACATCCCTTTTAGTGATTAACTTATACTTAGTGCCCCCTCTCTGAGAACCCTGCCTCCCATGCCTGAGTGTTTAAGCTAAAACACCTTTGTTTAAGCTCGCAGGAAACATTCTGACCAGGATCACCTGTGAATGGCTGCAGGAAAGAGAAAATTAACACATCCCGTCTGGAAATGTTTGCAACAACCCATCCCCTTTTTTCTTTACCTCTTCACCGCCCTTCTTTGTTCTATAAAAGAGAACCTGGGCAACATGGTTCTTTAGGACACTAGTCCATCATCTTCTCAGTCTCTGGCTTTCCAAAGAAAGTTACTATTCTTTGCCCCAACACCTCATCTCTTGACTGATTGGCCTGTGGAGCAGTGGGCAGTATGAGCCAGTAACACTTTCACTCATTCTATTGGCCAAAATAAGTCACAATGCCAACCCAGATTCAAGGGAAGGGAAAATAGACTTCACCTTTTCATGAAAGGAGGTTTAAACTCACATTGCAAAAGGCATGGGTACAGGGAGTAGCGAAAAATTGTGGGTATTCCTTTAAACTACTACAAAAAGCTATGTAGAAACTAAAAGCAATAAATTACTGCCATACACAGCATGGATGACTCTCACAAGTAGTGCTGAATGAAATAAACCAGACATCAAATAATGTATACTGTACTATCCTATTAATGTAAATTCAGAAACAGGCAAAACTTAAGTATAGGGTTTATAGATACATGCTGAATAAAGTATTTTTTTAAGTTGTTTCAAAGTAGTTTATTTAGGGGTTCCATTTTCACTCCTCAATAGATTTTATGTATTTCTCATATGCTTCTTCACTCATTAGTTCATCTAGTTCTGAAGGGTTACTGAATGTCATCTTGATCAGCCAAACATCTTCATAACAAGACTTGTTGACAAGTCCTGGATTTTCTGCTAGAGCTTTATTAATTTCAGTTACTTCTCCTGATAGAGGAGAATAGAGTTCACTAGCAGCTTTCACACTTTCCAAAGCACCAAATTCCTCTTGTTTGTTCAACTTTGTCCCAACTTCAGGCAGACTACAGTAAACAACATCTCCCAAAACTTCCCGTGCAAAATTGCTGATTCCCACTGTTCCTACACCATTTTCTGTTGTTACCCATTCGTGTTTTTCTGTGAATTTCCACACTGACAGTAGAGTGGGGCCGGTGCACAGCGCCCGACGGCATCTGCTCGCAGTCCCCAGGGCCGTGGCGAGCAGGGCGCGCTGGGTGCGGAGATGGCGCACAGGCTGCCGACCGCGGCCTGCACGCTCCGCACAGCGCGCAGTGCCGTGTTTGCTGAATAAAGTATTTTTTGACTTTTTATTTTGTATTAAGGTATAGTTGCTTAACAATGTTGTGATAGTTTCAGGTGAACAGCAAAGGGACTCAGCCATACATAATACATATATCCATTCTCCCCCATACTCCTCTCCCATTTAGGTTACCACATAACATTGAGAAGAGTTTCATATGCTATACAGTAGGTCCTTATTGGTTATCCATTTTAAATATAGCAGTTGTGTACATGTTCATCACTAATTCCTCAACTATCCCTTCCTCCCATCCTTCCTCCCAGCAACCATGAATTTGTTCTCTGAGGCTATGAGTATCTTTCTGCTTTTAAGTAAGATCATTTGTATCATTTCTTTGCAGATTCCATGTATAAGGGATGTCATAACGATATTTCTCCTTTGACTTACTTCATTCAGTATGACAGTCTCTAGGTCCATCCTTATTGCTGTAAATAGCATTATTTCATTCTTTTTAATGGCTGAATAATATTCCATTGTAGGTATGTAGCACATCTTCTTTATCCATTCCTTGTCAATGAACATTTAGGTTGCTTCCCTGTCTTGGCTATTACAAACAATGCAGTGAACATTGCGATGAACATTTGGGTGCATGTATCCTTTCAGATTATGTTTTTCTCTGGATATATGCTTGGGAATGGGATTGCAGGCTCATACAGTAGCTCTATTTCTAGTTTTTTAAGAAGCCTCCATACTGTTCTCCACAGTGGCTGCACCAAAGATGCTGGAGTAGAAGGACAGGTGCTCGTTTTCTCCTGCGAGAGCACCGTAATCACAACTCGCTGCTGAACAACCATCGACAGGAGGATGCTGGAACCCACCAAAGAAAGACACCCCACATTCAAAGAAAAAGGAGAAACTGCAACAAAACGGTAGGACGGGCACAATCACAACAAAATGAAATCCCATATCCACCAGATAAGTGACCCACAAACGAGAACAATAATACCAAAAAAGTTCTCCCAGTGGTGTGAAGGTTCTGAGCCCCACGTCAGGCTTCCCAACCTGGAGATCCAGCAAAGATACAGTCAGATTCAAACCCAGGGAATCTGACTTTGAAAGCCAGTGGGATGGAATAAAGTATTTTTTAAAGAAGGGGAATGATTATCATAAGTGTTAGGATGGTAGTTACTTTGGGATTGGTAGTTACTTTAAGAATAGTGGAAAGACATTATGACTGACAAGCAACACACAGCAGCTTCTGGGTTATTGGCAGTGGTCCATTTCTTAACCTGAGTAGTAATTAGCTGGGTGTTCATTTAAAATCATTAAGTGGTAGATTTATGCCTTATTTTTCTTTGTGCTATATCTCATGATAAAAAAATTAAATACTGTATGATATGAGCATAAGAATAAAAAATGGACAATGGAGCAAAGAACTGAGAAACAATTCACACCCACAGATGAGAATTAGATATATAGTAAATATTGCATCACAATTTAATGACAAAGGAAGGACATGTTGTTTAAAAGAAGATGCTGGAAAGACTGATTCACTACAGGGAGAAAAATAAAACTGAATTCCTTACTTTCTAACATGTACACAGAGCTCCAAAAAATTAAAGACCTCAAGGCAAAAGGTTATAAGCTAATGGTAAATATTGTGGATTAATGTCTTTCTGACATACAAGGCAAGGAAGGACTTCTAAAGAAAAGTACAAGAAGAAATCATAAGGCCAAAGCTAATTAAGTTAATTGCATCAAATTAAGAAATTGTGTTCACTGAAGCACATCATGATCAAAGTTGACAAACAGATGACAAATTAAACATTATTTGTTCTATCTAAAACTTATTTTTTTAAAAATGAATATCTAACATATACAAGGAACTCTTAAAAAATTAAAAAACAGGAACCCCAAAAGATAAATGGGCAAAGGAAATGAAAAGACGATTTACGGAAGGAGAAATAAAAAAAGCTGGCAAGCATGTGAAGAGAAGCTCAAACTTACTACTTATCAGAATAATACAAAGTTTTAAAATAATAAGATATTACTTTACTAAGCTGGCAAAAATATAAAGCTGAGAATACCAAGTATTGGCAGGGATGGTGGGATCGTGGGACCTCTTATACTGTTGGTGGGCATGTGAACTGGTGCAAAAAGGCTAGAGAACAATCAGACAGTTCTTAGTCATATGTCATTGCATTTCGTGACCAGCAAGCCCCACTTCTGGATATATGTTTCAAAAAAAAAATTCCACTTAAATTCACAGGATGACATCACTAAGAAGGTTTATTCCACTGTTTGTGGTGGCAAGGAGCTAGAGGTGACCCAACTGGAAAATAAGAAGGAGTACTGTACTACAGTTAGAAGCAACAGTTACACATACCAGAGCAATATGCATCACGCCAAGTAAAAACAGGGAGGAAATAATGAGACTTAGAGCCCATACCACTTATATAAATGAATATACCATACCCAACAGACAGTAACATCTTACAAGAACACGTACAACTGAAAGCACATACATTGAACTGGATGGTTTTCTGTGAGGGGAAAGAGGCAAAGAGCTATGGGACAACATTAAACTCACCAACATTCTCATTATAGGGGTCCCAGGAGGAGAAGAGAGAGAGAGAAAGGACCTGAGCAGTTATTTGAAGAGATAATAGCTGAAAGTTTCCCTATTATGGGAAAGGAAACAGCCACCCAAGTCCAGAAAGCATAGAGAGTCCCAGGTAGGATAAACCCAAGGAAGAGCACACTGAGACATGTAGTAATCAACTGACAAAAACTAAAAGCAACAAGGGGAAAATGACAAATAACATTCAAAGAAACTTCCATAAGGTTATCAACTGATTTCTCAGTAGAAACTCTGCAGGCCAGAATAGAGAGGCATGATATGTTTAAAGTGATAAAAGGGAAGAACCTACAACCAAGAATACTCTACCCAGCAAGGCTCTCATTCAGATTTTTTTGAGAAATCGAAAGCTTTACAGACAAGCAAAAGCTAATAGAATTCAGCACCACCAGGCCAGCTTTTCAACAAATGCTAAAGGACTGCCACTAGGCACGGATGAGACTAGCAACTTAAAATAACCTTGCACACATATAGACTGCTATATCAAAACCTCATGGGAACAGCAAACCCCAAAACTACAATAGACACACACACAAAAGAGAAAGCAACCCAAACACAACATTAAAGATGGTCATCAAACCACGAGAGAAGAGAACAAAAGAGGAAGAGAAGGAAAAAAAGACCTACAAAATCAAAGCCAAGGGACTTCCCTGGTGGTCCAGCAGTTAAGAATCCACCTTCCAATGCAGGAAACACGTGTTCAATCCCTGGTCCAGGAGGATCACAAATGGCCCATGTGCCACAACTACTGAGCCCATGAGTTGCAACTGCGGAAGCCCAAGCACCCTAGAGTCTGTGATTTGCAACAAGAGGAGCCACCACAACGAGAAGTCTGAGCACCTCAAGTAAAGAAAGCCCTCATGCACAAACAAATTATGTATATTTTAAAAATAAAATATAATTAATTAATAATAAAAATAAATAAAGTGGATAACCAACAAGGACCTATTGTATAGCATAGTATTATGTAACAAGCTAAATGGGAAAAGAATTTGAGAAAGAATAGATACATGTATATGCATAACTGAATCACTTTGGTGTACATCTCAAACTAGCACAACCTTGTCAATCAACTGTACTCTAACATAAAATAAAAAGTTTTTTTAAAAAACAACAAAGTTCCCTCAAAACAAAGGGAAAACCTCAAAGAGAACAGGGAGGTTTGAAATGAAAAATAAAATCTTTCTTCCTCCATAGTTTTTCTTTTCATGGCATCTGCTGCTAATGTGAATGTGTGTACTGCACATTTTGTAGAAAAATACTGGATCACTTACTAGCACATTTTTTTTTTAATTTCTATCACATTATTCTCTACCTTTTTCTCTTTGCTTCAGAATCTATTTTGGAAACATCCTTTTAAGCACCTACAAACCTATCTCCTTTATTAACAGCGATACTATACTGATATCCTTCAACTTAAGTGTCCTACTAACAGATATTTACATTTGCTTTTTAAGTTGTTTGCTATTAAACAAGTTCACTTTTCAAATTGCCATTAAACAATATCTTGCAAACATTTTGCGCATAAATTTCAGGGAAATTTTAGCAAGCATATTCACAGTGTAAACCCCAAGTAGTGAAATTTCTCAATCCACACAGTCAAAATATACATACAATTAAATATTTGATAGATATTGCCAAACTGCTTTCCCATAAGTTGCAACAAAATAAAGCCCCATCAAAAAACATCTAAAAGTACTTACTTCCCCATAATTTTGCTAGCTCTGGATATTATAAAGCTTTTCTTTTTCTCCAATCTAAAAGTTGAAAGATTATTGATGTTTTGATCTCCATGTTTTTAAATATGAATGAGATGAATATGTTTCCATAATTTTATAAACCATTTATACTTTTCCTGTGAACTGTCTGTTCTTATAACTTGCCTATATTCTTCTGAGTTGTTTTACTTTCTCTCACTCATTTGCATGAGGGTTATTTTGCAAATTAAGGCAATTAGCCATTTTATCATATGTTCTGCAATTACACTTTCACAGTCTGTCTTGTCTTTTGCCAAACAGAAGTTCAAATTTTTACACAGATTTTTCAATCTGTTCCTTTATGGCTTCTGGGAACAGATATTTTAAATTTTATTTTGTCACTTGAAAGTTTAAGTGCTTTTCTGAGAGGGCTGATTGAAGTGTCTGAGGTAAAAAGGGAGAAGGGGAATAATTGAGACAGTTGCCACTTTAAGGCAGAACAAGGAAGTTAAACAAAGAGGTGGCAGGGGTGTTGGTGGCAGTAGAAATAGTAGGCCAGCTGAGGTCCATTCCAAGGGGGAAGCACCCAGCACAGCCTGCTGGGTCCTTTCGCTTACTGGGAGCTCTTAGCTACACCAGTGAGCAGCCCAGACTGGTCATGAGATCTGACAAAACACACCTAGTTCTTCCTGGTCACATCAGGGAAGGGACTTCCCAGCTAACTGAAATTCATAATTTCAGTTAAAATTGATCATTATCTGGGTCTTTGGAGACATTTCAAAATAGGGTGTCATTGTTTATTAAGCTGGCAAAATTGAGCGTACTTATAAACCTCTCAGTTTGAGTTTCTCCATCAAGTGTCCAAGAGAGATGAAGACTGAAAAATAATCATAAACATGTCTTAAACTTTGCAAATTGGGTGATGTTGAAACTGGCCAGTGATGGCCAGTGACAGAGCAGCTCCATTAGCAATTTAGAGTGCTTTTGAAGCCTCCTATGGCAGCGAGGGTAGAACTGTGGTCATTTAGTTGAACGCATCTCAGTTTTGGATTTGTGATAGAGAAGGACATTGACAGGTGGTTAGCACTGTGTATCGCACAAACCGATGATGTCAGCCTCGCCCTCTGGATTTACCTGTCCAACCTTCCCTGACACACCGCTGAATATCTGGCAGGGGTGAGGGAGCTCTACAAGGTTTACAAAAAATCAGAAGGAAATTTTCATGTCCCCAGCTGCCCTACAAGAGGTTTGCTGTTACAAATGTCACAAAACTTGGATTATGTAGCCTGGAAGTGAATTGTACCTATATATATTAAAGAAAACTGGGGTTGAGGGGGCTTCTCTGGTGGTCCATTGGCTAAAACTTCACACTCCCAATGCAGGGGGTCTGGGTTCAATCACTGGTGAAGGAACTAGATCCCGCATTCCACATCTAAAAATCAGCGCTGCCAAATAAACATTAAAAAAAAAAAAAAAGAACTGAATTGTATTGTGGATTTTTCTGTCTCTTGCAATTGTCTCATTCTGTTTTATACTTTACTAGCATTTGTATGTTACTGGCAATTTTTGAAGGTGTGAGATGGAAGAGGAGAGTTCTAGGCTGAGCCCTACGGGCAATTCTGATAAATGATGAAGAATTACAATCTTCTGAGTCATTCCACTGCACCATTGCAAAAAAAAAAAAACGGCCTAAGGAAAAAAACAAAACAAAACTCCTCTTTATGATGAAAACTACCCCACAACGGATTTTACACATGTTGATAATCCAAGTCATCCTAGTGCACTGTGCTTCGTTTGAGGCGAAAAACTTACAAATGCAGCAACAGCTCCAGCAAAATGGAAAAGCCACTTAACAATAAATTACAGCCATTTGACCCAGAAAAGGGCTGAATATTTCTAATGGCTACTGGAAGCTCAAAGCAAACAGAGAAAATCTTTCATTTACAAAAAAAAAAAAAAAGTCAGTGAAAAAGCTCAGGAAGCAAGTGATGGAGTAGGAAACTTGCTGCCTGAAAAGGACAAGTTCCAGAGACATGGAAACCTCCCAATTACAGCGTGTAAAATTATAGTGAGTAAAATACGTGGACAGACTCGCCACAAGACACTGAAAACTGTCCGTAGCAGGATACATTGATGTATTTATGACTTCTCATATGATCCTAAAAAGGTTTTTATGTAATAAACTGAAAACAACCTCTTCTGTATCCAGGTTGGTAAGTTGACAGCTTTCACCAATGAATGACATGCTACAACATTCATTAATGGGTAAATAACAGTAAAATTCAAGAAAATTTTTCTACTGCAAAGTGGTACCTGAGACAATCAAAAGCCAAGATAAATTTCCTATTTTGCTCAGTATCTGGAAATGAAAGGTGTATCTCGGAGGATATTGGCACTGGTACTGATGATGCCCTGTGGACAGTTGGCTTTTATAAAACGCTTTGCCCCTTGTGTAAGATGAGAGAGTCCTGACATAATCACAACACACTGCTTTCTTCCCAGAAAGGTGACGGTGTCAGAAAGTCTAGGAGATCAAATGAAAAAGTTCTGAATGGTGGTACAAAAATGGTCAACTTGGGACTTCCCTGGCAGTCCAGTGATTAGGGATCCGCCTTCCAACTCAGGGGATAGAGGTTCAATCCTCGGTCAGGTAGTAAGATCCCACAAGTTGCAGAGCAACCAAGCTGGCCCGCCACAACTATTGAGCCTGCACGCCACTACTAAGACCTGATGCAGCCAAAAATAACATAAATAAAATTTTTTTAAAAATGGTAAAGAATCTGCCTGCAATGCAGGAGACCCAGGTTCAATCCCTGGGTCAGGAAGATCCCCTGGAGAAGAGAATGGCTACCCACTCCTGTATTCTTGCCTGGAGAATTCTGTGGACAGAGGAGCCTGGTAGATTACAGTCCATGAGATCACAGAGTTGGACACAACTGAGAGACTAACACTTTCACAACTTTATAAACAAAGACCTGGTCACTCAAGAGTGTCTTTGAAGCTGGAGTTAAACCTGAACAAAGAACATATAAAAATCTCTGTTACATAGTGAAGCCTCTGGGCTCAGCAGAGGTAGACTTCTAACAGGGTGCTGTGCGTGCTCAGTCGCTCAGGGGTGTCGGACCCTTTGCGACCCCAAGAACTACAGCCTGCCTGGCTCCTTTGTCCATGGGATTTTCCAGGCAAGGATACTGGAGTGGATGGCCAGGGTGTTTAAGCTCAAAGGTGAATGTCTGGAGTATGTTCCAGAAAGTCCTGGGCCAGATTTTGCTGAGTGCTTAAAAGATAATATGGAGAAGGAAATGACAACCCACTCCAGTACTCTTGCCTGGAAAATCCCATGGACAGAGAAGCCTGGTAGACTACAATCCATGGGATCTCAAAGAGTTGGACACAACTGAGCGACTTCACTTCACTTCACTTTAAAGATAATAATGACTGCAGAAACACATCTACCTAGCAGACCCTTTTTATCACCCGAGCCAGTTGAACAAGCCAATGAATGGCTGGGGAAAAATATTTTGGCTTCAATTGACAAGATTTAAAGGAAATGAAATCTTTGAAAAAATCACGTTGTAAAAGGAGATCTTAAAGTATTTCTGCTCCTGTTTGGACTTGAGAGTGAGGAAGAGAGTAGGTAAGTATGAAAGTCCCAGCTTACTGGGATCATTACATGGGGTAGGAAAAAAGAAAGTCGACGTGTAGAAAAGAGAAAAAAGTTGAGGTGATACGGGAAAAAGTCACTGGATCATACTATTCTCCTCCCATAGGAAGCATTCTATAGGAAAGTCTCTAGTGGGTGTCCTCCGAATCCACCCTGTTAGTCTGAGTACGCACTTATGATGACATAAACCAGCTTTTCTTGCCTCTATCTCCTGCTTATTTTAGGCAATCAGTGTTCAGGTGCCTGTTCCAATTCTCTATCAAGGGCTTCCCAGGTGGCTCAGTGGTAAAGAATCTGCCTGCCAATGCAGGAGATGCAGGAGATGAGGGTTTGATTCCTGGGTTGGGAAGATGCCCTGGAAGAGGAAATGGCAACCCACTCCAGTACTGTTGCCTGAAAAATCCTATGGACAGAGAAACCTGGTGGGCTATGATCCATGGGGTCACAAAGAGTCAGACACAACTGAGTGACTGAGTACATTCTCTATCAAACTACTACTCTGAGGATGAGTGTGTTCCTTGAGCTGAAGAAATGTGACTCAGTGGTCCAAATTGGTACAGTATCTTGTTAACTGAGGTAAATACCATGATCATCAGAAAACTAATCCACCAGGGTTTGCATACAAAGTATATCAGGCCCTTCATAGGAGGAGCCCCCCTAAGCATTTATAGGAAGAATAATCCCCCTTCTTCAGAGTAAACAAGTGTTATCATAGCTTTTTATCCAGTCCATTGGTTTAGGAATAATCTCCCGTGTGTCTGGGTCATACATAGATATCTGTATTTGTTTAGTAGTGAGCTATGGGTACTACATCAACAAAAATGTATTCTTCCATTTTGCAATATTCTAAGCCAAGATGTTGCCCCTAAATCAGTGACTCTCACAATCTTTTATTTTAAATTTTTAGTTATTTATTTACTTGTTTCATTTTTGACTGCACTGAGTTTTTGTTGCTGTGCTCAAGCTTTCTCTAGTTGCAGCATGTGGGAGATAACTACTTCACACTCTACGCTCTGGTTTCAGTAGATTCTTGGTCTTGCTGTCTTCCAACCTGGACAAACTTCTTAGTGACCAAAGGTTGTAGACATGCTGTCTGCTGTCCCAGCAAAAATTTTCCCTTCAGAGGTGGCCCTAAGGCTAGCGACCACATCTCAGACTGGCTGAATCTGAACTTGGTTCATCATCAGATTCTACTCTGTCACTCTTCTACTTCCAGTTTAGCTATTACAGATAATTAGTCAGTTAGGTCAGTTCAGTCGCTCAGTTGTGTCCAACTCTTTGCGACCCCATGAACCACAGCACACCAGGCCTCCCTGTCCATCACCAACTCCCGGAGTCCACCCAAACCCATGTCCATTGAGTAGGTGATGCTATCCTCTGTCGTCCCCTTCTCTTCCTGCCCTCAATCTTTCCCAGCATCAGGGTCTTTTCAAATGAGTCAGTTCTTCACATCAGGTGGCCAAAGTATTGGAGTCTCGGCTTCGGCGTTAGTCCTTCCAGTGAACACCCAGGACTGATCTCCTTTAGGATGGACTGGTTGGATCTCCTTGAAGTCCAAGGGACTCTCAAGAGTCTTCTCCATTACAGATAATAATAACCACGAATTGTATATGTAGCTTGCTTCTTGTTATTTTCCATTTCCTTATGTATCCAATGAGCCAACTCCTCAGCATCTGAGTCTACCATTTCCAAATTCCAATAATAACTTTTACCTCTACTGACTGATCACAGTGCTGACTTAGTTCCACACCGTGGATAACTTGGTAGCCATCCAGGAATTGAAGGTTTGTCAATCCCTGCCCTCTCAGCCTTTTTCTTCCCAAACCATGTGTTTCAGTAAGTCAGGGTTGATCTAGCAAATCCCAATCCAGATTTCAGCTGCAAAATTAGCCAACTGTGAAGCTGGGGGAATAGCTCATAAAACCACCCTCACTCCTGACACCAACTGCAATTTTGGAGAGCCTCAAATTTCAATACTTCACTGCTGCTGCTACTGCTGCTAAGTCACTTCAGTAGTGTCCGACTCTGTGTGACCCCATAGACGGCAGCCACCAGGCTCCCCCATCCCTGGGATTCTCCAGGCAAGAACACTGGAGTGGGTTGCCATTTCCTTCTCCAATGCAGGAAAGTGAAAAGTGAAAAGTGAAAGTGAAGTCACTCAGTCGTGTCTGACTCTTCGCGACCCCATGGACTGCAGCCTACCAGGCTCCTCCATCCATGGGATTTTCCAGGCAAGAGTACTGGAGTGGGGTGCCATTGCCTTCTCCTAGAAGAATTCAAAGGGCTCGCTAGAAGCTGTTATACTCACAGTTTATTACAGGAAGGGGACACAGATTAAGATCAGCCAAGGGGAGAGACACATAGGGCAGAGTGCAGGAAAAGTGCCACATGGGGTTTCTTCTCCCCATGGAAGGAAGACAGCATCACTTCCCTGGCATGGATGGATGACAGTACATGCAGAATATTGCCAACCAGGGAATCTCAAATAAGCCTTGGTATGGAGTCTTCGTAACCCACTCCAGTACTCTTGCCTGGAAAATCCCATGGATGGAGGAGCCTGGTAGGCTGCAGTCCATGGGGTCGCTAAGCAGACACTACTGAGCGACTTCACTTTCACTTTTTACTTTCATGCATTGGAGAAGGAAATGGCAACCCACTCCAGTGTTCTTGCCTGGAGAACCCCAGGGACGGGGGAGCCTGGTGGGCTGCTGTCTATGGGGTCACACCGAGTCGGACATGACTGTAGCAACTTAGCAGCAGCAGCAGCAGCACCATGGAGAGTCTTCACTGGGACCCCATAGTGTAGGCATGGTTGAGTGAAACATATCTGATCTCAGTTTCCAGCCCCCTTAGAAGGTCACAATGTTATCATTCCACTGGCCCAAGGCTCTCATGCAAACAAAGACACTCCATCGGGCATAACATTCCAGGGCTTAGAAATTACCTCCCAGAAGCTGGGTGCAAAGACCAGACATCATTTTTGGACAATGGTTAAATTTGAACTTGTGGTTAAATTGCTCACCATCTAACAAGTCTTAAGTGTGTTAGTCACTCAGTTGTGTCCGACTCTTTGCAACCCCATGGACTGTAGCCCGCCAGGCTCTTCTGTCCATGGAATTCTCCAGGCAAGAATACAGGAGTGGGTAGCCATTCTCTTCTCCAGGGGATCTTCCCAACCCAGGGATCGAATCTGGGTCTCCTGCATTCCAGGCAGATTCTTTACCATCTGAGCCATCAGGGAAGCCCAAACAAGTCTCAGATCTTACTGAAAATATCCAGGAAGAACAGTCTTGACAAGTACAAAATTTGCAGTATTTCTTTCCTTTCCAAATAAGCATATAGCTGGGTGAAGGATCGTGTGTCTGAATCTGGATTTTCTGCATATCTTGAGAACTTGACTTTGAGGAAAGAGGAAGAACTTTGTGAACTGAATGAAGTAAATCACATGAGATTCACTAGTCTGCCCTAGAAAGTTCTGGATTTATGTAAGAGAAGAGTATCCTACCACTCATTGAAAAGCAACGAACAGTCTGCTGAATTTTCAACTTCTTAATGTGCAAGCAAGCTTTCTCCTGTTTAATGAGCATCAAGAACAAGGACAGATAACGTCTCATTTCAGGTGAAAATGAAATCCCTGTACACTTATCACAAGTTTGACCCAGAATTGAGTATTTGTGCAGTGAAAAAGCAAGCACAGGTTTTAAATGAAAAACATAGACTGTATTCTTTCTTTTTAGCTTCAAAAATAATATTTAAATGCACATGCTGCTGCTGCTGCTGCTAAGTCACTACAGTCGTGTCCAACTCTGTGCGACCCCATAGACGGCAGCCCACCATGCTCCACTGTCCCTGGGATTCTCCAGGCAAGAATACTGGAGTGGGTTGCCATTTCCTTCTCCAATGCATGCATGTTAAGTCGCTTCAGTCGTGCCCAACTCTGTGTGACCCTATGGACAGCAGCCAAGCAAGCTCCTCTGTCCACAGGATTCTCCAGGCAAGAATACTAGAGTGAGTTGCATTTCCTTCTCCATTATATGCACATATAGGTGTACAAAAGAGATCAAGAAATTTATGTGTGTGCGTAACTTCGTAATTGCTAAACTTTTATTTGAGCCTGATCATGTCAGTTAGTGAGAACATTTTTCAGTCTTAATAAAATAGTGTCTTAGGCTATTTTTATTCATATTGCTTTGGCTTGTGATTAATTGTTTTACTATTTAAAATTGTAAAATGTTTTTATATTATAGATAATATTAATTGAAATAATTTTACTACCCTTGTTTAAGTTAAATCTATCAAATTGACCTTTCAAAATTTGAATCCCTACTTTGGTTTAAGTCAGGTATTAACAGAAATGTATTGTGCTTGCCTTAAGAGTTTTTAAAATTTATGAGAAGGAAAGAAAGAGATTAATTTCAAGTAAGGTTACTTAATCTTTAGCTACCTGATTCTATTCAAGACAAATTGGCCCAAAAAAAACCCAACCTTTCTGGCTTTAAATATAGATAATTACTCTTGCATATATTAAATACCATGTACCATATCTCATTAGTATTTCTTACAGTATGACTGTATGATAAAACTTTTAGACCTACTTGGCTAATGTCAGGGGACGTTCAACTTTAAGGGATCCATATGTTTTCTTCCTTTGTGTGCCATTTCTCAAGGACTCTCTTTTTCTTATCAGTTCCTGGAAAGCAGGAACGAGCAGAGCTGCACGCAGTTCTCAGGACTGAGATCATGGGAAAGAGCACCTGCTTGGATTCCCTTCAGTGACTCTCTTCAGTGACCTTTTACTTAAAGGACTATCCATTTTGTTGCAACTGGTGGAATTTCATTCTTTTCAATGGCTGAGTAATCATTTTATTGAAGATATATAAGCATGCGTTTCTGCAGATAAAGTACCCTTGTTTCACTCAAGACTTGGGTCCCCTGTGTCCTTCTTCTCATCGACTCCAGTCCCCAGGTCCCAGTCTATGAAGACCGTGACAGGCTAAGATTTTTTTTTTAATCAAGTAGGATTTTTTTTTTTTTAACGGGAAAACCAAAGTCTCCTTGTGTGTACCTGTTCAGTTGCTAAGTCACGTCTGTCTCTTTGTGACCCCATGGGCTGCAGCCCGCCAGGCTTCCCTATCCTTCACCATTTCCTGCAGCTTGCTCAAACTCATGTCCATTGTCTCGATGATGCCATCCAACCATCTCATCCTCTGTCACCTCCTTCTTCTCTTGCCCTCAATCTTTCCCAGCAGCAGGGTCTTTCCCAATGAAAATGTGTGCACTACTGACTTGTAACAGAGTAAATATCCTTTCTGGGGAGGGGAAATCACACAAAAAGAGTAGGGTAATAAATTGGCTATAGTAAACAGATCCACAAGAAGCATCATTCTCTACTCAAAAGAACATGACTATTAATATTGGATAATTATATCTATAACTTACTATCATAGTAGTGAACCATCACTTCTGCTGTAACAGTGTTTATGCCGGAATTACTTAAGCTCTTCCCTTGAAAAATATTTCAAGCATTCCTTGCAGATAGAAAGATTGGGAATGGCCTCCCTGAGATCCTGCTACCAGTGCGTCAGTGTGACAGGTTCCCGTGCCCTCTGGCTTGCTCACTGTCTAAGCGCTAAGTGCTCTGAGGAGCAAAATTCCCCTGACAGCCAAGCCCAGGTCCCATTAACAATCTGATTTTTGTTCAACCTGAGCACCAATACCCACTTGGACATCAGCTTTACTGCAAGATTGAAACACGGCTGCTCATCTCTGTATAGTCTCATCAGTTTCTCAGTCAAAAAGTACAGAATTGCTATTAAATAAGGTAAATATACTAAATGCCGACACAAAAAATTTCCAGGACACCTTATAACATGAAAAAAGCCAAGTTACAAAGTGGTATATAGTGTGAAGCACATTTATATAAATATACCAAGTTATATAGTTACATGAGTTCCTGGCTGATTATACATTTAGAGACGTAGAGGTGAAGCTAAAGATAAATTTGGTGGCAGAGAGAGAATAGAAGGAAAAAAAATTGCCCCATCAAGAACCATGGAAAATAAAGCAATTATAGGAAAAATAAAATGTTAGATGTAGCAAATGGGATGAGAACTATTAAATAAAAAATTACAGTGTATGCATGTATATATACATATATATTATGTTTATCTGTGTAAGTATAGACATAATTATATATTTATACATAATTTTATATGATACTCCTAGAAGTCAATATCATATCATTGAATCTGATATTCATATATCTGCCTGAAGATGGGGAAAACTGGCTCTTTCTTGGGGCAGGAACACGGAGTTATACCTTCATGACCTGAATCATATTATTATTTGTTCTGAATAAAATAATCAAAAAGATAAACAAATACTTTCAAGAGTAGGTTCTAATGCCAGTTACCTGTCAAAGACGTAAATCACTTTTCCTCTCCAAAGCATAGGTGGGGCTTCAGTGGTGTCCTGGCGGAGTGGACAGGCCCTTCAGTTGGTGATATGTGTAACACACCGACTTACTGTGACCTAGGAAAGGCTGCCAAAGATGTCTTCAACAAAGCATATGGATTTGGCATGGTCAAAATAGACCTGAGAACCAAAGCATGTAGTGGAGTGGAATTCTTTACTTCTGGTCACGCTTACACTGATACAGGGAAAGCATCAGGCAACCTAGAGACCAAATACAAATCTGTAACTATGGACTGACCTTCATCCAGAAGTGGAACACAGACAATACTCTTGGGACAGAAATCTCTTGGGAGAATAAGTTGGCTGAAGGGTTGAAACTGACTCTTGATACCATATTTGTACCGAACACAGGAAAGAAGGGTGGGAAATTGAAGGCCTCATATAAACCGGATTGTTTCAGTCTTGGCAGTAATGTTGATATAGATTTTTCTGGACCAACCATCTATGGCTGGGCTGTGTTGGCCTTTGAAGGTTGGCTTGCTGGCTATCAGATGAGTTTTGACACAGACAAATGCAAACTGTCACAGAATAATTTCACCCTGGGTTACAAGGCCGAAGACTTCCAGCTGCACACTCATATGAATGATGGCACTGAGTTTGGCGGGTCAATCTACCAGAAGGTGAATGAGAAGATTGAAATGTCAATAAACCTCGCGTGGACAGCCAGCAGTAACAACACCCAGTTCGGCATTGCTGCTAAGTACAAGCTGGACTGTAGAACTTCTCTCTGTGTTAAAGTAAACAATGCCAGCCTGATTGGACTGGGTTACACTCAGACCATTTGACCAGGAGTGAAACTGACCCTGTCAACTCTAATCGATGGAAAGAAATGCAATGCAAGAGGGCACAAGTTCGGGCTGGGATTTAAACTAGAAGTTTAATGTGGCTTTGAATAAAGCATCAGCTTTGTCCCTGGAGGTGAAGAGAAACGAACCCTCTATGTTTTGGCCTTAAAATTCTTCTGTGAAATTCAAAAGTGTGAACTTTTTATTCTTCCAAAGAATTGTACTCCTCTCCACACTGAAGCTTAGGTACCGAGTCCATCTTAAGGGAGTGCTTGAAGGCATGCCCGGAAGCTGTCACATTCGTGCCACGTTTCAGTTCAGCTCCGCAGTGTTATTATCAATGTGCTCCTCAGCGACGGTGTAGTGTCATGTTACAGAGGAGATGACCCGACTCTCCAGTTGTCCGTCATGTCCTGCATGTCCCACACCACTTTTTCATGACCTTGTAACATATTGGCCTCTGTACAGCAGTAGGATCTTTGGTTTTGCATCACAGTAAAATAAAAGAGACCCATCACATTTGGAACATAAATTGAAAAAAAAAAAGCATAGGTGGGGAATTCCCCAGTGGTCCAGTGGTTTGAGCTCCACGCTTCCACTGCAGGGGGCACGGGTTCAATCCCTGGTCAAGGGATTAAGATCCCACATTCTGGACAGCCAAAGAAACCCGAAAAACAATGACAACAACAAGCACATGTGGACTCATAGCCAGAAAAGGCAAACTACACTAGGCATACTTTGGCAAGAAACTGCCCCATACAGAAGGATTGTCTCTGTGTATTTAAGTCCGACTCTAAAACTGGTTGCAGAATCCTTGCTAATAAGACTTAGACATGCAATATTTGAAAAAGAACAGAATTATTCCAGGTATAATTCCTATTCCAAGGAATTAGGAATGGTCACCAGGAAAAGAATAAGAGTTTAGGGAGGCCCAAATGAAAGCAGGATGGGGAAAGAGGCTCCACAGTTTTCATCTTCGGTCCACACTTAGATACCCTCCTATGTCCATAAAGGTGTTGGGTCAGAATTCAAAATTATTTAAGCTCACAACATTTGATCCATTCCATTACTGAACCAATAACACACACACACACACACACACACACACACAGATATATAGATATATTAATGCTGCTGCTAAGTTGCTTCAGTCATGTCCGACTCTGTGCGACCCCAAAGACGGCGGCCCACCAGGCTCCCCCGTCCCTGGGATTCTCCAGGAAAGAACACTGGAGTGGGTTGCCATTTCCTTCTCCAATGCATAAAAGGGAAAAGTGAAAGTGAAGTCGCTCAGTCGTGTCCGACTCTTCGCAACCCCATGGTCTGCAGCCCACCAGGCCCCTCCATCCATGGGATTCTCCAGGCAAGAGTACTGGAGTGGGGTGCCATTGCCTTCTCCAAGATAGATTATTAGATTATTATCTCCAAGATATATTAATAGATACCTTAGAAGTTAAGAGCATGGGGCTTAGAGACAAATCCCGTTACTAATGGACAGTGATGATACGTGGTTTGGCAAGTTATTTAACTTCTCTATGACCCAGTTTCCCTATGTGTAAATGGGGATAGTATCACCTACCTCAGTGGATTTTTATAAAGATGAAAATACTTAAGGAATCTGAGTTTGATACACAGTAAGCACTTAAAAAAAAAAAAAAGGCAATTGGACCCTCCTTGGAAGAAAGAGGCTGATTGTAATAGAAAACAACATCAGCTCAACCACACATCTGATTCCTCCAGCTGAATCTTAGGCTTTGACTCTTTGGGTCTCAACACACAAGACACATGATGCCATAAGAGGCTCAAGGCATCGACAGAGAAATGTCATTTTTTAAAGAGAACTCCGAACAAAACATGCAAACCTGAGCTTGGAGAAGTATAAAATATCGACTCTCCCCTTAAGGTGCTATCAGCCTAAAGAGGGTAGGAGAAGGCACAGGGCTGAGACAGAGGGTTTGGTTGGAAACACCAAACAGGTGTATCTAAGAAGCCTTCCCTGCAGACAAAATCACCTTCAGAGGAGATGATGCCTGTGCTGAGTCTGGAGCAAAGAGTAGGAGCAATCCAGAGGAGGAGATTGTAAGTATAGACATACAGGGATAGTGTGAGATTTTGTGTAAAAGGAGCTTGTGATGGCAAAGAGAAACAGGCCAGGGACAGATCAACAAAATCCCAGCCTTGGAAGCCAAGGAATTTAAACTATCAGAAAAGTCAATGGAGATGGAGAAGGAAATAGCAACCCACTCCAGTATTCTCAACAGGAACACCCCATGGACAGATGTGCTGAGCAGGTTACAGTCCATGGGGTCTCAAGAGTTGGACACAACTAAGTGACTAATCAACAACAACTGAATAGCACAGGGAAGTATATTCAATATTCTGTGATAAACCATAATGGAAAAGGATATTGAAAAAGAATAATATGTATGTATGTATGTATGTATCTGAATCACTTTGCTGTACAGCAGAAATTAACCCAACGTTATAAATCAACTATATTTCAATAACATTTAAAAAAAGAAAAAAGTTGATGGAGAGCCATTGTTGAATTTTAGCAATGAGATGGACTTGATCAGATTTTCATCTTGGAAAGATCACCTCAGCTTAGTTTGGAAGCAACAGCAGAAAAGAAGCTACAACTCTACTCCAGGCAAGATACATGACCACCTCAGTAAGATAAAGTAGCAGTGGGATAAGGAGGAGGTCAGCTTACACAGAGCAGATATAATCTTGGCAGGACTTGGTGACAGTTGGATGTGGAAGAAGTGAGAGGAAGAATCATGGCTGATTCTGAGGTTTCTGACTTGGACGACTGAATGAACAGTGGTTAACACAAAATACAAGAAAAGAACAGCGGTCTTGGAAGCAAATGAGTACAGTGCTGTAGAAAGTCACAGAGGTCACTGTGCACTGTGATGATAACAAAAGTGTTTAAGAGGCCTAGTCTGATGGACACAATATGATTTGGTGTCTTTAAATACCTGGTTTGGGGCTTTGGCGACTCAACAAAGTGATGGCTGGAAAGAGAGCATGGCGATCTGGTGGGTGTGTCCTGGGAGGAGGAGAAAGGCGTGGCCTGAGCTAAAGCGCAGAGGGGAGGAGCCAGCTGCCCAGACCCTGAGGCCTGCACACCTGAGAGCTCTCGCTGTCACTGAGATTCTCTCCAGGCATCAAGCACAGCACCTGGGGCTCACCACCAAGGTAAGAAGAATATGTACAAATAGAATATTTTATACAGATATATTTCCTTCCCCATGTTACCAAGTGTCCCACCCACTTGGCCAGAGAATGCTATAGAACAATACCTGAGCAAAGACTTTCCAAGTAGGCATACATATTTTCAAGAAATTGATTTCCTCATTTATATGAAAGTTTAGAGCTTCCCTGGCGGATCATCTGGTAAAGAATCTGCCTGCAATGCAGGAGACCTGGATTCAATCCCTGGGTTGGGAAGATCCTCCGGAGAAGGAAATGGCTACCCACTCCAGTATTCTGGCCTGGAGAATTCGATGTATTGTATAGTCCATGGGGTCGCAAAGAGTCAGACACAACTGAGCAACTTTCACTTTCATGAAAGTTCAGAAAAGGGAAATATATATAAAATTAATAGAGGCAGAAAGTAGATCAGTGGCTGCCTGGGGCTGGGGGTGAGAATGGGGATTAACTATAAAGGACTGGAAGGATCTTATTGGAGTGATGAAAATGTTCTAAGACTGTCTTAATGAGATTGTTGCAATGTCACTGTATACTTAATTTTTATAAGTAAAATATACTTCAGTAAATTTGCTTTTTAAAAGGGAAATCAATCTGCAGATCTTCAACTTCTATCTGTGGTCTTTTTGAAAAATGATCTTCCTGAGAATGCACCTGTGCTCAAAGTTATGCAAAATCTCCTTTTCTACCTCCCCTTCCCATTAGCCAAACTTTAAAAAGGAAGAAAGTCACATTATTCTGCTGTGACTCAGAGTGAAAAAAGTTCCCAGTTGCCAAGAAAAACATTCTAAGTATCGGTTTCTGGGATGCTTCATTTAATATTTAAATGCCTTAGGGTTTCTTATCTTTCTCTAGTTTATATTTAATTTTGTTAAGAGTATAGCCTGGTATTAGAAATTAAATGTTTCAGCTTGTGTTGGGCTGTTGTGAATTTAGATAGAATGGGGGTGGGCAGTGGGTGTGTGGATAATTTTCATTTAAGGACCTTTCCACACCTCAGCTCTCATCAAGGAACACGTATGGGGGGTGGGATGGGGAGTTATACAGGAACAAAGCAAAGATAATATTGATACAAAAAAAAGTCGGTGTTGAAACTAATGTTTTCAAGAATTGGATTGGCTAGATATTGAAAAGGTTCAGAACAAGCTTCCTCAAAACATGCCACTTTGTCATTTGGATTATTTTGACTTGAAGTCAATCAAAGCCTAAAAGACTCAGGAAGACCTTTTTATAATACCTCTACCTTCAATGCCTAAAACAACTTAGATAGAGGGCCTGGTCTAGGAAGAGAACTATCACCAACGATAACCACAAAGAATATGGGCCAAAGATACGGGAAGCTGGCAGGGAGCTTCAAAGTCCTCTCTATGTCCCCATTGTCTCTTCATGGCAGGGCAATAATTTATTTACCAAACATTTGCTCTTCCCATCTTCCTATGAATTACCTTCCTTCACTTTGAAGCCCAGAACCCTACCTTCTCTCCTTAGCTCAGAATGACATATAAGCCTCAATTACCTGACTGTCTGTGACCCTCTTAGGTCTATGTGAGGTTCCCACAAGTATGAAGTTACATTTGTTTTTCTCCTGCTAATCTGTCTTATGTCAATAGAGAGGGCATATGTGTGTCTTTGGAGCCAGATGGCCTAGATTCAAATTCCAGATCTGACTCTTACTAGCTGGGTCACCTTGGAGAAGTTCTTTAATCTCTCTTTGCCTCATTTTGCCCATGTGTAATATGAGGATACTAAGCCATGCTGTGTGGGGCCACCCAAGATGGATGGGTCATGGTGGAGAGGTCTGACAGAATGTGGTCCACTGGAGAAGGGAATGGCAAACCACTTCAGTGCTCTTGCCTTGAGAACCCCATGAACAGTATGAAAAGGCAAAAAGATAGGATACTGAAAGGGGAAATCCCCGGGTCGGTAGGTGCCCAATATGCTACTGGGGATCAGTGGAGAAATAACTCTAGAAAGAATGAAGGGATGGAGCCAAAGCAAAAACAATACCCAGCTGTGGATGTGACTGGTGATAGAAGCAAGATCCGATGCTGTAAAGAGCAATATTGCATAGGAACCTGGAATGTCAGGTCCATGAATCAAGGCAAATTGGAAGTGGTCAAACAGGAGATGGCAAGAGTGAAGGTCGACATTCTAGGAATCAGCGAACTGAAATGGACTGGAATGGGTGAATTTAACTCAGATGACCATTATATCTACTACTGCAGGCAGGAATCCCTTAGAAGAAATGGAGTAGCCATCATAGTCAACAAGAGAGTCCGAAATGCAGTACTTGGATGCAATCTCAAAAACAACAGACTGATCTCTGTTCATTTCCAAGGCAAACCATTCAATATCATGGTGATCCAAGCCTATGCCCCAACCAGTAATACTGAAGAAGCTGAAGTTGAATGGTCTACCGCACAAATGCACTCATCTCATACGCTAGTAAAGTAATGCTCAAAATTCTCCAAGCCAGGCTTCAACAATATGTGGACCATGAACTTCCTGATGTTCAAGCTGGTTTTAGAAAAGGCAGAGGAACCAGAGATCAAATTGTCAACATCTGCTGGATCATGGAAAAAGCAAGAGAGTTCCAGAAAAACATCTATTTCTGCTTTATTGACTATGCCAAAGCCTTTGACTGTGTGGATCACAATAAACTGTGGAAAATTCTTAAAGACATGGGAATACCAGAACACCTGATCTTCCTCTTGAGAAATTTGTATGCAGGTCAGGAAGCAACAGTTAGAACTGGACATGGAACAACAGACTGGTTCCAAATAGGAAAAGGAGTTCGTCAGGGCTGTATATTGTCACCCTGTTTATTTAACTTATATGCAGAGTACATCATGAGAAATGCTGGGCTGGAAGAAGCACAAGCTGGAATCAAGATTGCCGGGAGAAATATCAATAACCTCAGATATGCAGATGACACCACCCTTATGGCAGAAAGTGAAGAGGAACTAAAAAGCCTCTTGATGAAAGTGAAAGAGTAGAGTGAAAAAGTTGGCTTAAAGCTCAACGTTCAGAAAACGAAGATCATGGCATCCGGTCCCACCACTTCATGAGAAATAGATGGGGAAACAGTGGAAACAGTGTCAGACTTTATTTTTCTGGGCTCCAAAATCACTGCAGATGGTGACTGCAGCCATGAAATTAAAAGCCACTTACTCCTTGGAAGGAAAATTACGACCAACCTAGATAGCATATTCAAAAGCAGAGACATTACTTTGCCAACAAGGGTTCGTCTAGTCAAGGCTATGGTTTTTCCTGTGGTCATGTATGGATGTGAGAGTTGGACTGTGAAGAAGGCTGAGCACCAAAGAATTTATGCTTTTGAACTGTGGTGTTGGAGAAGACTCTTGAGAGTCCCTTGGACTGCAAGGAGATCCAACCAGTCCATTCTGAAGGAGATCAGCCCTGGGATTTCTTTGGAAGGAATGATGCTAAGGCTGAAACTCCAGTACTTTGGCCACCTCATGTGAAGAGTTGACTCATTGGAAAAGACTCTGATGCTGGGAGGGATTGGGGGCAGGAGGAGAAGGGGACGACAGAGGATGAGATGGCTGGATGGCATCACTGACTCGATGGACATGAGTCTGAGTGAACCCTGGGAGTTGGTGATGGACAGGGAGGCCTGGCGTGCTGTGATTCATGGGGTTGCAAAGAGTCAGACACGACTGAGCGACTGATCTGATCTGATCTGATCTGATGAAGACCTACAAGACCTTTTAGAACTAACACCCAAGAAAGATGTCCTTTTCATTATAGTGAAGTGAAAGTGACTGGAATGCAAAAGTAGGAAGTCAAGAAACACCTGGAGTAACAGGAAAATTTGGCCTTGGAGTACAGAATGAAGCAGGGCAAAGGCTAATAGAGTTTTTCCAAGAGAACACACTGGTCATAGCAATCACCCTCTTCCAAGAACACAAGAGAAGACTCTACACATGGACATCACCAGATGGTCAACACCGAAATCAGATTGATTATATTCTTTGCAGCCAAAGATGGAGAAGCTCTATACAGTCAGCAAGAACAAGACCAGGAGCTGACTGTGGCTCAGATCATGAACTCCTTATTGCTAAATTCAGACTTAAATTGAAGAAAGTAGGGTAAACCACTAGACCATTCAGATATGACCTAAATCAAATCCCTTATGCTTATACAGTGGAAGTGAGAAATAGATTTAAGGGACTAAATCTGATAGACAGAGTGCCTGATGAACTATGGATGGAGGCTCATGACATTGTACAGGAGAAAGGGATCAAGACCATCCCCATGGAAAAGAAATGCAAAAAAGCAAAATGGCTGTGTGAGGAGGCCTTACAAATAGCTGTGAAAAGAAGAGAAGCAAAAAGCAAAGGAGAAAGGGAAAGATATAAGCATCTGAATGCAGAGTTCCAAGGAATAGCAGATGAGATAAGAAAGCCTTCCTCAGCGATCAATGCAAAGAAATAGAGGAAAACAACAGAATGGGAAAGACTAGAGATTTCTTCAAGAAAATTAGAGATACCAAGGGAATATTTCATGCAAAGATGGGCTTGATAAAGGACAGAAATGGTATGGACCTAACAGAAGCAGAAGATATTAAGAACAGGTGGCAAAAAATACACAGAAGAACCATACAAAAAAGAGCTTCATGACCCAGATAATCACGATGGTGTGATCACTGACCTAGAGCCAGATATCCTGGCTGTAGGTGAAGTCAAGTGGGCCTTAGAAAGCATCACTATGAACAAAGCTAGTGGAGGTGATGGAATTCCAGTTGAGCTATTTCAAATCCGCGAAGATGATGCTGTGAAAGTGCTGCACTCAATATGTCAGCACATTTGGAAAACTCAGCAGTGGCCACAGGACTGGAAAAGGTCAGTTTTCATTCCAATCCCAAAGAAAGGCAATACCAAAGAACACTCAAACTACCGCACAATTGCACTCATCTCACACGCTAGTAAAGTAATGCTCAAAGTTTTCAAAGCCAGGCTTCAGCAACATGTGAACTGAGAACTTCCAGATGTTCAAGCTGGTTTTAGAAAAGGCAGAGTAACCAGAGATCAAATTGCCAACATCCGCTGGATTATGGAAAAATGAAGAGAGTTCCAGAAAAACATCTACTTCTGCTTTATTGACTATGCCAAAGCTTTTGACTGTGTGGATCACAATAAACTGTGGAAAATTCTGAAAGAGATGGGAATACCAGACCACCTGACCTGCCTCTTGAGAAACCTGTATGCAGGTCAGGAAGCAACAGTTAGAACTGGACATGGAACAACAGACTGGTTCCAAATAGGAAAAGGAGTTCGTCAAGGCTATATATTGTCACCCTGCTTATTTAACTTCTATGCAGAGTACATCATGAGAAATGCTGGGCTGGAAGAAGCACAAGCTGGAATCAAGATTGCCGGGAGAAATATCAATAACCTCAGATATGCAGATGACACCACCCTTATGGCAGAAAGTGAAGAGGAACTAAAAAGCCTCTTGATGAAAGTGAAAGTGGAGAGTGAAAAAGTTGGCTTAAAGCTCAACATTCAGAAAACGAAGATCATGGCATCTGGTCCCATCACTTCATGAGAAATAGATGGGGAAACAGTGGAAACAGTGTCAGACTTTATTTTTGGGGGCTCCAAAATCACTGCAGATGGTGATTGCAGCCATGAAATTAAAAGACGCTTACTCCTTGGAAGGAAAGTTATGACCAACCTAGTTAGCATATTGAAAATCAGAGATATTACTTTGCCAACAAAGGTCCGTCTAGTCAAGGCTATGGTTTTTCCAGTGGTCATGTATGGATGTGAGAGTTGAACTGTGAAGATAGCTGAGCACCGAAGAATTGATGCTTTTGAACTGTGGTGTTGGAGAAGACTCTTGAAAGTCCCTTGGACTGCAAGGAGATCCAACCAGTCCATCCTAAAGGAGATCAGTCCTGGGTGTTCTCTGGAAGGACTGATGCTAAAGCTGAAACTCCAGTACTTTGGCCACTTCATGCGAAGAGTTGACTCATTGGAAAAGACCCTGATGCTGGGAGGGATTGGGGGCAGGAGGAGAAGGGGAGGAGAGAGGATGAGATGGCTGGATGGCATCACCGACTCGATGGACATGAGTTTGAGTGAACTCCGGGAGTTGGTGATGGACAGGGAGGCCTGGTGTGCTGCGGTTCATGGGGTCGCAAAGAGTCGGACACGACTGAGTGACTGAACTGAACTGACCTGTATATGGGGATAATAAAGCACCTATCTTCAGATTGTTCTGTGGATTGACTTGACTCATATAATGTATTAGAATAATATTAGCCTTATAGTAAATATTTGATAAATGTTAGCTGTTGCTTTGTGTGGCTGAAGACATTATATAAATGGCCTCATACAATTTAAAAAAAAAATCTGTCTTATGTCAGTTTAATGAATACACCAGCCAATAGGTAGGAGGAATTTTTTTCCTCCCCAACACTATCTTGTACTTGCCCCTTCAGAATTATGCCTTCCTTGTCTCTACTCTGTTTTGTGTTCTTGGAGGCTGTCTATACCTGACCTGTATAGATTACATCTGGCTTCCCAAAGGGTTCTGACAATGGAGGGCACCATAGATGGTAATAGAATTGATAATAGTAGGTCAGAGAAGGGAAAGGAATGAAGTTGTAGATTCAGAAAACGAAATCTTGAATCACTGTTTTGGCTCCCTCCTGCAGGGGGCCTGAATCTTGCCAAAACACTCGACCTGAAGTCACAGCTCCTGATGGGCAGCCCTCTAGCTCTCTTTGTTGGGGTAACCCACTTAAAGATGCTTGCTCCTTAGAAGAAAAGCTATGACAAACCTAGACGGTGTATTAAGAAGCAGAGACACAACTTTACCAACAAAGGTCTGTATAGTCAAAGCTATGGTTTTTCCAGTAGTCACGTATGGATGTAAGATTTGGACCATAAAGAAGGCTGAGTGCCGAAAAACTGATTCTTTCAAAATGTGATGTTATCACTCATTATCAGAGAAATGCAAATCAAAATTACAGTGAGGTACCATTCACACCAGTCAGAATGGCTGCGATCCAAAAGTCTACAAGCAATCAATGCTGGAGAGGGTGTGGAGAAAAGGGAACCCTCTTACACTGTTGGTGGGAATGCAAACTAGTACAGCCACTATGGAGAACAGTGTGGAGATTCCTTAAAAAACTAGAAATAGGACTGCCTTATGATCCAGCAATCCCACTACTGGGCATACACACTGAGGAAACCAGAATTGAAAGAGACACGTGTACCCCAATGTTCATTGCAGCACTGTTTATAATAGCCAGGACATAGAAGCAACCTAGATGCCCATCAGCAGACGAATGGATAAGAAAGCTGTGGTACATATATGCAATGGAATATTACTCAGCCATTAAAAAGAATACATTTGACTCAGTTCTGATGAGGTGGATGAAACTGGAGCCTATTATATAGAGTGAAGTAAGCCAGAAAGAAAAACACCAATACAGTATACTAACATTTATATATGGAATTTAGAAAGATGGTAATGATAACCCTATATGCAAGACAGCAAAAGAGGCATAGATGTATAGAACGGTCTTTTGGACTCTGTGGGAGAGGGCGAGGGTGGGATGATTTGGGAGAATGGCATTGAAACATGCATATTATCATGTGTGAAATGAATCGCCAATCTAGGTTCGACACACAAGACAGGGTGCTCAGGGCTGGTGCACTGGGATGACCCAGGGGATGAGATGGGGAGGGAGGTGGAAGAGGGGTTCAGGATGGGGAACACATGTACAGCTGTGGCAGATTCATATCAATGTATGGCAAAACCACTACAGTATTGTAAAGTAATTAGCCTCCAATTAAAATAATAAATTCATATTAAAAATTTTTTAAATAAATAAATAAAAATGTGATGTTAGAGAAGACTCTTGAGAGGCCCTTGGGCTGCAAGGAGATCAAACCAGTCGATCCTAAAAGAAATCAGTCCTGAATATTCATTGGAAGGACTGACGCTGAAGTTGAAGCTCCAATACTTTGGTCACCTGGATCCGAAGAGCTGACTCATTAGAAAAGACCATGATGGTGGGAAAGATTGAAGGCAAGAAGAGAAGGAGATTATAGAGGATGAGATTATTGTATGGCATCACCGACGGAATGGACGTGAGTTTGAGCAAGCTCCAGGAGTTGGTGATGGAAAGGAAGCCTGGCGTGCTGCAGTCCATGGGGTTGCAAAGTGTCAGACACAACTGACTGACTGAATAACTTCCTCTTCTCATCCCTTCAGGCCTGGATGGTAGCTGTTGCTGATTCCCCTGTTGCTGACTCCAGGTACCACACAATCCCGGCACCTATCCTATACCGTACCTCTGAAAATAGTCCCTTCATGAAAACTCTCTTTAATTTATCCAGTTTGATTCTGTCATCTATTTCCTGACAGTATTCAATTGATTTAGGACTTTCCTATCTCCTGCTACAGTAATCTCTTTGCTGCCAGATCAAACTGTGCATGAGCACATACACACACACACACAGAGAAATTGTCTCTAGAAGGCAAAAATCTAACCATGTCAATATCCAACCCTTTCACCTTCCTTATTAAATTTCAATATCTCCCCTCTGTCCTCTAGATAAAGCCCAGGCTCTCTATCTCAGCATTCAATAAGTGCAACCATCTGGCCCTTGACTAGTTCCCTAGCCTCATCTCTAGCCCATCCCCACTTCACCCTGGATGTTCCAGGAACACCAAACTCTCTGTAGTCTCTCCCACTGTGCTTTTTCTCCTTGCACCTTCCTTGCACTTGGTGTGCCCTCCCATATTCCTAAACTCCTTATTTCATTCATCCTTTAAGAATCAGCTAAGGAGGGACTTCCCTGGTAGTCCCGTGGTTAAGAATCTGCCTTCCAATGCAGGGTATACAGGTTCAATTCCTGGCCAGGGAACTAAGATCCCGCATGCCTCATGGCCAAAAAAACCAAAATGTAAAGCGGAAGCAATATTGTTAGGGGAAGCACACTGATTGAAACTGCCCACCCTGGCCAGGCACCATAGTAACCATTTGCATGGGTTGTTTTATGACAGGAGATTCTGATAAGGAATACAGAACTAATAAGCCACCACCAACTGGAAGAGTTAGGGAAAGGTTGAAAGCAGACACCACGTGTCTGTCCACTTCCCAGAATCCCTCGCGCTAGCATCCATCTTGGCTGAGCAATGCGTGCGCCACCAGGAAAGACTCTGAATTAGAATGATTGGCCAAAGACCACCCGGAAACTAATCCCATCACCATAAAACCCGAGACTGTGAGCCATGCGGCAGAGCAGTTCTCCTGGGTTCCCTTACCCTACTGCTCTCCACCCGCGTGCCCTTTCCCAATAAAATCTCTTGGTTTGTCAGCACATGTGTCTCCTCAGACAATTCATTTCCGAGTGTTAGACAAGAGCCTAGTTTTGGGCCCTGGAAGAGGTCCCCCTTCCTGCAACAATATTGTAACAAACTCAATAAAGACTTAAAAAATGGTCCACATCAGGGCTTCCCTGGTGGCTCCATGGTCAAGAATCCACCTGCCAATGCAGGAGACATGGGTTTGATCGCTGATCTGGGGAAATCCCACATGCCATGGAACAACTAAGCCCATGCACCACAACTGTTGAATCTGTGCTCTGGAGCCTGGGAGCCACAACTTCTGAGCCCGCGTGCTGCAACTACTGAAAGCCTGAGTGCCCAGAGCCCATGCTCCACGGCAAGAAGCCTCCACAAAAGAAGTACACACTTCTTACCGAAACTAGAGACTAGCCCTCGCTCTCCACAACTAGAGAAAAGCTGGTGCAACAACAAAAGACCGAGCACAGTCAAAAATAAGTAAATAATTTTTTTAAAAAGGTCCATATCACAAATAAGTAAATATAAGAAAGAGAGAGAGAGAGAGGAAGGAAGGAAAGAAAAAGAAGGAAGGGAGGAAAGGAAAAACAAAAGAAGAGGGGGAAAAGGTGGGAAGGATGGAGAAAGGGAAAATCCATCTGTACTGTGATCCCTTTCTGCAAAATTGAATACATGGATTTTATATGAGAATGCATATGCAGAGAGGTAGCTAAGGGAATTGTTTAAAAAAAAAAAAAAACAATATTTAACTTGATATCAAATTTTTACTTTCTTCTGTTGAAAGATAATTTTTTATAAGGCAAAGTCATACTGTCATACAAATATAAAATGAACAAGTACCAAAATTTTTACTTAACTCAATAATTCATGAAGGGAACCACTAAGATATTATAACTGATTCAAAAGTGAATTCAAAGAACCGCACATAGAGGGAGACCATAAGGAAAACTAAAATAAATTTGCTTAATAGATGCAAAGCTGATTTCTTCCACAGTGGAGGGAAGGAAACCAATTGAATCTCCTCCAGACAACATTTATTTGCATCTGTGGATAGGCATTATTTGAATTGCTATCAGTTGTAAATAACTCAAAGGCAATGAAAGGTGCAGTGACCCCACAGAATCTGATCACCTGAAGAGTGTGCTAGACAAAGCCTGGCTTACCATGGAAGACATCAGTCCATTTCAAAGTCAGATTCACTATGAAGCCTTTCACAACTTTTCCCTGAATTTTCTCAAAAATTTTCTCAAATATATATTTTTTAATTTTACAGTGAACATTTACCCCTTTTTTAAAAAGCATGCATCTTTTAAAGTAAAAATCACAATAAGAAAAGCTCCTTTTCCTGAGTCCACTCTGGTATTACTTTTCCCAATATATTTTATCTAACCACTGCAACCTCAATGTTTGGAAACTGTGTTCATCATATTTACCTCCTAACACTATGGATAATAACCATTTTTTTGTCTGCAGACCCAGTTCAGAGTATGAGAACTTTTGAAGCAGGGGGGAAGAGGGCAGGGCATAACCTTTTAGGGGCTTCCTGCATAGCTCAGTTGGTAAAGCATCTGCCTGCAATATGGGAGACCTGGGGTTCAGTTCCTGAGTTGAGAAGTTCCCCTGGAGAAGGAAATGGCAACCCACTACAGTATTATTGCCTGGAGAATCCTATGGACAGAGAATCCTATGGACAGAGGGGCCTGGCATGCTACAGTTCATGGGATCGCAAGAGTCAGACACGACTTAGTGCTACCTTTCTTTCTTTCACAACCTGTAAAAGAGTGACATAGCCTGAGGACACGACATAAACTGATTAGAACCAAATAGGTCCAAGCTGGCAGATGAGTCTACTTCTACCAGACCTTGAGCCTCAGAATATGCTCACTTTAACACATCAGCTAAATGACACACTCACAGGCTCCATGGCAGTTCCAAGGCCAATCATAAAGGTCAGAAAGTGGGCCGCCATGGCCCAATTCCTGGAAATGCCCACCCCTTTCCCAAAATAGCTAGAATACTCCTCCCACTCATTAGCCTGTGAAATTATCCACTCCAGACTGTGGAATCGCAAACAGTTGGACACAGCTGCGTGACAAAGCACGCACATAAAATCTGACAACCCCATACCACGGTGCTGCACTTGCCTTCCGAGATGGCCCACGTTCTGTCTGTGGAGTATGTTTCTCTCTAAATAAATTCACTTCTTTATCATTTTGTTTCCTACTGAATTCTTTCTATGTCATGACATCAAGAATCTGAGCTTCACTAAGTCCTAAGACCAGGTGAGTGATCTCAGTTAAAAGACCATGGGTTCAAGCCCCAATCTGAGTTGCACAACTTCACTTTGAGTACCAAAGGTAAAACTATGATAGAGGCGTCTTTGTATTCCACGCACTCAGTACATAGCAGGTTCCCACTAAATTTTTGTTGAAAAAAAATGAGGAAACTGGTACACTCCTAGATTCTGTATCTTTTTTTCCAAAATAAAGGAAGATGTGAAAGAAACAGGCAGAGGAGCAGGGGGAGAAATGCTTAGCTTTTTTATTTCCCCAGGTAGATTCTTCCTTGTCAAAAAGACTGAGAAATGGTTTGGGGAACGGAAATCGAGGGATTCTGTTCTTGAACGAGATGAAGCCCCGGAGATTTAAGAATAAACTGCCTGGAGTGAATCTGACAAAAAGTTAAGTAGGAGGATGAGGAAATCCTTCTATTTTGAATCCCTGGCTACAGGGGAGGTAAGGAACCATAATAAATGAATTGGAACCATAGGAGCTAAGTTCCTGAGATAAAAGATTATGAATTTTTGTGTATATAGTTTGCTTCAAAAGCACTACCTGCTTTGATATTTGCCTAAGATTTACCAAAGTTTAAGTGCTTAAATAAGGGAATTGGTTTTATGTAAATTAGTTCAGAACTATAGATTTGTGGAGATTTGAGCAGAGGGTCAGAATCCTAAACATCAGGAAAACACAAGTTCGCTGTGCACACAAGGCCTGATGCCATTCAAAGCCTGAGCACTTAAAAACCAAGAATGGCTTCTTGAAAGTAAATGTTTGCAGACACAGCCAGACAGCGCAGGGGAAGAGTGTGACTAAGAAATTTAACCCAGGGATCTAAAGGGGTCCCCACAACCTCACTAGCTCACTGCAGCCAAATCTCAATTCATTCACTTTTTTTTCATTCCTTTAACAAACATCTGCTAAGCAAGTACCAGGTGGCGGGCACCCTGTTAAAAGTGATAAATGCAACACAGTCCATTAGAATTAGTCCCATAAATGCTAGAAGGGGAGTAAGCAGAGGACCACTAGGTCACATGGAGGAGATAATACATCAGAAGGGATCCCCTTGATGCGCTGAAAACAAAGAAGAGGCTGGGGGAGGGAAAGCAGGCAGGCCAAAGCACTGCAAGCAGGGTGAGCTGCATCCAGAGGCTCAGGCCAGGGGTCTCTCAAGGATAGGATGACGAAACGCACATCAACCCTTATAAGAAGCTACAGAACTGCTTATATTTTAGGCACTTTACAAAGCCCTTTCACACCTCAATTTGTTTGGTCTTCAGGCAGCAAACCTGTATAGTACATGTTCATTATCCTAAGGGTCTCGATGAATAAATAATTTTTGAACCTGTGTGAGAATAGGTTAGGATTTGCTTCTAAACAGCAGAAACCACTCCAGTTAGTTTAAACAGAAAAGATTTCATATGGGAAAGTCTGTGTTCAGAAAACCATGAGAAGGACTAGAAGAACAGGCTCTAGGCTGAGCTTCCCAGGGTGATCCCTAGACTGCCCGGGATCTAGCCCAACCAGGGAGGTGTTGCATCAGCTCCTTACGCAGAGACGCTGCTGCCTGCAACTGTGATTAACTTTCTAGAAACCTCTCTAGACCAAGCTCACCAAGAGAAAGACCCTATGTTTAGGCCCCTGACCCGAGCTTGGAGGGGCCTCCTGCCCTCTAAGTCCTCACTGTCCATGAGGAGCACCAGCAGGGGAGCCAGGGGTAACACCAACCCCATCAACAAAGTCGCCGTGGTCACAGGCTCTACAAATGCGTGAGAGAACATCTGGGGGACCTGGAAATTGTGGGCATCTCTAGATTTTGTCGACCTCGTTGTCTTAATTCATCCCCACAGAGCAGAGCCCACCAGGTAGAAGTGTCATAGTTTATTTGGGAATGTGACCCTAAGAAGAAACAAGGAGGGAAGCAGGAAAGGAGAGAAAGCCAGCATGGGCCGGTCATGGAGTTGGCTGCCACTACAGGCCACCGAGCGCTAGGTTCTACAGGTCCTCCAGGCAACTTAGGAACTACATCTCAGAGCGTCCATCAGGGAAAGTCAGGGGGACAGTTCAGCCATTCGTGCCCTTCCTCCACTGATCGAGAGACGCCCTGGATGGAGTTAGATGCCATGCTTCCAAGTTGTGTGCTTGTAGGTGCCCAGTGGTTTCACAGACTGGAGGCAACAAACTCTCAGGTTGCAGTCGTTTGAATAGAAGGTGAAGCTAAAATCTGATATACACAGGCAGCCTGTCCAACACACCCATGAAGGAAAGTGCCCTCTTGACTCTCTCCGGTCCTCTGATCATCCGTGAGCAGGGCACGAGGTTAGCTGCTCTAGGATAGTAGGAAATTCACTTGGGGCCTTAAGGCTAGAAATGCAGCAAGAAAGGAAGGGCTCAGCCCTGGGCTGACTGTCACATCTTCTCCATCTCTCCTGCAGGATCAACTTCACCATCGCCCAGTGTCTGGCCCAAGATGGGGCCCACGTGGTGGTCAGCGGCAGGAAGCAGCAGAAGGTGAACCGGGCAGCGGCAGCACTGCAGAGGGAGGGGCTGGGCAGGACAGGCCCCGTGTGCCACACGGGGAAGGGTGAGGACAGGGAGGGGCTGGCGGCCACAGTGAGAGGCAGTCAAGGAGGTGGAGATGGAGCCACAGGGATACTGCTGCTTATAACCAGCCCTAGGGAAGGATCAATTCCGTTTCCTTCGGCCCCTGCCCAAGGAGTCTGCAGTCTGCCCCACAGATCTAGGCAGGAAGAGGAGATGCTGGTGTGCAAGAGAAGGTGTGCATGCTTAATTCTAGCATCAATATTGGCAGTATGTACAGTGTTGTCGACTAGGGAAGCTCACTCAACCCTTGGTGTCTAGAGGTTTTACTGGGAGTCGGTCACAAAACACTCACATGATTGATCTTAGCTACTCACCAGAGATCAAACTAATGCCATGTGTCACCATGAAGGGATTTAGTGCTTTTCTAGATATGAAGAGATGCAAGGATTGGAATCATGAAATCGGTTCCTAAAAGCATGAACTTCCTAAAGACTTGTTCCACCAGTTTCCCTGGAGCACAGAGTGCCTCACTCTCCACCCTGCACTCCCCTCAGCAGGTGTTGAAGGTCAGCAGCTGCAGCAGCACAGGGTTCAGTCTCTGCAGAGGCAGGAGACAGATGCCCTTGTTGTTGCTGTTCAGTCGCTGGGAAACGCTCTTGGCAAGAGCCAATTTGTAGCTGACAGGCAGTTTGTAGTTGACACTTTAAATTTGATTCAGAGACGACTTCTCCAGACATCCTTAGCCTTCTCCCTTCATTCAACTAAGCAAATATTGTCAAACAACTTACTACATGGCTGTCTTGGTATCACATAGTGCCTTAAGTCTCAAATATTTATGCGCGATCAGTACACAGGTGACCATTAAAGTTTTAAAAAATCAAGAAAGCTGAAACTCTGTACTGGAGAGGGAGACAGGGCTGCAGGGACATCTGAAAACTAAGTAGTTGCAACAACGGTGGGGGCTGAAGACCCTGCATGAATATAACAGACACAGGTTATATACGTGGTGCTGACCATCCCATTTCCTCTCCTGCAGACATGGAAAGACTAGAGCTTCAGCCTCCTTGACGGCTAAATTGAAGCTACGTCATAATTTCTGCCTGTGCCTGGCTTTCCTATGATTCCCCCAAGAACCTTGGCTCACCCTCTCTCCTGTTGGTATGATTGGAAGTAAAGAATTCTGAAATGATGGCGTTGCCAGGTAGAAGCAGCCAGATTCCTTGAGTTTCTACTTGAAGAACAGCTGCCCAGGAGGGACACAGAGCCTGCACTCGACTGTGACGCAAGCAATAAATTCTTCCTGGGTTAACCCACGGAGATTTGGGGGTTGCTTATTACCTAACCTAACAGCCCGCCCGATTACCATAAGTGAGTAGGGAGGGGGAGGGTCAGGCAGTCACTTTTCCCCATCACTAGTAGTAATCTCAAGCATAGACTCCCTGAAGCCCAGAAAAAGGAAGGAACTGGACTCTCTACACAAGTCTGAGTCAGGGGCAAGAGCCTCCTCATAGCCTCTCGCCTTCCTGGAGACTATCTCTAAGACAGCCATGACTTCTCCTTCTGGCTAACTCCCTCCTACTCACAAAGGCTATGGCCTCCCCAGTTGACTTCCCAGGGAGTACCACCTGCCACCAACTTCAGGAGGAAGAACCAGCTTTAGGGGACAAACACGTGCAGAGACTGAGATGCCAGAATATGACAATGGACAGGTACCCACTGGGGCACTGGAGCAGTGGAGCCGGGAGGCTATTTCCAGAAGTCACCCAGGATATGAGTTGAGCAGATTTCTTTATTCCTCCTATTTAGAACCTACCCCAGTCCTTCCCAGGTCCATCCTAGCTATCCTGTGGCTTCATGCCCTGAGGGCATTGAAGCTATAAACAGGTTCTTGGATACCCTTCTCCACCCCTGGACACTTGCCTCATTTTTCTCACTGCAGTGATGTTGTTTAGCAATGGCATATAAACTTTCTAAGCTGAAGGCAGTGTGGGGTCATTCGGCCATCACATAGCAGCTTCTTGATAAATTCTTGTTGAATCATTAGGATAATTAAGGGAGCTTGGATCAGAGGCACACCCTTAGCATCTCCAAATCAGATGTGAAGAGAAACCAGTAGCCATACTAATCCCCAAACAGAAAACAGCCAATCCCACAGCAGGACCAGTGTTCCACCGTCAAATGCAGAGTCGTGAAGTTCTGGCTTAGAACTTAGAAGGAAGAACTCTTCCCTTCTCCAGCCCCACACACTGTCCAGTTACGTTTCCTGTGTCTGAACCAAAATGCTGAGATACAGAATCACTAACCTTCCCTCAGGGCCCCTGAGGAATTAATACTCCCTGGGAAGGCTAGACATTCCCTGGGAGACAAAGAGAGATAGAACCTGAGGGCACTGACCAAACCTAACAATTTTATCTCGAATCTAACTGGTTACCAGAAATGTAACAGGAACAATGGAGTGATTCCTCCCTTTGTGAATTATTGTTATACCAATAAAGGATATTAAACTGAATGAGGGCCTGAATTCAGACTCTGTAGACAAATGGTGCCCCGCTAGTCCTCCCCTGATGTATTATCCACT